>NW_017731543.1:2294361-2303689 GCF_001890085.2 Hipposideros armiger | reverse complement strand
CCGCAACTAAGATTGAACATGGCACCTTGAGCTGAGCAGCTGTGAGCAGCCGACAGGCAGCCAGATAGCGACTGGACTTGGAGCTGAGCTAGCTGTGCCCTCCACAACTAAGATTGAAGGACAACTTGGCTGTTCCCCTTCCCCAATTCTCCAACACTGTTACCCTTCTCCAATTCCCCAATAAAAAATCTTTAAAAAAATAAATACATAATAATAAAAATAAAAAGCCTGCAAAGCTCAGGTGTGAGGGAAGGAGGACTTTTCAGCTTATGACAAAGAAAGTCTGGAAAGCTGGAGAAAAACTTATCAGCCCAGAGGCAAGGGGAGAGCCAATCAATAAGCAAATTCAAAAGGCAAAGCCCACCTAGGTTGTCAGCCCAGGTGTAGGCAGCCAATTAGATTATGATAAAGGATTTCAAACTACCGCCAGGTATGGGGGGAAAAGCCCATCAGCTCTGACTCAGGCCTCATAGCTCCCACCTAGCCCCGCCCACGGGGCATTTCATTTTCGAATCAGCGGAGAGCTGTGTTCTCACTTCTCTCCCACTTTTGCAATAAAACTGCTCCTGCTTAAACCTTGCCTCTCGGGATCCGCGTTTCCGTTCTTCTGTAACGGCCGGATCACGGTCCCAGGATTACATCAGGAACCCTAATTCACAGGCAGAGGCCCCAGGAGGGCCCACAAGGCCCTGGGGGCCGAAGACCCCACGGAGAGGAGCCTGCCTGCCCCCTGAAGAAGCCTCCAGGTCTTTGACAATGTACCACCCTCGCCCCACCACTCTTCCAGCAGAGGCAGGGACCAGCCACGTGGCCTTCGAGTGTGGAAAGGTGCTCTCGAAGGAGGCACACAGCCACATCCAATGCAGGACCTGGACTTCCCCTGATCTGACCACTCAGGAGAAATGGGGCAGCCCCAGGCGCCTCCCTAGAGACGAGGACTGCACCTGCCAGGCCTTTCCACATCCTAACAATGTTCGTTTATACTTGTTCGCTCCTTTGCACTTAGAAAGCGGCTGCCTTATTCCCCCAGGGCCAAGCCTTCCGTCCCTTCCTCCCACCCCCAAATGCCTGGTTTTTGCAGGTGACAAAGAGGAAGGGGAACAGTGCCCAAGATGCTGGTGGAGCGCCCTGGCCTCAGAACAAGATATGGAGGACGACTTAGCTCCCTCTGCGAGGACATGGCCCTGATAACTGCGCGAGCCTGTCCTCCGTGCTGTGCCTCCCTGGAGTCCTGGCACCTGGGATGGCCTGCAGCCCAGCCCCCTCCTCCGGCACCTGCTCCTGAAGCCCCGCTTGTCATCTTTGTGTTTAACTGTGTGCCATTCCACGGGAAGCGCTGCTCAAGCCCTGGCTGGTCGCTACTCCAGGGCGTGATGGGGGCGATGACTTCCCCTTTCTCCCCCGACGCCACAGCCTCGTGTCCACCAGAGCAGGAAGAGGCCACCACGGAGAAGTGCTGGGAGTTTAGGACAATGACAAAGAAGTATTTGGGCATGAAGCCATCAGCGCGAGTGAGGCTGGGAAGAGGGCCGGGCGGGAGAGAAGCACCTGGGGGAGCAGAGCTCTTCATCAAACCCTGCGCCCCGTGGGAGTGCCGTGATGACATCACTGCATGTGGATCACTCCTTGTGCAATTATTTGCTTTAAAACAGGAAGAGGAGGGAGGTAGAGTTGGAGGCCAAGTTGCAGGGGTGAAGGTGGCAAGGGCGGCAATCAGGGCTCAGAGCAATAAGTGCTGCGTTTTCCGAGCTGAAGCGTCCCCAGGACAGCCCCAAGGTGAAGCCATCCTCTCTGACCGCGCAGCGTTAGTCTCGGGCCCTCGGCTCACAGGAGCCGGTTAGAAGCTGCTTTTGTGTCTGAGGTTGCTCAGGCCCCATTTGAGGTTGTTCAGGCCCCATCCCTGACCGGGCTGCACCCTAAACGTCGCACAGGAAGGCCTGGTGGCCGCAGAGGGACTGGGTGAAACCCGCACCACCATTTCTGAGATGACACTGGAGACAAAAGGAAAGAGATTCTGCAAGAAGACACTTAAAAGTCAGAAAGAAAACAACAGACCGCAGTGGAGGCCTGAGGCCCCAGGGCCACTAAGGGAGGTTTGGGCCTCCAGAGGACAGGGTCCCCGCTAGGCCCAGGAAGACACGGTGGTCTGGGGCCCCCCAGCCACTTTTCGAGCCTGCACTTGTGTTTGTAGCGAATGCTTTATGCCTTTGGGGTAGAACCCACTAAAAACGGGGAAAAGCCCTTACTACAGAATCAGGGAGCGAGGCATGAAAGGCGTTTCCTTCATCGGCCCCCATTCGCGGGGTGGGGACGGCAGCCGCCCCGCCCGACACAGAGACACCAGCGGTGGTGATTTGCCTTAAAGCCCCCGACGAGCGGGTCGTTGCCGGCCAGGCCCGGGAAAAACCGTGGGTCCCAGCGCGGCCGCGCCACGGTCCGCCGTGCAGTAACCAGACAGAAGCCAAGCGCCTTGCAGCGCGCTCCCTGGTGGAAAGCCCCCCGCCCCCCACTCCTGCCCAGCTAATGAGGAAGTAATGAGGCTTGGCCTGAGCCGCGCGGCCCGACCCCCGCCTCCCTGCCCGCGGGGGCCCGCGGGCTGCGGGAAGCGCCGCGCTGAGAGCCGGCTGCAGGAGGCGAGGCCGCGGGGACGCGCAGTGCAGATGCAGCCGGGCCTCTCGGCGCGATCGCCTCCGCCCCGCAGACGATTTGACGAGGCGCAGGCCCCGTCAAGCCGCTGACGGTTTGTTTTGTCACTTGATGGATACGGAGCCCTGACCTTTCCGGCTACCTCGTCTCCGCCACCCCGCACCCCACCCCCGGCCGTGTCCCCCCTCCTTTGTGTCCCTTTGCAAGTTTGCCACAGTCTACTGTGCAAATAGTCAAAACCAAAAAAGGTAGGCAGAGGGCTGTTTGAGACCATTAGCTTAATTTGAGCTGAAAGGTCTTTGTTGTAAGTCGGGGGAGGGGAGGGACCTGGGGACCTCTGCACAGTGTTTTGCTGGCAAGCTTGTTGAGATATGATTGCCTTTGTTGTGATAATCTGAAATTAATTTGCACTTGAACCCATCTTTCTTCTGGGCTCCCTTTAAACTGTTATAATTATGCACCCCGCATGAAATTGAGCCCGGCCCTGATACCACAAAGCAGAGTGTCTGAATTCCCCAGGTAGCGAAGGCTTTTTTCCCCACTTATCTCACAAGGTAATAAAACAAAGCGCTCCGTGCTCGCGCTCCGAGCAGGTACTTGCCGGAGGGGAACAGGCTAATCAGTGTCCTCCTGCACATCTCGTCATGTACTTTCTCAGTGGGTCAATCACGCGCTTTTTAAGTGCTGTTAAACTTCTGCTACCATTAGTTGATTTGTACCTGGAACGTTATATATAAAAAAAAAGTGGAACTGGGATGTTTTATGCTATTTCAGCGGCTCCTCATCTAAGAGGCTTTGTCTCCAACATCCATTTTCTCAGATTTTTTTAAACCCCGAGAAAGGCTCCCTCCTAGTGTGCGCAGCTGATCTGAGGGAAGCACCTTCCGTGTTCTCAGTGTGAGCTGTAATATCCTTATCAGCATTCTTTTAGTTTTAACCCAGATTAGTGTTTTTGGTGAGGAATCTCATTAACTCCGGCAGCCCATCCCCCTTTGTGATCGCCTTTGGAATTGTAATGGACTAAAAGGCCCGGGGGGCCTTTCCCCAGGCCCTCATTTCTTCTTAAGTCAGCCTGCAGCTTAGAATAACTACCCGTCCTCCAAAAGAGACTTTCTGGAGGGCCGGCAGTGAGCGGAGGACTCCCCTGGCTGGGAACCTTAAGACAGTCGGCCTGGGAAGGGGGAGCCTAGTGGGGAAGGCCACACGGGCACCCCGTACCCCCCTCTCCTTCGGTCCCTACCCCGCCACCCCCCACCCCTCCCAGGCCCTCTCATGCTCTCCCTCCACATACACATCAGCTGGCCCCTCTCTGAAAAACAGCCTTTCAATTAACGTCATCTTATCCTGGTGCTTCTAACAAACTGCAATTTCATGGTCACATTGAAGCAAAGCACCCACGTGTCCACCAGGAGTGACCGGCAGAACCTGGGCCCAGAAGGCGGTGCGGCCCGAGACCCCAATGGACTCAAAACGAAATTCACTCATGTCAGAGTATCTGCCACGTGTTTTGTAAATGGTTAAAACACACAGTGCCTGGCGTATTTTAGGAATAAAACCTTCAAGGGTCAAAATTCATGGTTACTTGAAAAATAAAATACTGTCATCTAAATGTCAGTTTATTTCCACTGTGTGTGGGGTAAAATGTCAACAGCAAACTCATGTGACTGCTCTCGTGTTGGAAATTTTATTTTGAAAAAAAATACAGATGACTAATTGGGTGTGATATTATTATTAACAAAAGCATGTGTATTTGTAGAGTGGCTCTATCCTCTGGAAGTAACTGTTTTATGTGATCTCTAGTTCAGGGAAAATGAAGTATATGTTAATTTTGAGGTTGATCGTTGTAGTAACAGGACTATTTTATTTACTAGTTCCCAAAGCCTGCGAAAATATGCACGCGAGTGGCATCTGTGTTCTTTAATCACTTTTCTTACTACAGTATTTTAGACAAAGAATTGGGGCGATGCTTCTGAATCTCAGGTGACTGGCTCCTTGGAAAGGCCACACTGTGTGTACACGTACTTGGTACTGAAGGGAGGAGGCGTGGGTGTGTCCACCACCACAGAGTGGGTGCCTGTGTCCTAGAGAGGAGGCGTGGACACGTCCACTCACGCAGAGGAGGTTGTGGCTGTTTTCCTACAGAGGAGCGTGGGTGAGCCCATCATAGGAAACAGGTGTTCCCCTAATACCACACGGGGGAGTGGGTAACTAGCCTCACACAGACAAGGTGTGTGTGCTCCATGTCATACGCAGGTGTTCTACAGAAGGAGAGACGATGCCTAATGTCACATACAGGAGACGTGGGTGTGCCTCGTGTCACCGAGGAGTGAATGGATGCCTGCTGTTCTACAGAAGAGGCCCAGGGGTACTGCTGTCCCATAAAAGAAGGGCATGTACTCGTGTCCTACAGAGGACGTGTGGCAGTCCATGTCACCACATTGCATGTGTGTGGGTGTGCCAGTTATCTCACGGAAGATGTGTGGGTGATGCTTTATCAGAGGCAGGTACGTGTGCCTACCATCCCGTGGAGGATATGTGGGTGTCCCCATCCTAACAGATGACATGTGGACACAGCCCTTCCCATGTGGAAGAGGAGTGGTGCCTCTGATGCTTATGTCACATGGAGAAGGGATGAGTGGGGTCCCCGGAGAGCCCTGTGCTGTCCCCCATTGGCACCTCACCTTGCCACAGCATCTGAAACTCCCCACGGAGTGTCCTGGGAAGGACTTTTAAGAAATGCACCCTCTTAAAGCAGTGACCCCGGTGACACTGTGAGGATGGGGAGGGCAGGTGGCCTCATGGCTGCATTTCACCCCTGAGAGTCTGTGCTTGTTTCCAGGGCCTCTTCCTTGTGGCTTTATCTCCACACACTCTGTCCTGCTGTGCACATCACCGCCCAGGACTGACAAGCAGCCTGGGTGCCACAATCGTCCACAAACAAAGCAGGCAGCCCTGTTTCTCTTATGATAACATCTCCTGATCTCATTATTGATTATCTGCTTTCTTGGGTCTTGTTTCCTGAAAGTTTGATATGGGGCAACAGAGGTGACAAAAGATTGGCACTGGGCTCTGGAAATTAAGTGGCCGGTCATTAGATCAGCCTCCAGGATGGACGGAGGCTGGAGTGTTTGGCAAACGCATTAGATGCTGTCTTGACTTAATCTCTCGCTTCTTTATCTTGAATCTGTTTTGAACCCTCACAGGCAATTTACCAGCCTTGTCGTCGATTTTTATCACCCAACTGTGCCCCTATGAAGACCTACTTTCTGAATGATGAATCAGCTCCTCATTCAAACAACTGTGTGTTTCACCTTTGTGTGGAAATAAGTCTCTAAACCACAACAACCCAAATGCCGTAAATACCCATAACCCCCGTCTCTGGCTGGACTCCTGAAAATGCATCCTGGCTTTCTCTGCGGGTGGTCTGTTGCATCCTGCAGTTGAACTCACCGCACAGAACATGTGTGCACAACTCACAACCATGCAGAGGGAGAACTGGGCCAAGGAATGCTGTTGAGAAAAGGCAACTCGAAAGCTGAATTCATGCGTAGACTCTCCAGTCACAAGACTGGCTGTGGCATGTGTGTGGGTGTGCACGTCTGACTAGCACAGGGCCTGCTTCTGCCGTGTAAGACCAACCCAATTTTCGGGGTAGAGTTCCTGAGACTGAGGTCCCCCAGCCACACATCTCTGATGACAAGCAGTGTTCCAAGTACAGTGTCCTTTCTCCAGCTGCCTCTATCCCTTCCCCACATCTCACCTGGGAGTCAGTATAGATCCCCTTCCTGGAGGTTAGCCGGGGCCCAGGCTAGCTGACAATCCTGGCAGGGTGGGCATGGTGTCTGTGGGTCCTCCCGGCAGCACAGTCTTCAGAGTGTTTGGCTTTGGAAGTTCCCCGGCTTAACAAGACTTGGTTTCAGTGGTGATCAGAGTTATGGACGCTTATTCTGAGGGCATCACACAGGCACAGCTTCAGATCGGGCAGCAAACTTCACCTGCAGCCCCTCAGGAGGTCTGCCATCTGGTGCCCTGTTGTTGTATCCATGGTAGGGTCAACACCTCTACCATCCGAGGTTGAGTCCCGGAGTCTGGGTGGGGTTTGATGTTAGGTGTCTCACAGGTGCCAAGGTGTGTGATGTTCTTGGAGGTTTATCCTGACTGGACAAGGGCCCAGATATTTGCAGCAGGCACATTAGGGACATGGCATTCAGTGGGGCGTGTGACTTTGTCATCAGGTACGACTGATGTACAAGAATCTCCAGGGCCTGGACCGGCCGAGTGGCACGTTGGTTAGGAGTTGGCTTGGGACGCCAGCTCTGAGCAGCAGAGCCCCAGTTCAGATCCCACATGAGGGCCAGTGACGCTGCGTCCTCTACAGATAAGATGGTGAACAACAGCCTTACCAGAATCTGGGCTGCTGTGAGTTGCCAGCGACGTGTAGGCTACAGTGGGGCTGGCCAGCAGCCAGCATGAGCTGCCGTGAGCTGCTGTGAGTGGCCGTCCAATGGCTGGTGAGCGACTGCCTCACCCGGGAAGAGCTCAGTGATAATACCAACATGGGCCAATGAAACGACGTCCTCCACAACTAGACTGAAGAACAAAAGGACAGCAACTTGTCTGGTCCCCTTCCCTGATTCACCAACGCTGTTCCCTCCTCCAATTCCCCAATAAAATCTTCAAAAAAAAAAAAGAATCTCCAGTGCCTGATGCAAAGAAGAGGTGTAAAGGAATAACTGCTGCCCCCCTCACCTTCTCATGGCTCACACAGAGCCACCACGGGTAACTGCAGCCAGATATGCCACCTGTCCTCCGGTGGCTGGGGATAGGTGGAAATGCCACACAGTCCAGGAGAGCAGGAGGGGAGCAGGACGCTGATTTTGTAGCCCTGGTGTTATGTTCACTCTGCAGAAGCCACCTTTTCCGCTCTGGCCTCTGACGTGCATTTCCTTCCCTTCAGATAGAATTTGAGAAGGTGTCTCTCAGAGACAGACCTCCTTCCCATCTGCTAATCATCGTTACAATCATTTACAGAGTCATGCCCTGTGGGGTCCGCGGCAGATGCATACAGCCACAGCCCCCAAGTTAGGAGCCAGCCTCTGCCCTTACTTGCCACCTTTGCCTGCCCAGCCGCATCCACCACACTCCAGAAAGCCCTGTTGAACCCACTTCCAAAAGGCTTCCAGGATCCAAGTAATTCCCTGTGCTTTGCTGGTGCCAGTCACCCTGCAGCTCTCCGCTCCCGCACCCACCTCCGTAACCCATGTCGGGCATCCGCCAGGGGAATCTTCTCAAAATGTCCACTGCATCAGGTCTTGCCCCAGTTCCTGTAAGTCCTCAGAAGCTCCCCATAGTATTAAGGTCCAAATTCCCACGGTGGCCTGCAAGGCCCTTGAGATCTGGCCACATCTCCCTCTGCCCCAGCCACACTGGCCTGTGCTGGTCTACAAAGGTCTACCTCAGCCCATTCCAGCCCCAGGACCCTGAGCTGGTTGACAAGCTCTTCTCCAATTTCAGACGTCACTTCCGTCAGTTCCTTTCAGACAGACACCTTCCCGGCCCCTCCTCCAGTCATACTTTATCTGATTATGTTACTTAATCAAATAGAATTATTTTATATCTATTCAAGGTTTCTTGGTAGACTGTCTTCTGCAACAGTCTACGTTCTAAATGAAGGAACAAATGTCAGAGATGCTGAAGAACCCAAGAAGCGTGACCTTACCTCAGCCTGGGCTCAGCATCTGTCTCCTGAACAGCCCATGGCGGCTCTTGTCTCTTACACACCTCAGTTCTCTGACCTTTCAATCATAAACAACAGTACTTGGCACTTGATGGAGCCATAGGTTTTGGTGAAATTTTGCTACTAGTGATCATGAGGGCTTAGAGAAAAATTCTGCAAAATACCAACGTCCTGGGAGGGTGAAACGTCTGACCAGGGGCTTCCCCGTGATGGCCTGAGAAGGGTGTGCTCCTCACGTGCATTCCTCCGCCATGTCTCATCCAATCGGTGCCATTTCTTTGTCACATTATTTCATGGACCTTGTGTTTGTTGATCTGTGACAACAGGTGCTCACGGGCTTGAAGTCGAGAAGAGGGTGAGAATGACACATTCGAGGCCTCCATGGCCAGTCGGGGATCACATCTGAGGACAGGCTCCCAGTGCAGGGAGTCCGGCCTGGGCAGAGCCAGGTATCAGACAAGACCCGCAAAGCATTCTCACTCACGCGTCGTTCACCGAAACACCTCAGTAAAATGGTTTGCTCTCTAATAGTTTCATGTTCCGCAGTCGGACGAACATCCAAATCCTTGGATGTGGAAGCTCCGCCCAACACGAGCCTCTCGGTCGACCACACTAGCTTAGAGGACCACAGACCACAAGGCCAGGTAATCTCACCATGGGCGGGCAGAGGTGGAACGGAGCACATCGCGGGCCCTGCCCACCGTCCTCGCTGCGCGTCTGTGCCCTTTCCTGCTCGCTGGCCTGTCTCCAGGAAGCTCCCTGCAGTGCTGGCAACTGGTAAACCCGCCCTACCTATTGATGCAAAGCACCAGGACAGAGTCCAGCCAATCCCTGCCTGCCAGGTGAGCTGTAAGTGATAGAATGTAGATGAAACGTAGAGCTTGATGTCCAAACTGACATTCACTGGTGTGTTCAAATGAAAATATATGCCTATCTGGAAGACGG
>NW_017731543.1:2283992-2293913 GCF_001890085.2 Hipposideros armiger | reverse complement strand
ACTTATTTAGAAATAAGCTTGATTTTACATTTTAAATATTCTAGCTTGGTGGTACAATATAATATATAGAATAGAAGACACATTTGTTTTTTTAATAAGAAATAACCAATATTGTTTATTACTTAGGATTAGTGAAAAAAACTATATTCTGTTATTAAGTAAACCCAGTATGATATCTTAGCTAAATTTTGTTTTCATTTTTAAGTAGAATAATGTAGACACTTTCATAAAAGACGTTCTAAGTTATGCTCCCTGTAAAAGTGAATCACAGCCCTCGGGGACAATCATTCTGCGTGTGTGTCCTCACTGTGGCTTATAGCTCCTCTTTTAAAACAGAATCCTAACGCTAAGGTTGTAGTTGCTTCTTAGGTATTTTTAAAGGCAGAGATCCCCCACGTCCTTATATTTGTCAGAACTGGGCACTTGGACCCTCTGGCAGGGCCCTCGAAGCCTCAGAACCTCAGCACAGAGCCTTCCTGGAAGTGGGACCCAGTGACAGCTCCCAGGAGCGTCCCAGCCAGGTCTGCGCACGGCCAGGCTGGCCAAGGTCCCACTTCTGTGGTCACGACAACTTCCAGCTGCTTTTTCCTACAAAAATGCCTCCAGCAGTAACATGGGGGGAGGATGGTAGCTGGAGGTTAAGAGAGAGCCTTGCTCAACTCTCAGTCATCCTTTGCTCTGCGAGTCGGGACAGGCTCGGGCTGGTTTGCCCACCTCTGGCCCCTCTTCACTGCCCGTACCTGGCACCTCCTGTTCCATGGCAAGTGAATACCAGATTTCCAGAACACACTTTTCCCTCCAACGCCAAGTGGCACCTGCATTTCCACAAGTATCAGCAAGTTCCAACCAGGAGAAAGTAGTGAAGCTTCCGGCCAGCGTGACCACGAGCTGGCTGAGTCACTGCCTCGCTCTTGTCACTTGCTGCCTCTCCATCCAAGGCGGCCTGACTTCCCTTGAAGGAGCAGGGGTACCGCCCTGCTGTGGAGTCGCTGAGGGTGATGTCAGCCCATCACCTACCCAGGGCTCAGGATGGCTTTCTAACCTGCACTCAGACACGCGCCTGCGCACTCAGTCCCCAGCAGTGCTGTGACTTCCAGCTAAACTGGGTAAAGCAAGTGGTGTTCAAGAGCCACACCCATGAGGAACAGGTAAACCGAAGTTCCCAGAGGCGCATTTTCATAATTTATTCAAGCTTTTAGCCATCGAAGAAAGTGCTTCATTCCATTTTCCCTTTTCATTATATCCTTGAACATGGGCATGTATGGTTTTATTGTAAGTTTGTATAAACTTTAAAGAAATACAGTAAGTGAGCACATGAAAACACATTGCAAACCATAAGTAAGGGTTTAACAATTTTTGAAAAGCACAAATGGAAAATAATTACAATACTTTCTGATGTCAATTACTCCCTGTTTCAAAAAGTATTTATTTTTTGTGAAGTTGGGTCTCATTTTATTTTCTTCTCGCAACTGTGGAGTTGTACATACTTTTCCTGGACTTATTTCCAAGCGTTTTGGAATTCATTAAAAATTTAAACTTAAAAATAACTTATTTCCAAACATTTTGGAATTCATTACATTTTTAAACTTAAAAAAAAAAGAAGAAGACTATGGGCGGCATGAAAATGCCAACTCAGAAAAGAAGCCAGATAAAAGGCCCCTGGAATTTCGTGGCTGGGAAGAGCTTTAACATGGGTGGCTCTTCACTGGCAGATGGGGCCTGGAGGCTCACACAGCTTCTCGGCTTGTCCAGATCAGGCGAGGAGGGGCGGCTGGGATGTGGAGACAGTGTATCACAACCGATGATGTGATTGTATATTGATGCCCTGCATTTACCCCAGAGAACATAAGATGATTTCCGATGCCATAGGATAGCAGGACATTAAAAAATATTCCTCCTTCAAGCGTGTCTTCCAATTAAGCTTGAACTTCCCATGCTTGGAGATATCTACGCACAGCGTTCGTCGATCCAGTCTTATATCACACAGATCCATGGTCAACGAACGCGTGGTGGCAAAAGTCTCCGCAGTTCCACGGAGCAGCCAGGATACACAGGCAGCCAAGTGAAGGCCAGGGCAGCTTTTCAAAACGTGTATTTGGCCCCAATTTTCCCAATTTTGAGACAATGTTTTTGTGACAAAGACTGACTATCCTCTTGCCACCTTCACACTGTTTGGGACCGTGTATTAGCATCTTGTGAAATAAAGTCATGCGCCAATCACATCACGTGCCTGTGGAATCAGATCTGTGTCCTAGGGACAGGGAACTGTGTGTGCAGGTTGTTCTCGCTATTCTCACCCAGTCTCTGGCACTTCATTAGTATTTAAATATATGCTAATTTCATCAAGGTGTGAAAAGATCTTTTTCTTGCATATACATGAAAGCTCCATATTACTATTCAACTAGATTTTTTTTCTCTTTCTTTTTAACCCAAGAAAAGCCTGCTGTGATTTAACAAAAGCGAAGGTAATCATCATCATCATCATCATCACCACAATCTTGAAAACGTGAGGAGGGAACCTTGTTTATTTCATGTTGTAAACGTGCACAGCACAGGAACTTGAGAAGTGTGTGTTGATGAGGTCACGACCTGGCACTTGGAATCTTAGGCGTTTAAAATAATATCCTCAATGTCATGTCCACAAGTTATTACCGCTGCCATTTAACATGCCTTAGGTTTTTCTGGATGACATTATAAAATGCTACATGGCATCAATAGAATAGCCCAGCTCTGGTATCTCACCGTGTATCTATTATGGATAAAAAAAAAAAAGTCTACAAAGCTGCTCAACGTTTCCTATGTCACAATGACATCAAATGAGTATCTAGCACATGTGTGCTGACTGCAGATGCGCTGAGGGTCGTCGCCGTGTAATCAGATGTTAGTTTAGATATCAGTGTCCTCGCACAGGCAGCCCTGCCCTGGAGACCTCCCCTGGCCAGGTAGACGGCCTGCCACCTTCCCGGCCTAGCTAGCAGCCCGTCTTGGCAAAGACCTCGTAAACGGTTCAACAAGGCACATCATAAAGGCCTTGTTTGCACTCCCATCATGATACAGCTTAATAGTGTTATAAGGCAGCCCGGCGTGCGCTTGTCACGATGGTAGATTGTGGGCCCGTATAGATTTACTGTCATTCTGCAGACACCTCCGACATGACAGGGGTTGCGTGGAGCGCAGCGGGGACTGGGGCTGGCAGGGGTTAAGTGTCCCTGCCTGTTGGCTCGCATCCCGGGCGGGCGGGTGGAGGTGCCTCGCTTCCCTCACTAGGCTGATGACATGATGGATTACCCATGTCACTGTCGGTACAGTCAGCGTCACTCTGCCACCGATAAGACGGCCGCTCTCCTGCACGCGGAGAAGGCAGCTATTTTTCTCCCAGAGTTTAGGGGAAGAGCTGTTGCAGGCGTTGTCCTGAGCGGGGTTTGAGATGTCTTACTTGGATAGACCCATATCATTCTTCTAAATGAACGAATTTTACTCTTTTGGGTTGGAAATACATCATCTGCCCATTTTAATGAAAAAAATGCCAATATTTTGAAAAAACAGCTTTTCAGCATGAAAGTAAATTTTGCAGCATGAAAGTAAAGCTTGAGGAGTGTAGCCTCTTAAAGACTTTTTTAGACTCTGAAATGGGCTGTCACACGTCTGTCCTGGATGGTCTCCCGCGGTTGCTTCATTTGTTTTGTGTGATTAAAACTGTCACGTGTTCTTGTTGACTGAGCAGGAAAAACATTTAAAGCTATCTCAGCAGGGCCTCATCTAACTTTTATCTTGCAGAGATATTTGCCTCTGTAAACTATTAGTCTCAACTATGAATCTCGCTGCTCAAGTGAGAAACAGGGCCCCGCTTTCCCAAACACGGAGCGTGATGACAACTTCTCTCCCCCCACGTGACAGCACTGAGTGTGCCGATGGTGGATGGCGTCTTATTCCTTACATGAGCAGGGCGTTTCTTTCAGTGGTCAGCATTCACAGGGGCCCTTATCGGTCAAGTGCTAAGCCCGGCATGAGAACACGGGCGCTGTGCCAACACTGCGATAGTGAAACCCCGGCTACAGCGGAAGTGCCTAGCATACATTATTACACATCATTGTTAAAACGCTCAGGAAGTTGTGTTATCGTGCTTGGCCAACGCTGTGACAGGGAATGAGGTGCCCTTATCTCCTAAACCTCTCTGTGCTTCCATAGGACACCTTTGTCTGCAGTGTTTACAGATTCTTTTAAAAAATTTTTTATAATGTTGAGAATCAGCTGGGAGTGCGGTCCTGGCAGTTAGAGCTGTCTCTGAAAGGAGCTTGGAAACTTCCTGGAGTTTCCTGATCGCCCCGTCACTTAATGACAACAAAAAAAATCGTTCTCCTGTTTCCAACGAGCTTTGTTTTGAAGTTTTAATCAGGTCTAAATGGGAAGTTATTGAGGAGGACGATGTGGTCTGCATTTCAATCCGGCCCCTCCCCTCCCACTCTGCGTCCTGCTTTGTTGCCTGCCGTGTGGCCTTGGATGCCAGAGCGTTTCTAACATACATAATGAGCTCAATGTCAAACTGATGGGGCTTTTGTCTTTAACAATAAGCATTTAGCTCAACTAAATGAATAGAAATTGCTTTAGTGAATTACAAAAGCCAAGGTCCTTTCAATGCATGAACGCTGACATTAATTATTTTCAACATTGTCTTATTTTTGCAAACGCTGTAACTTAAAATTTGACTTAAAATGAAATAAATTCATTTTCTGTTTAAACTAAAAACAAAAAAAAGTAACAATAAATCAAAGTGTGTGCTGATGGTATGAAAATCCTCTTCTGATTAAAAAATACACACTCTATTATAAGTTCGTTATTGAATTATTCCTTTGATGATGAGTCTGAAATAACTTCAGCGATGCCATCTACTTCCATCGGTTAGCTGGCCCACTGCCCCGCCACCTTCCTTGTGATGGGACGTGTTCCCAACATTAACAAACAGGGGCCGATTTCCTTCCCAGGACACTGAGACCAGCATTCACAAGCCTACAGTGAGCGGCCACCATCCTCTCCACCCCCCACCCCGCATCCAACAGTTGCTGCAAGAGATCTGAATGCTTTTCCCTAAATCTCTGTAATCCAATAAGCTTTTGTGTTTAGCAGCTTGTTTTGAAACTTGTATGGCACCCCAGCCTGCGTCTCCTACAGTCGCTCGCAGGCAGGTGAGCGCCCCAGGGCCCAATCGTTATTCAAGGCGAGAGGCCTGCTCAGCCCCAACCAGAATGTAATTTGTAATTAACTGTCATTTACTTCTGTCTGCATTGACTTGTTGTTCAAAAGACAATGTAACTGGGCTGGTCACTCGTTTCTCTTTGTTGTGGATATAATGTCTCTCAGATCTGGTTGTTTCCATAATGTTTAGAAGCCCAGGGCTTACTCTCTTGAAACCAGAAGGAGAAGGGGAATTCACTGAAATAAATCCAACACAAATAATTTGTTATGCCAAGGCACATCAAACATTCTACTTGATGAAATGGGAAAAACCATCCTTACAGGAGAACCACAGACAGTTTAAGCCAGATAATTTAAATGACCGAAGTGAGGGCTCTCCGCAGCACATATTTTAAAATGCAGCCTTCAAAAGGCGATCTGTGGACTCTAATTTATGCTCGCTTTTCAGTTTAATTATTTGCTTGTCACACTTTTCATTAGGAGAAAAATAAACAGAATGTGTGGCTAGGCCTTGGATGGGGGTCTGTGTTTCCAACACTGTCAAGTAACTCCCAAGTTGGATGACTAAGGAACTCACAAAGCTTAGAGTCCATTTGAACGGAACAGACTGTGAAAGTGTTAAGAGCTTTTAAAAAGAAAACATCAGACATTTTTGCAATCAGATCTCTAAGAAGTAAGCTTCCCCTTCTTCCATAGTTTGGGAGCTTTACAATGGTCTTGAGGGACAGTAAATAGTTCATCTTAAATGTTTAAAATTTTCACTTAGAAATCTCAAATCTTCCTGCAAACAGGGAGAGCTCAATTTTTTTTCTCTTCACTCTGAAGGTGCAGAGCAGTGGCCTGTAGCCTGTGTGCAGGGTGTCGTTGTGTGTCTGCTAACGGAAACTTCACTCAGAGCCCTCTTCCCTAGAAAGCTAGCTATCTCTTGCCCTAAGCTTGGTGTGTCATCATCACAAGGCCAGAACCACAGGGTGCATTGTCTGCTTATCTTGGAATGCGTGGAGCCATCTCACTTCAGTGTTGTGGTCCCACAGCATTATTTTCAAATACATCAAACAGATGAGGTCCGTGCACAAAAAGGGGCTCAGACTGTGGAGACTGGCAGAGCAGTCCGCTGATGTCACCCGACTCGTTTCCTGAGAGCTCCAGGCCTCGCTCTTCTAACTATAGATGACCCCCTGCACCCCCCCCCCCCCCACACACAGAGCTCTTCAGAGAGTGTGCAAAGGAAGGAGAGGAGGACCTTTGGTTAGACCTTAAGTAATGAAGCCTCAGCCCCTAGGAGATGGCCTGGGGGTGGGGTGGGTCCCTGCTCGCTGACTGTGCAGGGTGTTGAGTGCCACCCCCGGGTCCCCACCTTGCAGCAGTGACATCTGAGAGACAATGAAAGCCACAAAACTCCAGAGTGTTCGAATGCATGTCACGTTGGGCTTCCTCAAAACTGCAGAGCTCAGATGTACACCTGACTTCTTGCACTTCTCCCTGCTGTTAATCTGTTAATTGGTAAAGGAGCGCTGACCCTTTTGATCTGGGCTATAGGCTTCTAATGCCCAGGCCAGCTAAATGACCGGGGCCCACTCACTGCTCTCTCTCGCTCTCGCTCTCTCTCTCTCTCTCTCTCTCTCTCTGGCTTTCTTGCTTTTGGTTTACATCCAAGTTGCACAGCAATAAGAGATGACAGTTGTTACAGACACGCCAGTTTAATTACTTGTCAGCTTATGGCTGGTATCTCAGCCAGCCAACGCAGAAGCTTAACTTTCTTCTAGTAGCTTAAAACCTGACCAACTGCTAAGCTTTCATATTTATCCGTACAACTCTGGATACATTTGAGATTAAAAAAAAAAAAGTCAAACAGCCTCTCTGATTCGCTAGCAAAAGCCGTCAGACTTCTGTGCCCCCAACTCCACAGAAACCTCAAGTGAGGGGAGTCGTGGCCGCGCTGACATGGAGGGGAACACGGTGCGTCTTAACTGCAGTGTCTAATTTCCCTGAGAACACACAAACACGCCCTCGGGTTGGCGCACTGCCTTCATGACGAGGTGGGATTAGCGGTGGGAGACTACAAGGTCCTATGAGGAGAGCTCAGCTGCCCTTCCCAGGCCTAGAGCTCTCTGGACGCACTTGCCATGAAGCGGCGTGGTCGGCCTGGATACCATACCTTGTATTTCATTTCTACTCCCTATTTAATGTTGGATTAATTACCAGCCGTCTCTGTCTTAAGCCCACTCAGCAGGCCCGCATCCCTTGCTCCCAGCCTCTGGATGGTTAGAGGTGAGCTGGTGCTGCTCAGCCACCCTGGGGAGCTCAGGCCGAGCCCTGGCCCCTCTCAGGGCTCCTCGGGCAGGTTCCAGGGGATTTAATTAGTTAGTTGGCCGTGTGTTTGTTATCCACCAACGGACAGAGTTCGCATTGACCTGAAGCTGATTACTGGTTACTGCGGCATCTCCACCACTCAACCCGGTGCTGTGAAAGCCAGGCAGGGGGCTTGTAAGTCCAACCAGGACGCGCGGGGACTACGGGGCCCTCTGCCCAGTCGTCACTTTGGTAAGTTCCTGGGTTTGTTAGATGCATCATGGAGATGCACCGTTTGTCAGTTCAGCTCCCAGTCTCCAGTTTACTGTCGAAAGTAAGCGAAAGCCTCTGACACGCCGTCCTTTGCAAAGCTGCTTTGGTGACGCCGGCGCTCCGGCAGGGGCCAGCCTTCCTCAGCCTGCCTGGGCCCCGGGCCAAGCGTGCTGTTGGTCATTCCGCACAATCGGGCACTCTCCCTGCTCGTGGAGACATATTATTCCAGGCTCTTATCCCCAGTGAAATTGATCCACCCAGAATTTTGATGTTACTCTGTGGGGAATTTGCATACGGGAGCTGGAAACGTCTTCTTCCGCCAGAGTACATCCATGAGCAGCCATCTGAGTGCGTTGGCATAACCCGGGCACTCGGGAGGCGGACACACACACGTGAGGAGGCCGGCGCTGCCGTGTACACAAGCGCAGGGCTTTTGTGCCTCTGGAAGCTGTTCATATCCAACCCAGGAGGACTAGGGAAGAAGTTAATCTGATTTGATAGCCGAAAAGGTCACATGTTTTGTTCCGTTCTTTGCACCGGATGCCCCTCCTCAGGCCCTGCAGCCTGGTCGGAAGATGGCTTCTGCGCTGTGCACCCTCTGCAGGAAGTGGGACAGCCAAGGGCTGCGTCCTGCCTGTCCCACGGCGACACCCCAAGAGACAGCGCAGCAGGGCCAAGTGTTTAGAGGCGCGCGGCTCCACGGCCAGCTTGTCTTGGCCTTGGAATATCCCCTCCTGTTAGTGCATGTTTACAAAGTAAAACAACATACAAGGCCAAACAGGCTAAAAAAACAAGACAACAACAACAACGATTCCTGGACCACAAAATAGAGGAGAAAACAACCCAGGAAAGGTTAAAGGTCACCGGTCCCCAGTAACAGTCCAATCTTGATCTTGAGTGGTATTTGACATTGCTGAAGGTTTCGTCTTGATTACTTTCAATAAAATTCAAAGTAAGGATGACTGTCTTGGCTCACTAAGCAACAAGGTTTTATCACTAATTACAATCCTTTATTACCAGTAGTTTAATAGGTTTATGATAGGTCATAAAACAACTCAGCACGGGAGTACATAAAAGGGGTGGCTTCTAAAGCGTCTACAGCGGTGACATCTTAATATCCATTCGCTGTAATCATTTTATGACCTCTAATGGTAGCATTTTTTATTAAAATATGTACATATGCCTTTACACGGGCTCCAAAACTGGGAGGCGGGGCGAAAGTCATCTAAATATATACTAAAACACTTAATGGAGTCATTCCACCGACTTCCGCTGTCCGGGGCATGTGGACTGCATTGCACGTGTGGAGTCTCATTATGGGTAATTATAATACAATGATAAGTGCTGTAATAACTCCAACCTTGAAGACACAGTCAGGGGGGGCTCTGTTTGCTTTCCTAGCCCACACATCTGAGGCATTTTCTTCATTAATTATATTTCACATAAGAATAATTACATTGTGTAAGACTGAAATTCCAAGGCATTTGCCAGATCCTGTGAATGCCAATCTTTCTTGGGTGAGCATTGCTAGGTTTAATGATAATCCCACCTAAAGTTCCATTATGAGGGACACTTGAAGGAGGGTGTTTGCTGTTGATCTTTATTTTATTTTATAGTAGCCCAATTAGCCAAGTCATTGGCGAAAGAGGGGCTTCTCAGCTGGGTTTGCATCAGGCTCTGTCTGCACAGCGCAGCCAGGCTCACCTGCCTCCCTTGTCCACCACCGCCTCACCCAAGTAGCATGATGCCCTTCAGAGCTCAGGGTCTTGGAACAGCCAGTTTGGGGGCAGGGCGGTCAGAGGGGTTGGGCGGACCTACACGCCATTGTTCCCTGTGACTCGGAAAATCCATTTGTTTGTGCAGCTATGACCTGAATGTTTGAGTCCAGTTTTCTGGCACAAGGACCGTCACAGCCTTGGACCCCAGGGAAAATTCTTGATTTGAAAGTGGAGGGTGACCTCCGATGGTAAATGATTTGAGAATTTAAGACTAGCACTAGACTTACAAGTTTGTTAATGGGATAAAGTATATATTAATATTTTTCAAGCTCCTTGAGTCTCCTCAATTTAGAGATAAGGGTTATTACTCTCCCCTGGGCACTTTCTTAGGACTAGGTAGCTCTAGCCTCCCCCAACACACACACACACACACACACACACACAC
>NW_017731543.1:2275890-2283763 GCF_001890085.2 Hipposideros armiger | reverse complement strand
CACACACACACACACACACACACACACTCACTCACTCACTCACACCTAAAAGGAAAGAAGTCCTACAAATCCAGGTCCAGTTCTAGGCCTGGGGTAAAATCCTCCCTGTCCTTGCTAATTCCACCACGTCTGCTAAGAGTTCAGTCTCAGGGAGAAGCACTTTCTAAGCATGTTAGAATTACATCAGAATGCAAGAGAAAAAGTAAAAGTGACAGAGGCTGCAATGAAATTTTACTCATTTAAGTTAATTAGACAAATTTCATTCAAATTGTAAAGCTTGTTAGGGACACACATTTTGTAACTTTCAAGTATAATAGGAACTTAACCCAGGCGAGAGAGGAGAGAGAGAGAGAGAGAGAGAGAGAGAGAGACAGAGAGAGAGAGAGAGAGAGAGACAGAGAGAGAGAACGCGCGTGCCAGTGAGGTTCTCAAGGGAATTACTTTAGTGAATAGACCGGAATGATTGTAATTAGCATATAAATTGTATGCACATAAATGATGCTTCTGAAAGGTATCTGAAAAGTTTATTTCCTTAAGTATTTCAAACCAGACCCCCTGCAACCTTGTTTACAGCACTTTCATGGAAAAGATTTGCAAAGAAAAACTTCAGTCAGGGGTCCTCCCTTGTCTCCCCTCCCCCCTCCTTCACTGGTGCTTTATCACAAATTACAAATTAGTGGCATACAAATTAATGAGGTTTTTACAGTATTCAGTCAAATCATGCAATAAAAAGCTTTAATTCAAACACTGGAGCTTGATTATTATAATTTATTCAAATGCAATGCACAGCTTGCTAAAATTCAGAGGTCTGGAATCAATATGTAATTTAAAGTTAATTTTAACATGGAGGAGGAGTGCCTTAGCTCTCCAGTTGGGTGGCATTCGGCTCCACCCTCCTCTTGAAAACAGCAGTTAGGTGTTTTATAGAAACACCATGTTTGATGTGACAGCTCTGAGTACAGGAAGCATAGATGCAGAGCTAGATGGCAGGACCCCAAGGTGGGGTCCAGACCACTGGGAGCCTTGACCTTGCAAAGCCGTTCGTTTAGGTGACATTGTTAAATAACAGTACAGCTGCCAGGCTTTGTGTTCTGTGCTTACAGGAGACGAGCGGTGACAACGCCTCTCTGGTAATTACTGTACCCTGCCCATGGGTAACACAAAACACCAGGGCTGTCTTCCTTCCAGTCTTTGGGCCTACGCTGTGGTTGAGGCATTTGCTGGGAAGAGGAAAGAAACACATGTCCCTTAAGCAAGAGATGCCATCCTTCGTAGTCAAGTCCTTTACGGGCTGCAGAGAGGCTCAGCCTTTCTTTGCTGAGCCCCTGGCGGGACATGCCAACCTTCCCATCCCCATCCTGCTGGAGCAGGACACCTCCCTCAGTGGCACCGGTGGTGTTCCCTGTGGAGCCACTTTGGGAAATACTGGTATGAGCCTGTCTTCTCCCATCAATGAGCTGTTGGTCTCTTTTGCTATTTAGTTGGTTTCATTTGCTTTTATTAACTCATTTTAAAAGTAAAAGAAACAAGCCCAGATGATCAAATGAAAATGTTCAGGACGTAGTTTTCTGTATGATTTTAGGGCAAATTTTTACTAGCAGGATGACCCCCCCCCCCCCCAGCATGTTGGTAGAATTAGATTGTGTTAGCTATTAACAAACTGTCCCCAGGAAACGTTGTGTCAAACAAATGTATGTGCCACCAACCAGGTCTACTTGTTTATACTCTGGCTGATGAGGGAGTTTTAAAAACTTTATTCCTTGCTCAAATAGAGAATGGGTACCTAAATATTATTTTTCAGTTATGAGTAAAATTGAGTTCTCGTTTTAAATACTTTCTCGTATTTTTTCTGTGAAAGCTAAGTTCACATCTTTTGCTCTTGTTTTTTTCCCTAGTAAGTTGTTTGCATTTTCCTTATTGATTTCTAAAAGTTCTTTATAATGCCAGAAAACCGGCCCTTGTCCACGGTATTGGTAAACTGGGGGGAATGGGGACCCAGAGCTATGGGGAGACTGAGTGAGGGGAGCAGAACGTGGCCTAGCTCTGCTGAGCTCAGCAGGGCAGACATCTGTGATTCTTGTGATTTGATGGTTCATGGTACTCATGATCCTTCAATTATTTTTTTGTCACCGTGACCTCTCTGCTGTTAAAAAAATCAACTGAGTCAACTTGAAGATCTGATTGGCTTTATTCAATGATTCATGAATCGGGCAGCATCCCATCTAGTGAAGAGAAAGGAGCTCGGACTCTGACGAGCTGCACAAGATGGAAGGCTTGTAAAGGCAGAAAGGGGGTGGGAAAAGAAAGTTAAAAGAATAATCCAGGCAAAGTCATCTTTCCTTAGGGGAACCCTGGGGTCTATCACACAGGTTACCTCGCTGGTGTTGATCAGGAAACTCCCTGCTGACTGGTCAAAGGTTACATTTCCAGGAGAGGCTGAAATGGCAGTGAAGTCAGATGTTAAGACTCCGTTAGCTGATGTGCGGCTTAGCATAAGTGACTCCATTTTGGGTCTGTGTGTGTGTGTGTGTGTGTGTGTGTGTGTGTGTGTGTGTGTTGTGTCTGTCTGTCTGTCTGTGTCTCTCTCTCTAACAATTCTCCCTTTTGATCAAGCTCTCAGCCTAACAGAGATGTGATCAAACCTCAAGGCATTAGCGCCACTCCTAGCTACTGCTCTGAAGTTCTCACAGCCTTACTAATCCTCTGTGTGGTATTCAAATGTCACGATGTTTTTTTTGCGGGAACTCTGTGGTATTTACAGGTCACGACTTCAGGCTCATGATTTTTTTAGTCCGTCATTCTCAGTGTTTCTTTTCTAACATTCCAGCCTTGGGGAGCTCATTTGCTTGGTGGTCAGTGGCTGCAAACACGCATTGAAAGCCTTTGAGGAGAAGCAGCGGGGAGACCGCTATGATTATTATAAGTAGGATCATTCCCAATGTCTGGAGTGCACTTTGAAGCCATGGTCCCCAAGACCCAAACCAATCAAAATCAAAGAAAGGCCCCATTGAAGAAATCACCTTTTAAAGCCAAGTGTCTGCTCAGGAATCTTCCACAGCTGAATCTCCACTTCCCCAGACGCGTTCATCCAGGTGCAGCGCGTGCTGGGGACCAGGGCACACACACCGCCCCGCTCAGCCAGGTGGTGACCAAGGGCCATCTTCTCATCAAGAACAACTTTGGCTGGAGAGCCTAAGGACTTTTCTTGGGCAGCTATTGCTTTAGCAGTGGGTTCTGTGATCCCTTCCAGAGCGAAGGTGAGGTTCATGGTCCTAGCTTCAAACTCCCAGCCAGGGGAGTGCTGATCTATTAGAGGAAGCTGATTTTGAATCATGAGTGCTTCCCGATAATTTCCATTTGCACCTGTGGCTCATGATTGGACAGGTGACAGTGATAGACGCCGGTCAAGTTTAAGGGTCTGTAGACCACACAGGTGGCTTTATTCTGGTCACTCTTGTCCTATTTCCCTTTCTTTGTACAGAGCCCGGATGCAGGGGTCCCCCGGTTTGGGGTTGTTAACCAGCGACAGGGAAATAGGTGCTCAGAGTTGAGGAGCCAGCCACCACAGAGAAGGGGCTGAGCTTGTTCCAGAGAAACTGGGGCGTTAAAAGTCAGGGGTTAGTTTGTGGAGGGCAGGACACCAGCATCGCCGCAAATCCAGCAGAAGTTTGAAGGTTGGGTTACCCGCCTCAGCGGTAGCCTGGAAGGTACAGGTGATGGGGTTATCTTTCCAGGCCAATGCCGGAGTCAAGGAAAGAGAGAAGAAGAGGGATTTCATGTTTAAGTAAAGTGAGAAGTCCATCGGCATCCTTAGAGACCCAGTCTGCCTCGATGTTGGCTACTCTTCTTCTATCAACTTGATTTGAGGTCTCTAAGGGCATGTAGCTCCTAGAGTCTGAAGGACCCCCTTTTAAATCAGGGGATGTGGACCCAAAGTTCAAGTCCCTGAAGTCTGGCCACCATCTGGAAATTGGGGAGAACCTGGTATAGTACCCTCCAGGGAGACTCAAGGGCAGTGTTTGTTCCTGGTGACCTCAAATCAGAAAAGCGAGAGGGATTTGGGAATGTTAGTTTGGAGAGTAGCCGGATACGTGAGGAAACCAGAAGAATTCAAGATCCAGTCCAGTTTGCAGGTATGTAACCAAACCTCAAGACAATTAGCAGGACGAGAATTTAATATCTACAAAGGTGTAAACGTAATTTTTTTCTCTAGTTACCCCATTTTTTTAACCAAAGATAATCGCAGTAAAACTAATTTATTTGCCTTAACCTTAGCCTGATTATTTACATAAGTACAGTAAGAACAGTGACTGGCCATATATGTGTTTTTAAAGACTTATATGCTTTGCTGGAATGTGGTAACAAGGTACCAGGCTGGTTTTTCTGAAGGGCCTTGTTGGCTGCGTACAGGCAGCCTTAGGTTCCTTAAAGCAGTCTGCCATGTCTGGATCTACACACGTCTCTCAAATATGACATTCTAGTGAAAGCCTAGGCCATATGGATTTCCAGTTGTGCCCTCTTACAGGGAGAACAGATTCTTACTGACCGTATGCAAGTAACTAACTAGAGTGCCGTGAAAAGACTGCTTATGAGTTCCTGAATTCTGGAGGGATCAGGTGGGGAGAACAAGTGCTCCATCTTTGTTTATAAAGGTGTGCTTTACCAAATCGCCACATGGCATGTACAGCTTAAGAGAAAGGGTTTCTTTAAATCTAGAAAAGCAAAACGTTAGAGACCCAGGATTATTTCAAACAAGAAGTCATGAATATTATTATCATCCTCCTCAGTTCATTCAGTCCCATGTTACTCTTTCTTGTTCTGCTTGAACCCCCCTCTTATTATTATGATTAGTTCTGGGGATTCTTACCCAGTTGACTTTTATGATCTTAAAGTTTTCAGAAAGTTGGGCTTGGAAAATGCCTGTCCATGGTTCTCCTTGAAGATGAAGCACTCTTACAGGGACACGTTTGTGAAAACAGAGTAAAACAATAACTCTCTGTAAATGACAAATGAATTAAAAATGCTCATTATTAAAGATCCATGGAGAGTTCATTACTGAAAAGGAAATTTGACTTTTTCTGTGAAACACAATATTTTAAGATAATACCTGTAATTGGGACTGATAACATTATACCAGGACATATCTGGAATTTCACACAATTTCTGGAATGCATGACATATAACTTTATAAGTACCACATAAAGAAGCCTTAGTATCACTTATTATTTGACACCGCTTCCCTTGTAATTTAACAGATCAAATGAGCCTAATTAGTTTGATATCTCCCTTTTATATGGAGAGAGAAGACATCTTTTGAAATGTTTCAGGGACACTGGAAAATCCCAAAGTTACTACCAGGTCAAAAAGTCTTAATGTAGAATTTGATTTTGGGGGGAAGTTTGTCAAAAATATCAAAAGGTTTTAAACACTTGGTTGATTAGGATCACAGGTCAATGTGAAACAATACCTAGCCGTCCTTTTAACAGAGATAAACTTAAATTCTAATTTCACACCAGCCAACTTTGGGTATTAAAATTCATTTAACTAATTTTAATGAGCTTGACCACACATCCAATTTTTTTCCAAAGATTTCTTTTGCACAACTTGCCTACAACCTCTTTTGCACATTTAGATTTGATCCTGTTTTCTTCTTTCCTATTTTGAAATAACCACGCTTGCTTTAAAACAAAATTTACTTTTGCTTTCCCTCTACAAAAAAATGTATGTCTATCCTTCCTACCTTCTTTTATCTTGGCCACACCTTCTACATTCCTTGTGCACAGACATGTTCCCCTTATTGTTTTTAGTAGCTTTAATACATATATTAGAAATTTCACCATAAAAATTAATTTCCAGTAAAAATAAAAAAGCACACAATTGTGAACTGTCTGTTTCACCAGCGTTCTGTAGATCGGCGCATTTATGACTATGCTGAGACATTAGACAATGTCAGTCATCATCCCCAGCTACTCTTCTTGCAGACAAGTTTTGTGAGGCTAATATGAACTTACTTGACTTTTAGTAGAGCTTCATAGAATAAAAGTGTTATATTTAATGCTGATAACTCTAAGTACATGCCTATTTTAGTGAAACTATCAAACTTAAAATAGCTTATGTTCATTTGGGTCAGTTTTCATCATATTTTGTGAATGCAATGTACATAAGCACTTAATTTTCTTTAAGGCAATTAAAGAGAGCTCTTTAACAAATGAATTTTCGCAGTACCATCCGTAGGTAGAAAAATACTAGGCATCTACAACACAGGTTATGTAGATACACATACATTTACCATCAGACACAAACAGAGACCTTATAGCTTCCGTTTTTACAATTGCAGCTGTGGGTCAGGTACAATAACACAAAACTCACTCATTATAAAAGAAGTTGGCTCTAAGCTGTTTTTCTTGTAGTGAGAATGAGCTAAGGCTACCTGCTCAGACGGTTAAAGCTCTTTATTAGTATTTGTGGAGAAGACAAATAATTTTTATTCACCCAAGTTTCCAGGTTCCTTCCCTTTTGTCTTTTTTCTGATTTGAACCACCTCCCTGAAGTTTGTAACTTGAAAGAGATGGACTGGATAAGAGCTAACATTTACATCTCAAAGGCAGAGGGGGACAATGCAAGTTCCTCCAAGGAGGACTTTGGTTTCTTAAGGCCAATATTTTACAAGCCTTTTGAGATACACAGGAGAGGCTTTGGGATTGGTAGAAAGGTGCACTTTGGACGGCCTCTGAGCTGCATTTCCACTTGTGCAGACATTTCTGACACAAGGCCTGTGGCTCTGGCAATTCCTTAAGGAGTTGGGTTGCAGCCCAAATGACGCCACAGGTTGATCTGTCGATCTAACTATATTCTCCTCAATTTGCTTTTTTTATATCAGGGGGACGATTTCAAGCTAAGATGGCAATCAGAAGGTGTCTATGTTCTAGATTTAGAGCTGTGTGACTGGGAGGTGTTTTAGCAAATCTTTCCACAAAGGAAGGCTTCAGGTTTTTCTTTCCCTCTGGGCACGTGGTTTCATTTTAGCTGGAAGGAGCAGGCCCAAAACATTCTTATCAGGCTTCGAAAAATTTGAGATTTCCCCTGGTTGTTAAAGGAAATAATAGAGAAGTTTACCAAAAATCCCTCAGAATTTTGTCAACTCAGGGAGGGACCTTCTGTGGGAGTAGTTATGTGGGCATTCAGGTTGGTGAGGAAAAGCTGGCATAGGCCCTTTGAGGGCAATCTCTTTACCAGGGTCCCAATCGATTCCAATAGAGACAGCGACCCCTGGCCAGTGCTTTAATGATGGACCCCGAGGAGGGTGCAAGGCCGGAGACCGAGGAGTGATCTTAGGTCTCAGGCCTCCTAGCCATTCCATCTGTAAGGCTAAAGGTTTGGCAAATTTTTATTTACAATGTTGTGTCTTTAAATGTACATTAACCTTTTGCAATGCATGTTTTAATGAAGCTATTTTGGAATTTTGAAGGCTTGTGGATACTTCTGTACAGCACCAAAAGCCAGTGTCCCATTTTGTCTGTGTGATGTGGGAACCCTTGCTTCCAAGTGCACTTCTTAAATAAATGACCTTCTCTAATTGGAACATGCTCCGTGACAGCTCCTGTGACTCTATGCTGTTTTTAGTAAGATTTTGCCATTTCTTTGTAGATGTCTGCAACTTCTGGGATCAAACTTTTTATACATAAAATAAGCAGATGTGTCAGACGGTGGTGTGCTCAACTCTTTGAATTTTAAAAATACCATTATTATTATTATTGTTATTATTTTAAAGATTTTATTGGGGAATTGGGGGAGGGAACAGCGTTGGGGAATCGGGGAAAGGGAACATACAAGTTGCTGTCCTTTTGTTCTTCAGTCTAGTTGTGGAGGACGT
>NW_017731543.1:2273046-2273845 GCF_001890085.2 Hipposideros armiger | reverse complement strand
TTCTATTCCACCATCTTACTGGAAGTCCTGTCCCCAAGCCAACTCTTAACCAACAAGCTACTTGGCCGACCCCAAAATACCATTATTATTATTTCTCCTTCTCCACCATCGTTATCATCATCATTTTAGCTCAGACTTGGGTCTCTCAGAGCCAAACTAATACCTAGAAGAGATGTGCCACTGAGTTGGGAATTGTGTGACGTTTACAGTGTACTTCATTGCACAGGTTGGCAGGTGACAGAGTGCCAATCTAATGCATTCTATGACCATGCTACCCTAACGTGAGAGTCTGAGTTAGGTGGTGAATACTCTAACAGGTTTTAAGGCTTGATTCATGCCCACCGATTTTTGCAGCTTTTTGGCTTCTGAGATCCCCATTAGCAATCACCTTTACCTCATGTGCACACTAATGTATCAGCGGTGACCCATGAACTAGGGACTGGGCAGTGGATTGAACCAGCAGACCCAAAAAATGGGGCTGTGGACTGGACTGAGTTTGCAAACAAAAGGAGAACTGGGGGCCGGGAAGCCAGTTATGTCAGCACCAGGAGGGAATGACCCACGGCCCTCAGAAACAGTGGGAAAGACAGAGTGGCTCCTGGGTGCCATCCCATGTTTCTCATTGTCCTCAAAGCCATCAGCAGTTCACTTCAGATGCCACAGTTGCCACCAAATGTGTTATAAAACAACACTCAACTGAGTAAATTTAGAGATCTTATTGGTTTTATTCAACGATTCATGAATCAGCCAGCATCCCGTCTAGTGCAGAGAAAGGAGCTCTGAGGAGCTGTGCAAAATG
>NW_017731543.1:2269476-2270311 GCF_001890085.2 Hipposideros armiger | reverse complement strand
TAGCCTGTGACAGAGGTAAAAGTAGTTTCTACATCTCAGTGACAAAGACCCGGCCATGGAGTCTGGACAGTGGGTGGGAAACAGAATTACCAAGTTTTCTTCTCTTACATTTTGTAAATGAATCTCCCTCCCCCGCTCCTAAAATTGAAGAAGAGTCTCGATTGATTCATAACATGACCTTTTTTTTTTCTTTTAAATTTCAAGTTATCATGATGGATAAAAGGTTCTCCTCATGAGTGAACTGGGTTGCCAGGTTCCATGACCTCCAAGCACAGTAGCAACGTGGCTTCTGCTTCATGAGGCAAAGGGTGGTCAGAACACTGTGGTTCTTGGACGGATTTAGTAAAAGCACTGCTTTGACATTGAGGCTGATGATTTGGCAATCGGTGTTCTTGTTTCTCTTGGAAGCTCTTGATTCTTGGGCTGTCAAGTGGCCACAGCATAAAATGGAAGAGGAAGAGGCCGCAAAGAGAACCCCTGATTCAGAGGAGTGACATGACCAGTGAAAAATGGATAAAAGGCAGCAGAACATAAAGACCCGTGTGGCCTTCACACAGTCAGACGTCCGATCTGGGGCAAAGTACGGAGCGGTGTCTCAGGGACACCCTGAGTTCCTGGGAACATGACAAACAGCACTCAGTTTATTCCACTTACCGAGAAAGGGGATGTGTGTCAAAGCTCTTAGAAATGGACCCAGCAAAATTGTTAAACAAAAAAGAACAGTGTTGCTTAAAAGGAGAGGTGTCAGGGACCCAGTTAATCCACTCGCCCAGGATGCTTTATTTCTCAGCCAGAGCGAACAAGTGAGGAGATCACCCAGAGTGGGCGGGAACCG
>NW_017731543.1:2265345-2268986 GCF_001890085.2 Hipposideros armiger | reverse complement strand
GAGACTCCAAGACAAGAGGGGACATGATTGGCACCAGTGTCCAGTGTGGTGCTGTGTGGAAGTCGGAAGGGGCTCTGAGGAGGCGATGAGCTGTGTGTGGTAACTGATACAATCCTGACTGGCCAAGAAAGGCTGACTCACAACTGTACACATATAGGCGACAAAATCTCAAGCTAAAATAATTCACTTCTGGGTGGACTTTCAAGCAAAATTAACCGATAGGGGAATTATGGATAGGGCTGGAGGGGGCCCTTCCGAAGGCTTCAAGGGGCTTTCAGATACATGGCCACCCACTTGCAGAGTCTGGATATGAGTGGCCTCCAATGCAAACACAGGCATAAGGAATGTTCTCCTGGCAGGAGGGCCCAGTTTCAGTGCATCTGTGGCCTCTGTGCATAGAAATCAAACTGCCTCCACTTTTCTTGCCTCTCCCACCAAGAACTGAGCCAGTTTCTTTATTTTTTCAAAAAGAGGAGAGGCCAGCGTGGTCCTCCTTGCTGGATGTGACCTCCTTTGAACCGAAGTGTCAGTCTCCTTAAGCTTGTGCTGGTCTTGCGACTGTCGGCTCAATTACACACAGCCTGTTAAATTTCCAAATCTCCATTTAATTGATTTTTATCAGGTTGACCTGGATTATACTCTGTGCTACTGTCAACTTGGTGTAAGTTTCTGGTCATCATGACTAAGGAGCGCTTCACAAAGTCTGTTCTGCAATTTTGTGTTCCTCATGAGCAGATATAAAGGAAACTACAGTCCCACAATCAGGCCACTATTTACTACTTCCTGTATACTCACACTTTATTAATGACAGGAAATAATTCTAGGCTGTAAGCAATTTCGGCTCATTAAAATGAGATTCTTGTCCCCCTGACATCTAACTTCTGCCCCAGGGTTCAAGAGAGGACTCAGGAGATCAGTGGGCACCAACATCACGGCGATGAATGTAGATTTCATGAAGGTCCTGACGGCCTCTGGTCAGGAGGCTGGCCGGCTGGCTGCCTGTCAGGATGGCTGTAGGTGTGTTGGGAATAGGACGTAGAGGGTGGGCTCTTCACCTGCTTCTCCACCGCGCACTGGCTCACAGGAGCTGGGGCTCAGTAGTTCGACAGAGTTCAATCTTCACCAGCGCCAGTGGGGACCAGACGCATGCCTTGTCCTCACCACGATGCTGTGGCATTTCTTTCCATGGTGCTGCTCATTTATGTAAATATATTCTGTAAGTCCTGTTCCGTGGGTAATACGTAGTGTGTCTGCTATGTATAACAGACATATGATGTTGCTTCTCAGGGCCAGCTGATTTGCATAGCATTGGATCAGTTGATTTATGAAAATATATCGCCAACTTATCCAATGCTTTGCAAATCGGCTGGCCCATAGGAGCAACATTATATAACTACTTCAGAAGGCGTGTGCAGCCACCCGTGGGGCAGGCCGTGAGGTGACCCACTTCTCCTTCCTCATAAGTTCAGTTTCCTGTATTTTAGCTTTTCTACTTGATCTTTCATTCAAAATACACCATTAGCCCATCAGATTTTAACCTGTCATTCACTTTTCTTGAGATATTTTAAAAGGTTATGCCTATAACTTTTAGAAAAGGTTTTCCATTTTTTAAAGTGATGAAATGCATATCATCAAGATATTAACAAATCTGCAAGGTACTAGCTTTGGCGGATTTAGGGCCTAATAAAATCAGCCCAATAAGGCGTCCAGGACAATGGAATAGCAACAAGGTGGCAAGCTTCCACAGAGTGGCCTTCGTTCAAATTTCGTCTCGTTTACCCTCACCAATGTCACATAGATCTCAGAAACGAGTGTATTTTGCTGCCTTTTTACATTATGACCAAGTTTTTAAAACGCAACATAAATTGTTTGAAAAAGGTAAAAAATGGAAACTACAAGCTCTAAACTTAAGACTTTTTTTTTTTTNAGATGTTTGGAAAACAAGGTTGCCCTGCCATGCAGGTAAGTTTGTGAGGTGGACAGGTGTGTTTGGTAATAGCTCTCTTCCTGGTATTGGCCCCCTTCCCAACGTAATTCAGGCAGTTGAGGGCTGGTAGAGAGCTTTTCCAGAATCTGCTGGGTTTTAGTTGCCTGTAGCTCATAATAAACCTCATGCTAAAGTTTATTTTAGGATGGTATTTTAGGATGATATTTTAGGATGGTAATTCTGCTACCCTTCAACCATAAGGGGCAGCTGGCCATTTGTAACATTCTCCTGGAAGGGAAACTTTTCCTCCAGTCCCTTAACTTACCTTACCAACTGGTCAGACAGGTGCCAAAGGCCAAGCTGCGGTGCCCATGTCTTCCAGGATCTGTGGTTCTCAACTGGGGCAGTTTTGTCACCTATAGGACATTTGGCAATATCTGGATACAATTTCAGCTGTGACAACGGGGGTGGGCTGCTCCTGGCATCTAGTGAGTGGGGGCCAGGGATGCTATTAAACAGCCCACAAAGCCCGAGACAGCACCCACAGCAAATAAATGTCCTGTCCCAAATGTCAACAGTGCCAAGATTGAGAGAGCTGGTCCCAATGAGAACCTGCCATGGGGACAAAGAGGAGATGAGACTCCATCCTTGGGGTCTGATAGCTGCCAGCAGAATTCAGCCCTTTTTCCTAGGACCTTGCACTCAGACCAGCACAGTAAGTCCCTCTGGCCATCGGTCTTCCCACCCTCAGCCTGTACCTTCCTCCCCTGCCATCTGCACCTCTGGTGCTGTGCATGCCCGAGGGTGCCAAGTGTGTGCCAAGCTCTGCCCCCCACCTTACAGCATCGCTGCGTTGGGTCTCGCCAAGACCTGGAAGCCCATGGAGATCGCTCTCAATATTAATGAATTGTACCAGCCTGCACTTCTCCTAAGTGCTCGAATGACTCAGACGAGCATTCTTGTTTGTCTTCCTTTAGTATTAAAATGGGTTTAAATCTTTTAATTACATTTTAAATATTAATATTTTAAATATATGTGTAAATATGCATTAAGACTCCCAAACAGGAAACTTTCAGAAGCACACAGGCTGTGCCTGCTATCTTGCCACCTCCTTGGTGTCTGGGGTGGGCGGGCGGACTCCTTGCAATGCTGGGATAGACTGAGGAAAGCAGTGCAGGGTGCCCTGTGCCTTCTGGTCAACCTGCAGAGACAGGCCCTCTAGCAGTGGCTGCAGGAGCTGGACCTGGCAGCTGCCGTTGGAGCCGAGCCAGAAGCTGTGGTGATCGAGTTTGAGCAGGATAAGACCTCCTTGAGGGAAACTTCCCTCTATATCTACACCAACCTCCTGTAAACGTCTGGAAAGGGTTTCTGCCCTGGGAGAGACACTGGGTTCTAGACCACAGGCTCTCAGCCCGAACTGCACATGCATTTTCCTATGCAGCTTGGAAACAAAAGACCCACACCAGGACTCACCCCAGACCTTCTGAACTGGAGTGCAAGAAACAGTCATTTTGAAAAGCATTCCACAGGACCTTGATAGTCAGACAGTGTCAAGAGCTGCCAACCTGGCCAACACCATTCAATTCACTTCTGACGGTCATGCATAGTTGCCAGAGTCAGCAAAAGACAGAAACGGATCATTTCCAAGTTGAGAACCGGGGGCAGGAGGCCAAACCCCCCTTTCCATTTTGAGTGGCTGCCTGTGGCCCTTTGT
>NW_017731543.1:2248324-2261650 GCF_001890085.2 Hipposideros armiger | reverse complement strand
CTGTTGTTCAGCATCTTAGCTGTGGAGGGCAGTGTCACTGGCCCTCATATGTGGGATCCGAACCGGGGCCCTCTGGTGTCCCAAGCCAGTTCTTAACCAATGCGCCACTCGGCCGGCCCTAAACTTAAGACTTTTAATGATGTTTGTATATTTATGTGTATTTAAAGTTACCTGGAGATGGGACGCGAGCTGACTGAATAGGACACAGAGAATTTTGAGAAGATGGGATCTTTTAAATCATGACTGTGGGTACCTGGGTGTAGAAATTTGTCAAAAACCCATCTAACTGTGCCCTTAAAATGGGCACATTTTGCTACATGCAAATTATACAGCTCAATGACGTTGACTTAAAAAAAAAATCTCCATGCCTATCTGGTTGGTTTTTGAAGCCGAATAGTTTTCAAAAAGACTTCCAAAACACTCCAAAATTTAGCAAAATTCAAACTCAAGTAAAAGGTGTTTTACTTAGAGTTTAGAAGCTGACCAAAGAGATCCAGTTAGTTCTATAAATAGCACTTGGCATTCTGTGCGCGGGCTGCATGTCCCCAAACAGGACAGGCCATGCTCCAGTGGGAGAGGACTGGCAGAAAATCAATTCTGATAGGAATTCCTCTTGCTTTGCCTGCAAAAGCCTACTTTCGGGGACCCCATGGAGGTCAGAACATCTGGCTTTCCCATCAGCTGCAGACAGACAGGGTGGTGGCAGCAGGGAACTAGGACCCCCAGCCGCAGTCCAACCGTCTGTAGGGCAAGTCCTAGATGACCTTGACTGATCCCTAAACCAGCCACTGCCACTTCCCCGAAAGCACCCGTCGTCTGACCCAAAGGCTGCCTATACCTGATGCCAAGTCATCATATGCTGACTGACAGCTCAAGGCCCGGCAAGGTTTTCTGGAAGTTTGTCCTGACCCACCAGCTGGAAGTGGCCATGGACTGGGAAAGCTGGAGCATTGTCTGTAAGTCTGTCCAGAAGAGAGGAAGGCATTAGCCATCCCTCCTGCTCTTCCCAGGAAGCTAAACAACACCTGAGCCCCCGCCGAGTGCCCCCACCCCGCCCAGGCACGTCCTTCTGAGCTCAGCACAGACCACGTTTTGCTTGGAACTGATGTCAGAGAGCTTTCTGGCTGAAGGCGTTAGACTTGTTTTCAAGTATTTCCTGCCTTCCCATCTGATGTGAGCTCCATGCAGGCCGGGCAGGGCTGGTGTCGCCCCTTCTGTGCCCCTCGAACATTGTCTGAGCACAGGTGATGCTTGTGAATGTTCATTCCATGAACACATTGAAATCCGCGTGTGCATTTAGTATATTCATATATATTTTCGGGAGGTGGGTCTTTGTAGGGAAGCAGGACACGTGTGCCCGTCTGTCCCGGGTCTGTCCTCTCTTCCTCACGCCTTCATGACGGGCTGTGCACAGTTGTGTTTGCTCGTCGGTGTGGCTGTTCTCTCCAGCTCTGTCTTTCCTGGAGCCCCTGCCCAGGGCCTGGTCCCAGACCCAGCCGCATCTTACAACGTGCTGAGTGCATAAACTATGAGAGTCCCTTTGCGACAGCACTTGAATTTGGCTTGTTGGTTCGAGCGCTGTGAGGAGTTTTAATGAGCTCTTCCCTTCTCCTTTAGAATTCTATTACTTTCCTGGTAAGAAAAAAACCAAAAACTGAAGTTTTGTTACGAATTGTGGTCGAATATGAAAGAGATCAACCTGGTGGCTCACTGCTGCTTCAACTCAGATCTCTCAGAATCCACTTAGGGCAGACTTGTCAGTGTCGGAATCCTGAGGTTGGGCTGGGTCATTGGCATGGGGGCTGTTCTGTCCACTGTGACTTCCACTCACCAGATGCCAGGAGCACTTCCTACCCCCAGGTGTGACAACCAGAACCGTCTCCAGGAGGACAACATTCCTGGATGAGGTGCACTGATGTGGAATTCTGTCATCATCAGCCTGTCTCAGGATATTCACCTATGTCCCTGCCACCTACACCAACACACACACACACACACACACACACACACACACACACTTTATAAGTGTCATCCTTTTGGATTTTCTGTGCTGAACTCCTGCTAAATAGTAGGGCTTCTACCTTATGTTTTTCTTGCTGGTGTATTTGAATGCTTCTAAATTTAACAGCTTGTTAGCTCATATTCTGAATGCACCATAAAACCTTTCCGATGCGGTGGTCCTGTCGTACCTGTAAGGACGTGTTATTTCCAAGTTAAAGGCGTCCCCGAGTTGTCCCCGGAACTCATGAAACTGTTCTTTTATGGCTGTGCTCCCTCTGATGGTCCAAAATGATGTTTTGGATGTTGGGGAATACCTCACTTGTTTGGAAAGGAAGGCAGCTAAGGGGAGACTTTAAAATAATATTGGAGAGGACGTGGAGGAGAGCGGGTGGTTCTGCGGGGCAGGCCCTGCGCAGGGGCCCCTGTCAGGACTGCGTGATAAATGGGGGCCTCAGGGGCCTCGCTACTGGTTTAGCTCTCTCGTTCTGCCACAGCTGCGCACAAACCCGGCATTGAAGTGTCTGCCATGAAAACATAACATAACCTGACACTGATCAGCCCACAGGGCATTGCCCAGAGAAGGCCATATTGTCTGCCTGGCCGGCCGCTCGGAGCAGGGGAAGTGGAGCGAGGCTGGGGGCGCGGCTTTCCAGCACATTTGGAAGGACCTGGCCCCTCTGGTCAACGCCACCTGACCCTCCGTGACAGGTGGGGAAGCACAGCGGCTTCCTCAGTCGGCCTTAGCCCTGTCTCATCCTCAAACCCGGAGACTTGCAGCTACGGGGCTGAAGGTGCCACGCAAACCTCAGGGGCGCTTCCCTGTGGGTGTCTGCGCCTCTGCAGGGGCTGCGCATGCGCATGTCCATTTCCCCAGCCTGGGGCCATCACAACGCCTGTGGATTGTTTACCTTGCAAACCATAAGGCCATTAGGCACCCTGGGCCACGCCCAGGCCACCAGAGGAGCACCAGCCGGTTCTGCTAATGGTTTTAAAGTGCTCTTTCTACTCCGAAGGATAAAGACTATTTCAAATGCCACTGGAGGTACTTCATTTACTTAGTTATATTTTAAACAGAGGCAACTAGGAAAATCAATATTAAGTTACTGCATGAAACACCGATCAAAGGATTTCTTCAGATTTTTGTGGGTAAAGAACACATAAAGACCTTCACGGGTTTGAATGAGTTTTACTCTACAAACATCTCGTTTTGGGATTGTAATTGGATTATGTGAATATACTATAAGTCAATTCTCACCACTTTCAGCACCATTTACACCTCTCCTGACCTTATTTTTTTTTATAACCTTGACATTTTTATTATTACTATCATTTTTAATTGTGGTACAATACACACAACCTATAAGTTGCCATTCTAACCATTTGTAAGTGTACAGATTAGTAGTATTATGTATATACACACATTGTCATGCAACCATCACCACCTCCATCTCCGGGGCTATTTTTTAATCTTACACAGTTGAAACTCTGTCCCCATTAGACATTCGTCCCCATCCACCTTCCCCAGACCCAGGCACTCACCATTCTACTTTTTGTCTTTATGAATTTGACGACTCTAGGTCCTCATACAAGTGGAATCATACGGTATTTGTCTTCTTGTGACTGACTTATTTCACTCAGGATAATGTCCTCAAGGTCCATTTGTGTTGTCGCCTGTGTCAGACCTTCATTCCTTTTGAAGGCTGAGTAAGTCCGTTGCATGTGTGTACACCACACTGTGTATCTATTCCTCTGTTGATGGACATGTGGGTCGCTTCCACCTTTTGGGTATTGTGGATGCTGCTACTATGAACATGGATGGAAAAATATCTTTTTGGGAGGCCAAGTGGTGTTGCCGGATCATGTGGTATTTCTATTTTTAATTTTTTGAGGAACTTTCATACTGATTTCCACAGTGGTGGAGCCATTTTGCCCATTTTACATCCTCACCAACAGTGCAGAAGGATTCTGATTTCTCCACATCCTCACCAACATTTGTTATTGCCTTTTTTCGAATAGTAGCTATCCTAAGACAATATGGCCCATATTAGCGTAAGTTCTGTGGGCACTTGAAAAGAACGTATATTTTGCTGTTGCGGGATGGCGTGTTCTGTAAATATTAACTAGATTCTGTTGGTTGTTGAGTTATTCTATATTCCTCCTGACTTCTGTATCAATTGTTTTTTTAGTTGTTTTACCAAATGCTGAGGGAGGAGTCTTGAATTTTCCAACTATCATTGTTCTCAGTTTCTCTTCATATTGCTCCTTCCATTTCTATTTGTTTTTGGTTCACATATTTTATAGCTCTGCTGCTTGGTGCACATACACTTAAGATTGCTATGTCTTCTTGATGGATTGACGCTTTTATCATTATATAAATTGTTGTCTCTCTGTCTCTGTTAACTTTCCTTGCTCTGAAGTCTATTTTATCTGATTATTAATATAGCCACCCACATTTGTTTTCTTTTGATTATTTTTTTCAAAAATCTATGTTTGTCCATTCTTTTTTTTTTTTGAAACCTGCTTATATTATTATAATTCAAGCGAGTTTCTTGTAGACATACAATTGGGTCTTTTTATTTTATTTTATTTTTCATAATCCACTCTGTCAATCCATGTCTTTTAATTGGTGTGTTTAGAACATTTACAGTTAGTGCAATTAATGTGTTAGGGGTTAAGTCAGCTGTTTTATTAGTTGTCCTAGGGAAAACTAATTTTTTTGTTCTTGTTCTGATTTTTGATTTTTAAAAATTTTTATTGAGGTGTAATTGACATACAACATTATATTAGCTTCAAGTACTTAACATAATGATTCAATATTTGCATATATTGCAAAATGTTCACCACAATAAATCTAGTTAATATCCGTCACCACACATAGTGACAATATATTTTTTTGTGAAGACAGCTTTTAAGATCAACTCTCTTTGCAACTTTCAAATATGCAATGCAGGATTAGTAACTATGGTCACCATGCTGTATGTTACATTCCATGACTATTCATCTCATAACTGGAAGTGTGGACCTTCTGACCCACTTTTACCCATTTCATGTGTTTTATTTGGACTCTTTTAGAATGAAGAATGCAGCATGTTTTTAGGCTGATAGGAATGATCCCATAGAGAGAAAGGAAGTGAAGCAGAATATCTGTTACATTTGCCCTCTGTCAGAGTCACTCACATATGTCTAATGTGCCCACAGTTGATGGCATGCCCTTGGCTTTACCGAGCTCAGAATGCCTTGCAGAACTTCATGTAAAACAGTCAATAAACATTTGTGGCATTCACTCAATTAGAACAACATTGCTCTTCAAGGCTGGGCATCAGAAAAAGCATGCATGTTGCAAACAGTGTCTGTTTATGAGAGGACGACAGCGTGTGGCACCCAGGCCAACATGAGTCAGGGGAACAGCTCAGAGCTGAGCACATCGTGTGTGAGAAGCGTTTCTGGTCAGTGCTTGTGGAAGGTCGTGTAGTTCCATGACAGTGTATGAATATGACTAACTCCATCCAGCTGTACAATAGGTACAGTTATACTCTTTCACTTGAAATGTGAGATAGGCACACACTCACCCCAACAACAAAATGTGGGGATGGCAAGAATTGTTAAAAAAATGAGTACTTTTCCTGGATGAAGTTTCCGTGAGGTTGGTGTAACACCGACAACCCATTCTGTGTTAGGATTTGTGCTTCCTCACTGTTGCTTCAGTACAGAGACACACATTTTTGACTTTGGAAAAGATAATTTTCTTTCTTCTTCAGTAATGACCATGTTTAGCAACAGGCACGTAGGACCAGCACGAAAGTAAAGGTTCCCAGTGCTTGGCATGTGTTGTTGCAGAGTTCATGAAAAAGTCATTAGCTGGCCACCCCTCCCCTTTCTCTGTCAGGCGGAATCATGTCATAAATATCGTCACTTGTCAAGCAGGATATCAATCTATCCAGGTAGCCTCCACTTCCTGTCTCAGGCCATATGTTTCTGTTATTTATGTCAAGAAAATGGCGTTTACACAACCGCTATGGTTGTTGACAGAAGTGTAGCTCCTCTGATAGAGCTGGACGTACGGCCTGTGCTTAGCCCACAGACAGTGTGTGAGCTGGTGCATTTAAAAATGTGCGTCCACACGCCTGATAGGATAAACGGTGCAGGGCTCACAGCACCATCTGCCCTGCTGGTGGAGGTCAGGAGGGCAGGGAGCTCCAATGGCATTGACCTCTGCCCCGAGGAGGGCAGTGCATTTCTGTGGAGATGGTGCTATGGCCAGTGTGTCCCTTCTGATGGCTCAGTAGTAAAGCTGCTTTGTAGGAAGGGACAGCGAGGGGCCAGCCTTGATATCTGACCTGGGAGTTCTCCACTCCAGGATGCCTGGCACAGTGTGCTCTCATGCAGGTGTGTTCTGTTTGTCCATTTGCTGCTGAAGTGGGCAGTTGGCAAGGAATGCCAACCAGCAATCAGAGATTTTTGGTCAGTGGTTGTGACTCGAGGAGACTTGGCCTTCACTGGTCTGTGATTATAGCCTTTGCCGCTGCCGCCGCTGCCTCCTCCTCCTCCTTCTAAAATTTTATTGGGGAACAATGTGTTTTTCCAGGAACCATCATCTCCAAGTCAGGTAGCTGTCCCCAGTCCAGCCGTGGAGGACACAGCCCCTCAGCCCACGTGGGAATCGAACCTGCAACCTTGGTGTTACGAGCCTGCACTCTAACTACCTGAGCCAACCGGCCGCCCCTGTAGCCTTTTTAGTTACACTCACATTTTGTCCCTTTTGTATATAGATACAACCAAAGTGGGAATGACACACATGACACCAAACTTGGAAATGAGATGTGTAATAGTAAAATTGTTGATCTAAGACTTTTGAACAAGAATAAGATATCAAGGATTATTTTTCAATTAATAGCCGAGATTTCATGTGCTTCTATATTGTTAAATGGTCAACACACACACACACACACACACACCCAGCATTAATAGTCTTTTCCTGGCAACCACCCAGCCATTCCATGATGACTTAACATGAATGCCTTTATTTCATTTGGTAGCTCAGAAATTACTTTGATTGCTTTGAAAAGAAAATAACTTAATCCTTAAGCATCAGAACTGTTCTCAATTTCTCTACATAAGAATAATGGTATGTTTAGGCAATTTAACTATAACATTATAAAACAGATCACCTAATTTTTTTAATTGACCTTCAAAAGCTTATATAATTTTTGTTGGTGGTCTTTATCTTAGTCCGACAATGTGATGCAGCTTTAATTCAATGTCTGTGGAAAGTTGGACCAAAATTGAATATAGATCTGATCTCAAGCTTGCCAGTAGAGCAAATCAGTCTGATTATATGGGATTACACGGTGCATGAATTTTTAAATTAAATGGTTTCTTGCCCTATTAAATAATGTTGTGGTGAGTTATTTTCATTTCTTGTCTACTTTCATATACAAGTTTGTTTTTTCTTTTATTAATCAATATTCCTTTATTTAGAGAGTGGGAACAGCTTAGGACCTCACCTCTCTCTGGATAGTTTGTTCGTATCGTGTAAAATTTCAGAGAAAATCCTATTTTTTTTTCCTTTTAGTATGTTTCATCACATAATTTTCTGGAATTCCCTTTAGTTTTGCTAGAAAGTCAAATTATGTCTTTACTGGAGCAAATCAATGCGTAGACTTTCCTCTTTTATGTCCCTGATAATATTTACTGATGCTGTTTTTCGTCTACGGTCCAGCTTCAAATCGCTTGCTGTTTGCCACTGGTGCTCCCTGGGCCCAGATCCACTCAGGAAGCTGAGATTCTGAGGAGAAGGGAGCCTGCTCCTGGTCAGTAAGGAGACACTGGGAGAGGTGGCCATTCCACAGCCCTGGGCACACGCCTGTCCCTGTGTGGCCACAGGCAGCTTCAAACACCAAAGTGTGTGTGTCTAGAGCTCCATGCTGTGTGCTGTTGTCTTAGGCTTCAGATGAAACCCACTTTGGCAAAACCACATATGACTTAAGTATATTCGGAGTAAACCTAAGCCCAGGAAACAGTGGAAAACAGCATGGCCCTGGGCAGCCCCTGTCTTCATATTTGTCTCTATTGCTGCTTTCCTTGGTCTTGCTCTCCTGTTTGAGAGCACATTTAACTAGCAGTTATTTCATTTCATGTATTTTTTTTCCTCAAAATTGGCTGATGCCATCACAAAACCTAAGGGCTGTGGTATTTTATTCCCTGTGCTTCTATGGGGATACCACCTGGGGACAGTCACTTAGTGAGGCCCCAGAAGGCTCTCCCAGTGTCGTCTTGTGGGCCAGCAGCTGCTTGGTGGGCCCTGCGTCCCCTCCACCCTGCACATCACGTCCTCCGTGACTGTTCCACTCACCCACAGCCCGGAGCTGGGCCTCTCTGATGCCACGTCCGTCCGTAGGGCAGGTCTGCTTTTTGCTTTACACATTCTCCCGTCATGTCAGGCTCATGACTTCAGGGGCTCCACAAATATTTGTTGTATTCCTTTAACAAGGAGGTCAGGTAAATGTTGTGTGTGGGAAGGGAGGGGTTTTGGGAAGAGCAGATTCCAGAATTTCTAAGTAGGTGTGAATTAGCGACCACAATTTGCTTAGAAGAGTTTATTGGGAAGCTGGTGCTAGAGCTGTTTGTGTATTTGTTAGCACACCCTTTTAAGTAGATTGCATCTTTATTTGGGTTGGCTTGGGGAAAAGATTACAATGACAGGTAAACACAATTTAGAAATTGTGTGTGTGTGTGTGTGTGTGTGTGTCCAGTTGGAGTTAACAATACAGCTATATTAAAGAATGTAACTATAATCAAACATACTTGTACACACATACTTTTAAAAATGGATACTTAAAAACGTGCACTGAAATACCTATACAATAGAGTTGTTTCTCCTTGTAGATTAAAATGGTTTGTCTTCGGCAAATGATGGATGGGCCAATCTTTTCAAAGGTATGAAGGAGACACCTTTTCATTGCTGCCCCCACCGCCAGCATCCAGCCGGGTGATGTCAGCCGCTGTCATCTCCTCCTAACTCATGTTTGTGCCTCATTTCCCCTCCCCATTGTCCTTTCTGCCCATGCTATTTGGGTGTAAACAGTGAATGCACAGACAGTAAGCGTTCATTTCTGTGAGTTTCCAAACTCTGCACAGGTGTGTGACCCACATCTAAATCAGAAGGAGCACTTCCATCACCTAAGAGTGGGATTTCTGGTCCACAGAGTAAGTATGTTTGGGTTTATTTTTTTTTAAAATGCCAAATATTTTTTCAAAACAGAATTTATGAGAATTTCAATAATATTGGAGAGTTCGGTTGCTCCCCACTCTCACCAATAATGTGTGATGTAAGGCTTCATAACATTAGCTCCTCCGCTTGGTCTGATGTGGTTTCTCCCTGTGGCTTTAATTTGCATGTTCCTGTTGACTAATGATATTAAACACCTTTTCACATCCTTACTGGCTAGTCACATATCTTCCTTATTGAAGTGTATCGTCACGTAGGTTGCCTATTTGTATTAGGCTGCTTGTCTATTAAACCACACAGTCTGTGTGTTCTGGATGCCAGTCACCTGGCAGACACAGGTGCTGGGGACATGTCTGCTCTGTTCTGTGGTCACCTTTTCATTTTCTGAATGGTGTTTTCCATAACACAAATCGTTCATTCTGATGATGTCCAATGTGCCAACTTCCTTTTTTTATGGTTAATATCCTTAGATAAGAAATCTTTACCCACCCAACAGTTGTGAAGATTGCTTCCTATATTTCCTCCTAAAAGATGTATAGATTTAACTATTATATTGAGGCCTATAATCCATCTCAAATTAATTATTGATTATGCTGGGAGGTGAGGGGTGAGGTTCCTTTTTTTCTGTATGGATATGAGTGGTTTCAGCTCCATTCGTTGAAGAGCCATTTCTGCATCTGTTGCATTTCCTGATGCCACTGTTGAGAATCAGTGGTCACGGCAGGCGTGGGACGCATTCAGCCCTCTCGCCTATCCATTCGCCTCTAGACCCCTCTCCTTCTGCACCACACTGCCTTGGCTACTGCAGATTTAGACTATGTTCTGGAATAAAAACGTGTAAATCCTACACCTCCGTGCTTCCATTTCAAGTTTGTTTTGGCTACCCAAGGTCTTTTGCCTTTCCACATACATTTTAGAATCAGCTTGTTTCTGAATAAAAGCTTGCTGGGTTTTGCATTCTGTATATAAATTAACCTTCTTATTATAACTATTACACTATGTCATTCCTGTGTCACAACAAACAGATATGGCATCACCTTCTCTCTGAGCTACTCTAAGCTTAGAATTTGATATCCTCTACAATTTGCAACCACAAATTTGTTGTTCCAGAGAGATTGTTCTTATTTTCCAACTATGCTTGTACTTTCCAATTTCCCCCTCCTATGAGACCCTTCCTTATCATAGTTCTAAAAGAAGAGGCTGACTGCTGCTGTCCCCTCATTAGCTGGAAACCATCTGCCTCCCACAGACTGACTTGACTCTTTCCTTTGTCACCATGGGCTGTCCCACCTCAGGCTTACTTGTGGATGAGTTCTCAGCCCTCATCTGTGGTGGGCAGTGTGGCACTCACAGCAGCAGCAGAAGGACAAGGACACCCAGGATGGGCTGAACAGAGAATGCCAAGGGGCTCGCTCTTGCAGCTGTGGGAGAGCCTTAAAACCTCAATGGGACCTCCTCACCCAGGACAACACACAGGCGTTTACCCTGGGGTGAAATACTTGTCTTGAGGGCCCAGCTACACCGGGCCACCAGCTGCCCAGGAAACCTGCAGCCTGCCACCCCAGGAGCCTACCACTTCCTGTACATAATGTGTGGTCTGCAGACCAGCTGGTTAGAAAGGCCGATACGCACTGACCTCCTGATTTACAGTCTTCATTTTAACCAGCTCCTCAGGAAACACCGCCCCTGGCAGGTCAGGAGAAGCTCTGCCCAGGCCGCCTGGTGCCAAGTCACCTGTAGTAGCAGCTGTTGAGTACTTGGTTTTCTGTGTGAGGAAGAGGAGGTGACAATTTTTATTTAGGCTCAGAATTATGTTTTGCTCCTCTTCCCATCGGTGGCGCTCATTGAAGGGCTGTGCTCGCAGCAGGAGGTGAGCGGGCAGTGGACGCGGGATGGAGGTAACGGGCTGCAGCTCTCCCCACAGCATCTCATGTCACTTGGAGAGCGACGGGTTCCAGATGGTCAGTTTTGAGAGTCTTGGGATTCAGAGCTCCTGTAGATTGTCCCCTGGCCCCAGCCTTGGGAACTGCTGCGATCCAGAAAGATGTGCACATTCTGGTTGGTGCCAGTGCCCTCCTTTCCGGCTGGGGTGTGGGGACATGTGTCCATAAATAAGCACATCAGGGGTGTGGACCTCTCCCCTCATACGGGAGGGTGTTGAGATGCTCTGAGGCGGAGAGACTCATCATGATCCTGGGTTGAAGTGATTGCTGGTTCCTCACTCATGAGAAAATTGATGTGACTCCGATTCTGAAGCTCTCTCTCACCTTTGAAATGTGAACGCCCACATCAAAAGACATGTATGACTATTAAATGAGACAAAGTACATTTTGCATTTCTCAAGTCTGGCACAAAACAAGAACTTGAAAAATATTAGCTACGATAAAGATAAAAACATTAATAATGAAAAAGCCATGCTATTTGGAATACATAAGCTGCTAGATAGTGTGTGTGTGTGTGTGTGTGTGTGTGTGTGTGTGTGTGTGCCTTCTATACATAGAATGATTACATTAATGCAGAGTTGATAGGACCATATTTTCAAAAGCTAGGCTTTCAGAAGCTAGGCGTTTGATGCCATATTTTTTTCTATTTTTTGAGATTTATCTTATGGAACACAACCTTGCCTTCACTCAATATATGTGGAGGATTACAGATGAGGTGATGGATAGATTCCTTATCTTTTATAGATGTCATCAGGCACGTGACTCCAGTCTCTTGAGCAGCAGCACAGAGATGGGAACAGAAGCTACTCAGTAAATAGTTATGGCCTTGGCTTGAGTCAATTGCCATTTGCCAGAGAAAGAATGACTTCAGATAACTTTAGATACAAGAGTCCTCTGGGAGCGATATTCTTCCATCAATCACGCTAACACTGAGGGCTGTTTTTAAGCTGTGAGGATGTGCCCACCTCGCCTCTTCATCTGTGTTTCTCCCCTAACATATAGAAATATCACAATGAAATTCCACTCATCAGGAGCCCAAGCCACTAACAAACTCACCTAGAGAGAGCAGGGCCAGGAACCAGGAAGCAAACATGAACATTTTCCTGCACAGACTCACAGAGATGTGGGCACCTCACACAGAGACTGCCTCCTGTCGCCTGGAAGCCCCTAGGCTGCCGCTGTGGGAGAACACCACGTGGTTTCATAAGCCCACAGCATGTTTTACAAACGCATTGCTGATTAGAGGGCACAGGAGAGAAGGGGGGAGTCGGCCATTGATGTGGTGTGTGGGGCGAGTCAGACCCTCTTCCCAGCTCTCATCACCCCCAGACTTGCCTATGGTCCACCTCCCTTCATGGAGTCGACACCATCCACACCCCAAGGACCCAGTGTCTCTACGCCCAGCACAGGTCTCCCATCAAACTCCCAACTTGCAGAGCCAGCTGTCCCTCAGCCACCACTTCTTAGCTGTCCCACAGCAACATCACAGACTGGAAGCACCCAAAGCTTAGCTCACAACCCCTGCCCGACCTCCACCCAACGTGATATTCATCTTCCATTCTCCAACTGGACATTCGCATCAGCCACCTCTCCTCCCACAGCACCCCTTTCATCACATCATGGCCACTCCATGTATGTTCCCAAGTTGTCCGTTTTCTCCATCCCAACAGCCACTGCCCCACTCTAAGCACCCATCCTAGTTTGAATAGGTCCCTACACCAGCCTCCTAGTCACCTTTCTGTCTCCCACTTGGCTGGCTTCCAGTCCCCTCCCCACTATGGCCAGAGTAATCATGCTCAGTGACACATGTCATCATCCACAGCCCTCCTGTGTCTCCTTGTGTTCTAAGCATGGGATCCCAGCCCTAGAAGGTCTCCAAGGCTCTACAGCCTAATGTCTTGTCTTCCCTAACTCACCCTGTGCCTCCCCAGCCCACCACTAAGCATGCTGAGTTCCATCTGTTCTTTGGGGATTAGATCTTCTCCCACAGCGGTGGCTCTGGTGGCAGAAATGTGTTCCTGCTCCCCACACGTCCCCCCACTCACGTCCACATCATCCTTTGCTTCCCAGGCTAGAGACCACTTCCTGCATGACGTCTTCTGGGGTCCCCAGAACATGGATTGATGTCCTGTGTCGCATTTTTCTTGGTCCCTA
>NW_017731543.1:2242565-2248079 GCF_001890085.2 Hipposideros armiger | reverse complement strand
TTATGTTGAGATGTTTGCACATATTATCTCACTGAACTCTCAAAGCAATTTTCTAAAATAAGTACTGTTATTACTGATGACAACGCTGAGATTAAGAAGTAAGTAATAATTTGCCCCCAAATTTCCTAGCATGATGGGCTGAGAGTGAAGCCCAGGTGCAGCCCCCACCCACTCCCTGCTTTCTTCTGCAGAGAGGGCCAAGCCTTTCCCACTCATGCTCGTCACCGTACCCACGTCTCACTTAGCTCAGCGCTTGACACAGAAGCCACACTCAGCTTCCTTGGGATGTAATTGGAATGAACAGACGATGATTGCAAAAGCCTGCAGAGAAGCCATTAGAAGATAACGTCATGAAAGAATCAGGCTTGACGGGCAGAGACCACTGTGGCGGCTGGTTTTCGGGGAGCGGCTTCTCAGGAGTCACGTCGCTCCTCCAGGAAGCGTCCCTGCTGCATTTACTGTCCTCGCAGACTCTGCTGAGGATTCACGCCCCTGTGAAGGGGGGGCCTGGGGATGTGGCTCGACTCATGTGCCATCCACCATGGCAGGCCCTATTCACCTACAGTCTCCCCAGGGCTCTGCAGACTGGGGGCAAAGGGTATACCAGTTGTCTCCACCACAATGGCCCTGCATAGAAACAACCCCAGTCTCAACAGCAGACACACAGACATCGCAGTCCTGAGTCTGGATGGTCTAGGGGAGCTGTTCCGGGCGGGGCTTAACTGAGCTCAGCTCCAGCAGGCATCTGTGGTCAGGGCCACGTGGCTTAGGTGGTTCTGCTGATTGGGGCTGGACTTGTCCACTTGCTGGCTGATCTACAATGCCCTGGCTGGGACATGGGGTGATTCAGCTTTGCTGCAAGTCTGCCACCCTGCAGCACATTCTCATGGCAGAGGAGCAGAGAGGAGGCAGAAACACGCCAGCACTTCTCAAACCTCTGCGTCATAACAGCTAACATCCCATCACCCAGAGCATTTCACACGATGAGCTCTGAATCCAGGAGCCGGGAAATCCACTTCACTTCTTTATGCAGGACAAGGTATATCCACGGGGAAGGGCAAAGAATGGGGCCACCCAGGCAGCTCATCGAACTCAAACCAATTCCTTTTCAAAATGAAGATGTTGCTTCAGAAAGAAGGGTGCCCGTGCCAGGGTATCAACGCAGCACACGTGCTTGCTCCCGGAGCTCCATCCCAACATGGTGACCAAGGGAGACGTGAATGCCTCTCAGTGCCGGGCACGGGGAGCATTGTGGCGGCTGCACATTAATGACACACAGATCTGGTCACTCTTGGGAAACACATCTGGAATTATGACACCGTGGTAAAAATAATTTCTTTTAAAAGTTGTTATGATACTGGACTTGGCTAAACAAATTTCTGACGAAGCCTTACCCACATTTTATTTCAATATGTAGATATATATATATAATTTATAAGTGGTATATCCTTTTTGGGATAAGTGTTCTTGTTTTTCTATAGAATGCACTAGACTGTACATAGATATGTTGAGAATTGTATTTTTAAAATAAATCCACTGATGTACAAAGAGTAATTAATTTATAAAAGGATTTCAATAGTATGCTTCTAAATACACACGTATAGAATTTTGACATCATATGCACACAGGTATTAAACAAACTAAACCAGTTTAAACAATTTCTGTGAAAATCTAAAATTCTTAGTTTGATAGAAACTCCACCTTGCTCCCAGGTTTAATAGTCAAACATCCATGATTGAGGCTTCCATGAAATGTATTTTAACACGGAGCGGGCTCTGGCTCTCAAAGAGAAAATTACATGCAGGAGATTAAAATACTGGTTCAATCACATTATAGAAGAATTGACATTTTCAGGAGCTTCTGCTAGGAGAATGCGCCAGTGCGCACTGTCTGCTCTGTTTTGGGGGGACAGGGATGTCCCTATTTTTCCAACACAAAGGCCTGAATTGTCAGAAATCCAATGTATTTGCCTACTAGGATGTGATACACGGACTTTCAAAACAAAACTTGGCAAAATGATGTGTCAGATCTGGCATCATGAACACGTTTCCGATTCTTAGGACACTCATGTGAGATGACGGAAGTCTGTAAGGCTCACGTTGATGGACGGTATTTCGAAGAGACCAACGGTCTTGGTGGTGGCCTTGGCTGACGCATTACCAAGAAAGTACACAGCTGGTCAGCAGGTGTGGTGACGAGTAAAGTGACCGACAGGAGGGGAAGGCAGTGGTTCTGACCCAGGAATTACAACGTAAAATACAATTCTCAGAAGTTGCAGCACCCTTGATAAGATCAATGCATTTCCATTTTTGTACATCAGAAATGTCTTGCTTCTTTGTTGGTTGTGTAATTCATAAGAAATAAAGTCGGGATAGTAGCCTAAAAATGATGAGTTGATGAATTTAAACAAAATGTAAGCTCCTCTAAAAAGTGTTTTTGCTACTCTTAGGAATATAATAAGAAAAAAGCTGAGTAAATTTGGCATGTAACTATGAGAGACTGATATTTTCTTTTCTAAAATGCCACTGAAATAAGCAAGATGATACACAAGAAAGTAGAGTTTCGACAAAGGAAGACCATGAACTCAGCCTGCATGGATTTCCATAACTGTGCCAAGAATTCTGTACCCACTGGAGTTGTCATGCAAAAATAAAGATAATAGATATTCCCAAGTATTTAAAGATTTAGGAAAGTCTATGTAATTACTGGGGAAAACACAGTTCTGAAAGTATACTCCTGTTGACTATGGAAAGGATTAAAATTGCAAACTTAAGAACAAAAAGTTATTATAATAAAGAACAAATGGCGAAATGTAAGTGACTGGGACAACTATGGTTTCAAATTAAGGCCAATGCCACAATAGTTCCTGAAGACAAACTCGTGTGTCAACAGGCTGAGTATAAAGTAAGATTAAATTAACAAAGACTAGGAAGTAGGGAAGGCTGATGACCAAATAAAATGAGATTTAAAAAACATCACACTTGTTACATGATTTGAACAATTAAAGCCCCATACATACATATTTAAATCTTGACAATTGATTTAAAACATGTTTTTCTTTATGACAAAATCAACCTGAATAATTTAGGAGAAGGCCCATCGTTTTTGTCTTTGGATACAAATTGTTGTGTGTTATAGACTCTTGCAAGTTAAATGGCTGAAACCTCTGTGGACTGTGTAAGAATAATGTATTTTACAGCCTGTCGCATGTCTGCCCCAGTGCTGTGCTGGCTCCACCCTGCTGGGCCAGTAAGGTCATTGGGATGGTGGGTGTGTAATCACAGGGTCCGCTGTCTCCATAGAAACAGTGGCTTTGAGTCAACACCAAGGTGTGAGCGTGCACTTTGCAGCAAATCGTGATGATCGTGAAAAAAACTGCATTTGCCGGCATCCCCACACTTGTGAGAGGAATGGGTGGGTTCTCACTTTCTTGGTAGTTGGTCATCCTGTGGACGTTCTATCACATTGCAACACTCCAGGAAATATGAAAAGGTCTTTCCCCACCCACTGATCAGTGATGGCCATGGCATTAGAAGAGGTGGCCTGTGGGTGCTGGTGTGTGGGGAGCAAAGGGCTGGGTCCAGGCTCAGCTGAGTGTAGCCTTCTTGTTAGAGCAGAGAGAAGGCTTGTGTGGCTGCAGCAGAGAAGGTGAGGAGGGGACGGATGATGAGAGCAGAGAGCAACAGGGCTGGGTCTGCCTGCTATGATTTTAACTGATTTTACTGAGATCAGAGAACATAATCTGTATGACTTTAATTCTTTTAAATATACTGGAAAAAATGTTCCCAGTCCAGCATATCATCTATATGTACTTTTAAAGAACGTGTATTTAGCTCTTGATGGGTGGATATCCCATAAATGTCAATTGTGTCAAGTTGGTTACTGGTGTTATTGCTGACTTTTTATCTGTTTGTTTTATTTGTTAATGAAAGGTGACTATTTAAATCTACAAGCTTATAGGTTCGTTTATTTCTGCCTTCAGTTCTGTCTGTCAGGGCCTCATGAGTTTTGAAGCTGTTAGTTGGTGCATACATGTTTATGTCTGTTTTGTCTTCTTGATGAATTGTCCTTTTTTTTTTTCATTATCATTGAGAAATGTCTCTTTTTAACCCTGTTAATACTTATTTTCCTGTCTATTTTTGTTTGCTATTAAAATAGCCTATATTAGCTATATATGAGCACTCTAGCTATATGTTGAATGGTAACACAATATATACTCGTATTTTCCATGCTTTTATTTTTAAGCTATGGGGTGTGGTCAAAAGATACGGTGAATGTTGCTGCCAAGTGCCATCTGACGGAAAGGCATGGGTCTTCAATACAGGAAATCGTATGGCAATTTCTGCCAAATAAAAACATTATGTTGTGTCCTCATCCACCTTATTCATGGACCTGGCACCATGTGACTTCTGGCTCTTCCCCAAAGTCAAAATGACCATGAAAGGTAAATGTTTTGAATCAATTTAGGACATCGAGGCAGCAACGACAGCGCAACTAAAGACACTCATGAAAGAGGACTTCCAGAACTGCTTCAGAAAGTGGCAAGAACGACAGGATAAGTGTGTTTGAAGCCATGGGGAGTATTTTAAGGGGGGTTAATGGCAATGTGTCTTTACTGCAATAATTTTTTAAATTTAAATATTAGCAGTATTTTTTTTTAATCACACTTTACATATGTGTCTTGGTTAAAGTGAATTTCTTGTGGACAGCATATATTTGAGTATTGATTTTTTAATGCAATCTGACAATCCCTTTCTTTTCATGAGAAATTAGAGCACTTACATTTAATGCAATTTTCTATATGGTTATATTTAAATCCACCACCTTATTTATTTTCTGTTTATCCCAACTGTTCTTTGTCCCTGTTTTATTCTTTTTCTGCTTTCTTAGCTACCCTTCCAACTTCCTTACCCCACTTTACAAATAAAAATAACTCTTCCATCCTAATTTTACTATGGTGCATTTATCTGAAAGTTAAAATCCTCTAGGGAAAGAAACAAAGGGGCACTTTGAAATATTAGTATCTTTCAATGTCTTATGCCAAGGGTAAAATTAGAAAGGGCATGTTTTGAAGTTTCCTGAAAGAGAGAGACAAGAGGCATGGTGATCAATATTTAATGATCTAGCCTATTCTATATCCATACTACTGTCAGAATACAATGCTGCTAGGGCCTTCCCACAAAAACATAGCCAATAGTGTCAATAAAAACTGCTAAAGTATGTAGAACCCCAATTCATCACAGCAAAAACCATGGCAAGGTTTTAAACACTGTCTATCTCTGTCTGTCCATCTGCTTATTGTCTGTCTGTCTGTGTGTCTTTCTCTTTTTATTTTCCCTTATTTAGGTTAGAATTATAATTTGTAAAATGCATGCTCTGAAAAAAATCAATATTTCAGAGTTATTTCCCATCGTTTTCTCTACTTTTGGCGATGAGCATCAGCTTAGTCAGTGAGCCACATCTTGATGTGTCTCATCTGCACATTCTCTGCAATGTCAAGAACTAGGAAATACA
>NW_017731543.1:2170851-2240238 GCF_001890085.2 Hipposideros armiger | reverse complement strand
GGCCGGCCCTCTTAATGTTTTTTTATGTTTAATTTATACTCTTATTTTATTTTTCAAAATATCCTTTATGAACTTCCCTTTTACCCTATTTTTTCTCTTTTTGAGTTAGTTAATATTTGCATGTTGTCTTTTTTTACTATATGAATGTAAGATAATAACTTCCCCTCTAAATATTATGTTGGTGTATCCTGGAAGTGTTATCAGTATTGTTTGAAATACTTTCTAATTCCCAATGTAATTTCTATTTTGAGACATAAATTGTTAGGACCTGAGTTTTTAATTTCTAAATGTTTTATTTGGTAATTATTTTGTGTTATTTTCTAATGATATTTGGTAGTTGATAGAAAATGGTCTGATATAAAAATATTTAAGCTTTTAAATGCTTTTTAAAATCTCACTGCATATTAAATTTTCAAAAATTGAATGTATTTAGAGTGAATTTCTTATCATTGTGTGCAGAGTTTCATGGATACTTATTGATCAAGGTTGATAATTTGTGTCATTTAAATCTTTTAAAAATTATAACTAATTTTATTGCTCTATCGATTTTCAAGCTATTTTATTAAAATTACCTATTATGATAATGAATATGTTCTCTTATTTCTTATATTTATATTTATTAGTATGTTTTCTGAGTCTATGTGCTTATAAGGTAAGTACTTTTATAGTTTATTGGTGAATTTTCCCCTTTATCATTAAGAAATAAACTTATTTTTCACATATGCTCTTGTTTGCCAAAAGGTCTATTTCTTTGGTTATTGACATAGTTGCAGTGTATTCTTTTATTCATTAGTATTTTCTCTGTATAATGTACATCTTAACTTTTACATTTTCCTTATCTTTAAGTAGGATGCTATGGATATTTTTTTGTTTCTCCCGGATAACATCTATCTTTGAATAAAACAATTTTTTATTTTTACATTAAAATTAATTGCTAACATAGTTGAAATTATTCCTGTCAATTTATGCCAAATTTGTCATTTATCATGTATTTTCTTTTCTTCTTTTTTGGTCTACTTTTATTTTTTTTAATTGTATTAAATTAGATGATTTTATTCATTTCTCCTTGTTAATTCAAGTTTCATGTTCTACTTACATAAAAAAATCAAACATTTACTTAGTGCATAAAATAAATCGATAGCTTTATGTAGAGTTATATTAACTTCATCATCTTCTTTACTAACAAAATTTCAATGTTGACTCTGATTATTTCTCATCCTCAATGGTATTTTGTTCAGTAAGTATTTTCATCACATTTTTTAATTCACAAGTGACTAATTTTATAGTAAATATTTTTTCAAATATATATGTTAGCCAATATTTTTGCATAACATTTTTTCCTATTATACTCCTTGTTTCTGTGTTCAATTTTATAAAATTGGAGTATGACCTTTAATATTCTTTTAGCTATGGTGAGACAATGTAAAGATCCTCGGTCTTGATTTTTTTTCTGAAAATATCTTTTTTCTGCTTAATTTCTGAATGATAGTTTATTCCCATTAATATGAAAAGAGAAAAATAATGAATGCTTTTGCATAAAATAAAAATAAACCAAAATTAATTTTAAAAAGGGGTCTTAATAGACATAGAGTTAGACATGGAATCATTTAAAGCAGAAACATACTCACAAAAGAACCCTACCAAGGCATTTTTGCTGATGAGATTTGCCAAAACTTCAAGAAAGAGATGTGGAATGACACTTTAGGTAGGCCTGAATTTTAGGTGTAAAATTATTTCCACAATTTAAAAAAAAAATGGTTAACTGTGTGTCTTCTAGTTTTATAATTAGTGCTGCAAAGTCAGTTGTCATTTTGAAGGTTTTATGTCCTTTCACTATTTATTTATTTGTATGTGCCTTTATTTGTTTATGTTGAAGCTTTCCTTTTGGTCTCTTCTTTTTTGTATATTCACTCATTTGTCTAAATGTGGATTTTAGAAAGTTCTATTTCTAGTGTTTATGTGGTTTTCAAATTGAGTGTGTATTCCTTTAGTATCACAATACTCTTATTCAAGGTCTCTTAAAATAAAGTCTTCTTTCCCTTTTAGAAGTGTTTACTGCTTCTGCTGTTCGTCACCTTCTTATATCCTCTAATCTCTCAATCTCTATTTTAGTCTCCCCATCTACTCGTTTTTCCTGGCTATCTTCTGAGTAATTTTCTTATCTGTCTTTCAATGTAGTAATTTTCACTTATCCTTATATGAGCACTTGTTTAAATGTCAATTACACTTTTAAAATTCTACATTTGTTACAATATGTAGAATATGTTTTGACTATTGCTACCTTTTATTGAATCAGTAACACTAATTTCTATTTGGTCACACCTATGCCCTTTCTGATGCTCTTCATCCTTTCCTTTGCCCTGTGCTACTATTTTGGACCACAGTTCTTTTACCAAAAGGACTCTCCTTAGTGTTTCTTTCAGTGTAGGTTTACTTGTGGTAAATTAGCTATGTTTTTGTTTATCTGTAAATATGTTATTTTACTTTTTCTGTGACAGACATTTTGGTTGGTCATAAAATTCTAATTTTGCAGTTATCATCTTCCAGCACATTTAAATCCATAATTCCATAGCCCTCTCTCTTCCATCATTTTTGTTGCACAGTCAGCTGCCAGTTTTACTGTTGATCGGGTACCAAGATTTTTCCCTTTGTGTTCTTTTTAGCAATGATCTTACAGTCTTCTCAGATATGAATTTCTTTGTATTTATCCTGCATGTGTTTCTTAGAGTTTGTTTTAATATGTGGGTTTGTATTTTCCATGAGTTTGGAAAAACGCTTAAGCATTATCTCTGCAAATATTTTTTTTTCCTGCCACATCTCTTTTCTCTTTGTAAGTCTCCAATTACATGTATGTTAGCCTTTGTCACTGTGTCTCATTTTTACTTTTATTCTTTTCTCTAGTTTTTAAAATTGCTCTTTGTCTCCATTTTAGTGCAGGTGTTTCCACTACCTATCTTTCAGTTATTTAACTTTCTCATCTCTCCCCATCATTTAATGTGCTATTAAATCCATCAATTTGTGGTTTTAGTTGTAAAGCTTTTTCTTATTTTTTTTTCTCCTTTTCATATTCCAGTCTTCTGGTGAAATTTCTCATTTATTGATCTTATTTTTTAATATTTAAAAATTTTCTTGAATATATTATTGATAGTTATTTCATAGCCCTTATCCGACAATGTCAAGGTTAATCACTTGTGAGTCTACTGTAATTTTTTCTTATTGATTTTTTTTCTTTTTTTTCTCATGGATTTTGTTCATAAAATTTCTTTCTTGCCAGCTCTGTAATATTTGAGTAACTATTGTGGATAATTCACAGACATTGTGAATAAAATGTTTTAGAGGCTCTAAATGATGTAATTTTTCTGTAAAAGAGTATTTACTCTTTCCTTTGGCAGGCAGAGGGATTGAGGACTGGCCACTTTTGTTCACTCAGGGACTGACTTAACCTAAAGTTGGGTTGCTGTTCATTATGTTTTTACTATCAGTGATTATATTTTCATCTGTAGAAGTTCTATTTTTTTTCTCTTTCACACTTTTTTTCTCCTTAGTGTCCTTTTTTTTCAATATTGTTTCATTCCTTCTTATGCCTATAATGATTTTAAATATGTTTATTTTATATTTATGTTTTCCTCTTTCAAACTGTTTACTTATTGACACTTCTAATTATTTTGGTGCATCTTTTGAGTTTCAGCCATTCTTTTGTTTTGCAATTTTTATTCTGAGTTTATCTTCATCTTCATCCGTGACAGCTTTTCCCTCTGTGGTAAGTACAGACACCTTGGAGTGAGGAAATATTTTTATGGGACAATGGTGTGTTCACCTGGGACTCCAAGAACTTTAGCAGCATGGAAATAAATTTTTTCTTTATCAGTTCAGGCATCTTGTACAACAAGCGTAGTGCCAATTCTCAGCCTACACCCACTCATTTGTGGTGACAGCTTGACATTCTTTCTCTTGGGAGGGAGGTGATTCTAAGTCATGCCCGGCAGCTGATGAGCTTCCACCTGAGATGGTGGATTGCTGCGTTTTGCTCCCCATGCCCTGGTCATGTAACGAATAGCCCTCTCAGGGTCCTGGTTTTATGCCAGGCTCTCTATCACGCATCCTGCCTTGCATGGCCTTGTCTTCTGTGCTGGTGGGTGGGCCGAATTTGAATGCCTGGATCCTGGGGCTGGGCTATATCAGGGTCTATACAGTGTTGGGTCAACTCCACAAAAGCCCCATACTTATCACTCCGGCTTTGCGTTTTAATTTACTTTATAATGGCTGGAGATTTTACTTTCCCTTGTTTGAGGTCCACCATGTATTCTTTCTTTGTATCTATCTATTTACTGTACAAGTATTTTATCCATGCTTCAAGTTTGGAAAGAGAAGTCAGTTTTATTTTGACTGCTTTGTTGTCAGAATCCCTGGTCTGTTGCCAGTTGCATAAAATGTGTGCCTTAATCCTTTGGGGCTTAACCTTACATTTTCAAAATCCAGGATCTTTAAAATCAAGCCCCGACTTTTAGGGCAGCATTCTCTGCAATATGACTCAAGAGCATTGAAATCCAAAGGAGGGAATTGCCTCACATATTCCCTGCGTTTGCTGTGGCGTCTCTTCCCTGAGACATGGGAATGAATGGAAGTGATAACATGTGGGCTGGGGCAGGCAACAGAACCCAGTGAACCTGAGGGGTGTGTGTGTGAAACATCAATGAATATTTCAATTTATTGTCCTGCGGAAGGTGGTTTGTCTACTTATCATTAAATTGCCATCAAATCAATAATAACTCACATATTTACTATCACTATTTGAAGCCATACTTCAAAAGGAACACACTTGACAGGACCCACCAATTGTCACACAATCACTAAGTCTGACTTGTTTTATGCTGATGCTCTTATAATATACAAGTACCTTTACATATAACAATTGGCCGTGGGTGGAAATCATTCCTTTTTAGAATCATTCAACTCATATTGGTGAATTCAATGTCCTTCATAAAGACAGTGACCATCCATTAGAACTAGAAAAACACTCTTCTTCAAGAATCGAGGTGTGAACCCAGGTACAACTTATTTTTTACTGATACCTGATTAATATTCATGAGTTGATGCCTTTATCGCTATGTTTTAATACATATGCAATATCACTACATAATTTCTTAGTGTACAGAGGCCTTGTTTTGTACTGTAATAGTGTATGAATTACTTGTGACAACAGAGTCATTTATATCAACTATAGTTTCATGTGACCTGAAACTTTCTGAGACCTGTGGCCTCCCAATGGCAAATGTAAAAGAATTCCATGAAATCAAAATTAAACTAGAAACCTGTGTATGTTTTCTGTAGACAACTTACATGTGCATGACAGAAATAGGGAATGAGAATGTATTTGTAGATGCCACAGGTTATCTTTCTGTTAAAATAATAAATGTGTGTGCATAAGGTATGCACTGAAATGTATACATATTCTAAAGAGACATTGTAGGACTTGAGATGCTTCTCTAATTGGCCAATCCCACTCAACAGCGTTCCCAGGTGCTTTAAAAATCCCTCCAACTCTGTCTCAAAAGGTGATTGAGTAACACCAAAAGCAGGTAAAGACACGTGAGCCCCATTTAGGGAATACTTTTTGATTGAAGGATAAACAACTTGCAAATATTTCTATATATTAATTTCAAAAAGAAATTTAAAACTTCAGCATGAATCATTTGATTTTCTCTGCTGCACTGTATTTGCAGACATTTTTCTGAATTTAAACGTGGTAGAGCTTTAAAGAATCTGCTTCACGGTTTCAAAATATAGTTTTATATAACAAACCTAAAAATTCCTTAGAAATGAAAGTCACAATCTATCTGCACTTGAAATTCCTTAACCACTGGGTCTTGGCCATATGGGCAAACCCCTGAAGGGTGTAGATGGTTTTCCAGACCCAAATCATTCTGGGATGGGAGGAGAAATGTTAACTACAATGTGGGAGTAAAGACTTAGGGGACAGTCAGCCCTGCGTCAGTGGGAATCAAGACTGCAGCAGGATTTTGAGTGAGGGAGGAGAAACCTGCGTTTGGCGAACCAGGAATTTGGGGGTATAATTCAGGAGGAACTCAAATCCAGCATCCAAAGCATCAGTGGTGCCCATAGATCGGGAAAGGCCGGTCAGGGTGGTGTGGCGGAGTCTGCAGGCAGAGGGGACGCGTTTGAGCGTGGCAATGCGCGGGGGAGGGGGTGCTCCATCGGAGAACCCCTGCTCCAGGCCAGGTGCGAAGCCGCGAAAGGGTCCCGACAGGTCCATCTGTCTGGTGAACGCGCTCTCCACATAATCCCCATTCTCCCTGCAATCCTGAAAACTAAGCCTCCCTTTCTTTAAAAGATGGCAAAACAGGTTCTTAGGGAGGCAAAGCCGCTTGCTCAAGACGGGACCGCAGCGCAGATCTGTCTGGCTCCAAGGCCTGTGCCATTCGCACCATCACGGTCTTCCCCCAGAGACAGCGGAGGGGCCGGGGTGGTGGTAGGGCGGCCAGGGCGCGGGAGGGGTGGGTGACAGAGCAGGGTCCAGGCGGGCAGCGCTCCGTCTCCATCTCTCCTTCCTGGCAAAGCATGGAGACGGGAAAGTGCCGCCTCCCAGAAGAAGCCCCTGCGGGTGAGCGGCTCGGGGCGCCAAGCCCACGTTCAGACTGGGAGGCCACCGGAGCTAAGTTTCCTCATCTGCAATTCGGGCCTCACTGCAGCTCCTTCGGAGTTACGCGCCAGGACGCAAGACGGCGCCCACAGGGCCTGTGGTGATCGCCCAGCAGAGAAAGCGAACACCTGGACTCATTTGTTTCCTGGGCAAGAACGAAGCTACGCAGCCGTCCTACCCGATGACAGGCCCGCCCTGGACTCAGGGCTGCGTGGGTGCCGTCCAGGGGACCCCCCCCACCCCGGGCTGTGCGCATCACCCCATTCCAGGGCTTGGCACTTAGCAGGCACTCCGTAAACACGTGGTCCTGGCCGTGTCCCCGCCCCCTTAAGAGAGAGCAAATTATGTCTTACGTATTCTGGATTAACAGCAAGGAATCACACAAGACACTTGAGAAGAAAATTTCTGTAAAAAAAGTTTTCATGTTGTTTAAAGGGGTGCGTTTCAGAAGTCTGTAACTCATTTCTGGCCGAAACCGCCGCTGCCTGCTGACCCCTGCGCGGGGGACGCAGCGGGTGTTCAGGGACTGACCTGCTTGGGCACATCTGCGCCCCTGCGAGCTGCGTGTCCCCCGCGCCACGAGGTCCTCGCGCGCCTGCGTGCACACCCAGCCGGCTGGGGAAGTTTCCTGGTCACAGCAGGACAGGGGCAGACTGTCCCTGGTAATGGCAGTACTTAGGCTGCTTTATTAGGGAAATAACATGAATTACCCCAAGCCCTGTCAAGCGCACGGGCAATTTTTGTCTGGAGAACGCCACTTCCTGCTTCACAGGGTCACGGATGCATCCCCTAACTGCTTAGCGTTTTGCCAGTTACCTGAAGACAGCGGCCCCGTGGATGAGGCCACTTCTCACATCCAGAGCGTGTGTTTTATGGGCGTCTTCACCCTCTTCCAAGGCCCCCAAACCCTCTCGGTTTTCAGGTGAGGATCACTTGTGAGAACACACACTCACACACACACACACACACCCTCAATCATGCCCGAGGCATAAGTTCCCTAAACAGTGACTGGGAGCCCCAATAGCACAAGCAGGAAGAGGGGACAAGGGAGGGCACAACTGGTTCGAGGACGTTCATACCTTCCAGTACCTTCTGTGTAAGGTCACAAACAACAAAAACAACATGTAATTTTGCTTTTGTTTCCCCCTCAAAGTGTTGAAACTTTCATCGTGGATGGACAGCAAGCCCCTCACCAGCGTCTAAAAAAGTCCTGGTGGCAAAACCCTTCTGTAACCAACAAGGTCCTTTTCGAAGGAAGGTGCCCCTGGCTGCCGGTGCCCTCAGGAGAGGCCTGTCCAGGCTCCGGCGGCGTGACGAGCACCTCTGGGGCATCTTTTGGGACCAGTAACCCAGCGTACATGTTGCTTCATGGACACACTTAGGCAAACTGAGCTGACAACCTGATCCTTAGTCTGAGCAAGCAGAGCACAGACGTTGAGTAAGAGGTGGCTGTCCTCTGGATGAGGGTCAGTTTGTTGTCCCAGCCAGGGGCCGGACGTCTGCAAAGCACATCCAGCAGGGGTGTAAGGAGCCAGCCAATCAGCCCCTTGCAAACACGATTAAACTTGCACCACGAGCTGCAAACGCTGCATTAGGAGATGTCTTCACTTGCATTTGTAGCCGACATGCCTTCCCCCTGTGAGGGTGGGTGAGGGCCATCGTGCCTCCTGCCTAACGGGACCTGCAGGAGACAGTGACATCTTCCTGTCAGCAGCCTCTGCTGGAAATTCGCAGGGCGCACGCTGTGATGGAGGACCCCAGGTAATGGTGCGGGGGTTTCCCCAGTAATCCTGCGTGACTGTTTAATAACTTTGCAGTTTTGAAACAGGTAAGTAATGGGTGTTCTGATTGAATTAGAAACTCCTCTAATCAGCGTCCTCCCCCTACAGTGGACATGCCTGGTTTCCATGCACTGGTCACACTGGCTCGGAAGACTTTCATGTATTTTCTGGCAAGCCACTGCGGCCGACACGTTGGGGGTGGGGGGGGGTGTCAGCTTTTAATTGTAACTGTCTTGCAGAGCGGTGTTGTTTTAATATCCTGTATAGATTTTTATGTAATACACTCACTTGCAGGCAGCCTGAAGCAAGAATCAATTCTGTGAAGGGCTCTTCTTTTGTTAAAAGCCAATCTTGTTTTAATGATGCATGAAGAAATATTCGAGCATTGACATTTTTCTGTCAGGTTTCTTTTGAAAAATCAATTAAGATAATACTGCTTTGACCTAGTTATCTAGTTAATGCTTATTAGGAATGTAATATGATTTACTGTCAGCATAATAATTTTTGTATCTTATCCCATTAGCTTGTGCATATTTCAAAGTGTATTACACAATGGTCACTTCTTAAAATGTAATGTAGCAGAATACATTAATTAGATTGACTGGAATCATTAGACAGAACCTATCTCATTGGTTCCTTGTTCCAAATTTGTATACAATCTCTATCACGATATCACATTATTTACGTGGCTAAACACCTGTTTCTCAATCAGAGGGGACTTAAAAGCCTCCTAAACGCCCACCACCCACTATTCTTTACAAGTTACAAATAGGAGACATTTTTGCTTAAAATTGATTGGATTGGGATCAGTCATTATATGTGGAATTTAAGCAAAATGAATTGCAAACCCATCCACGGCCATCTCCCCAGGTTCAGCACTGAGTGCCCTGTGCCTGAGGCCATCCTCAGGGTCTCAGGGGGCCCGGGCACCACAGAACAGGTACCTTGGGGACTGTTTTAAACTAGAGCTCGCCATCCTTTGTTGCCTTTGTGTGAACGGTGGCCAGTGGCACCGTCGGAGCAGTCAGTGCTTGCACAGGCCCTTCCGGGAAATGATTGATTTCTGGGTACTCGGGAGTCCGCGGTAGCCAGAGGCGCTGGGGCTTAGCGTCACTAAGCAGATCCTGCATCAGTGTCTCGCTGCTGCCCTGTGAGGAGAGGCTGCCTGGGAAGCTACGTTCTCTCCTGGGTAAGTCTTCCTACCTCAGTTCCGGGGACCTGCCTGAAATGTTCCAGGTGGCACAGCGAGCGATGTGGCACTCTTCTTAAATGATGCTTGTGAACTGAGATGAGTGACATGCGTTGACATACTGGGGCTTTCAGAGCTCCCCGAACCAGAACGTGACTCACTTCTGCATCCTGGTCGGACGCCAGCTGGCACGCCTATGTCCCTAAGGATTAATCACAACTTACTTTGCGTCTGACTCCATCGTCACCTGTTTGGAGAGTCACCTTTGTCACTTTAAGTTGTTAGTGCAATCCTCATGTTCCCTCATCTCCGAGTCTGTGTTATTAACATACCAGCAAATAACAAACACCTAAGCACGTTCATGGTATCCATCCTTCCCACTGCACTGCAGAGCACTAAACATCAGCCCGTACAAGACAACAACTTAAGGTGGAGATCCATGGGGTGATCGGGTCTCCAAAGAACTTCCTACCTTATTTGTTATCTTTCTGGTTTTCAAATTCTCTCTACTTTACATAACGTTTTCACTGAATCATTGGGACCCAAAGACGCCATTTTGAGTCATCCATCTTCCATCCATCATTTTAAATTTACCCATAAAATGTTTGCACTTAACAAAAGGGACCTTGTTTGACAGACAAACATGATGAATTCATGTGGGTAGAGTTTAGTGAAGCTCTTTATTCCCAGCCTGGCAACATTTTAATTAATTAAGAAAAAAAAATCAATGAGCATAGATTTGGTTTTCTATAGGATATTTTACATTTTGTACTTTCCTAGTTAAAATTCAAAGGAGTTTTTTAAAAATTTTAATTGTTTTGTAACTCATAATACCGTCCCCACCCCGCCCTGCCTTAAAATGTATTTCTCCAGGGGCTCTTGGGGTCCAGAAGGTTGCCGGGCGATGGTTCTTCACGCACCTGCATCCTGCGGAGTTCTGGCTCGAGGAAGGCCCGGAGCGCCCGGCCGAACTGATGGCGTCTGGAGTTGCCAACTGCGGACGAACCTGGATGCTCGGAAATGTGCACAAAGGAAGGCAGAAGGGGACGGGGAGGAATCGGAATACAGACTCAACAGAAACTCCTTGTGGAAACACCAGGAGACCGAGGCAGTTGAGAAGCTGCCACCGACCGCGTGCTGTCTGCATACGGGCTCCGGACTGGGGCTCGGCACTGGGCAGGTCACTTTTAAGCACCCAATTAATTGACTTGAAGGCAGGGGAGGTGCCCTGTCTCAGAGAGACACTGCTCGGGGCTGCGGTTTTCATTCTAGGAAACAGACACTGTGGATTAAAATGGGAAACCAGAAATTATTGTTTAATCATCAGTGATCAAACACATAATCCAAATAAATAAAATTAGGAAGGTAGGCATGGAAATGGGGACTTGGTTTTACATTATTATCTCCTGCCTAACTAGGCACTTTTCCCGGGTATCTGAACTCTTCTGCCTTTTAACTGTGCTTGCAGTTGCTATAGTGATGGCATAATTTTGTAATGGTCTAAAAATGACACTGGCATAGATACTGACAGATAGGAATTAATTCACTAACAAGTAATTATGTAGCGAAATGTTGACTGCCATACAGAAGGTGCACGGTGACACATTTTCTGTTTTTCAGGGATGGCAGTAACATTAGCGTTGGTCATTAGTGGTAGACATCTCAGTGTGTTGGATACAGACTTATATGCAGACCTATTTAGTTACCTGTGTGACAGCCTTGTTCAGGACACCAGAAACAGCTGTCCTAGCCTGTATGAGCCAAAATAATTAGGCCTGTCATCTTCTCGCTCTGATTTCCCCTTCAACCTGCTCCACAAAATGCAAATATTTTGCTTTCATTGTCACATTCACCTTGACACGGATATTGCTTTGGTGCATAACTGGATAAGATGACTCAGAATTTGCATTGTTCATTCTAATAAATTTGCTTCCCCTCCATCACATGGCAGGACCCATCAGATAGAGTCTCCCGGAGTGTCATCAATCACCAGCCCTGACAGACGGCTTTTGCCTTCATTTGTTACATAGGAGAACATGCTTAATTATTTGTCCCGTAATTAGTTGGGAAAATGTCAGGAAATGTCAACTCTCTGTTCGCTGTGGAAGGACTCGGCTTGAAAGCAGGATGACTGAAGTGTCATTACTGCTGCCTAACTAGGGGGGATCAGCTGGGGGAAGTGAAAGCTTCTAAAAAAGTAATCATGGCGAGTTACGGAAAACGGAAAATCAGCACCCATAACAAGATGTGAGTCCTATTAGCAAACAGTTGTATTTTTCATCGGCTGCTCCTCACAATAAAATCTGGGAGAGCAAACCCAAGAACTGGTATATTGGATTGATGTAATTTCTGTCACACACTCACAGCCTTGCCAAAGCCCATCATGATCACGCTTAATGTATTACTATAGGGGGCACCTAAGATTTAATTTGCAGATTTAAAGCTCATCTTACCCACGACGCAAAATTCGGTGCATATGCAGAGTAGTTGGTTTTTGCATTTGCACGGTAAAGTGATGGATCAAATATGTAAAATTAAAATTGTCATCATGCTTTTAGAACCTCTGGCTAATAAGAGCAAATTGTCATTAATTATCACTTGGCAATCAAAAGACACGCAAACAAAAATATATGTCAGAAGATGCTAAGGATGAAAAACGCACGTGCCGTCCTCAGGCCCAGAACAGGTTGACCAGATAGATGAGGCGCGCCCCACCCCCCCAGAATGCTAAGGAGAGCTCCCTGTTAATTTCAGTGATGGGGCACAAGGCCTTCACCATATTTTCCAGCGAAATCAGAGAGAAACAGATGCGTCAGGAAGAAAGCACAGTTTTATCATATGACAGGCAATTCCATTTGGAAATGGACGCGCCTGGGTTTTTAATTGTGCGACCAGAGCTGCTGGGTAAGCGGAGTGTGTGCACAGTTGCACTGGTGAACGGATGGGCTGCCTCACCTTCGTGTGCAGGGTGCTGTCTGTCCATAAAACGCCACCAGCAAATCCCACGTCGTAGGCACAGGCTGTTTTCCACATTGTTGTCAAAATAATATGCTCACGTGAGAACTTTCCTTACTTAATTACCGGAATCCTTTTGTGTCTTGAGAACAAGTAAATTATTGTGAGGCCTCTCAAGAAAGAATAATTAAGATGGCACTCTCTAGTTGAACAATTCACAACTTGTCACAGGTATGGCTGCAGCAATTATCAAATGGTTAAACATTTACTCCAGCAGGACGATTGGAGCAGGTCCCTGCACCCAGCTTCACGGACGGTGAGGCCATCCCATCCACAGCACCTTCAGGATGGGTGGAAAGTGTAGTCTGTTTCACTATAGGCCCAACTTCAGAAAAGTAGATATATTATTTCAAGCCTTCGAAAACCAGCAAGTGAATGAAGTGAGCAGCTGGAAAGCTGTGTGAAGCTTACATTTAATGACCATTCATTCTTGATATTCAGAGTTTTGAGACAGATGAAAATGTAGCCACGATTATTTGGACTAAGCAGTCTTTCCAAGCTTGCTCTAGTTTTTGTCTCTGAAATTCGTCCATGTGAGGTACCGTTATTTGTTTTCCCAGGAGGATGTCCTTCTTGTGGACAGCACGGGGACATATCCCTTCCCTCCTTTCCTTTAAGAAAGAGCTCTGCTAGGCTTTCAAAGACTCAGCCGTCTTGGGCAGATTTTGAAAATTCTAGCAATTAACCAACAGAAGAACAGCATTTTCTTTCTAATATCTTGGGGTTTTCTTTTCGTTCTTTACAGGTTGAACAGTCTTTAACAAAGGTCAAAGGAACAGTTAAGAAAAAGAAAAACCATTTGGTCAATTAAGACTTTCAGTTTTCCTGTCTTGTGGGGTAGAGATGGGTAAGCATCAAGACATCCTAAAAATCATCTCCGTGAGTACCAGTTGGGGTGGAATCAGAAGTAATCCCTCCTCATTCATAACTGACAGGAGGTGGAAGGAAGCAGTGGGTTCTCCCCGCCCACGTTTCCCCTGGTCCTCCCAACTTGGAGGAACAAACAGAGACAGCTGTCTCTGAAGATGGCCGTCAAAGCCCAGGAGCAGCGCATGGGCCGGTGCCACTCAGAAACTTGCTTCAATTTCCTGGAGGTTTAAATACACGGAGACCTAGCGTGAGCCGCACGACATGTCACTGATGGGGGGTGAGGGGAGTGTGTCCTGCAGCCGGAGCCTCCGCATCAGGAAGCTCCTGCCCATTCACACCTTGACGGGGTTTATAGGTCATTGCAAAGCTCTCCGAGGTCACCTGCTTAATGGCTGCAAATAAGAAAGACACTTTCTGAGATTAAGAGAAAATGGAGGTTACGTTTATTCTAATACTCTAAGGGACACCCCCTCTCCCTTGCAGCTTGAGGGTGAGTACCCATTGTCTGTGCCATGCTCCTCGAACGGGCCAGAGGACTAGGCAGAGACGGCAGGCAAGAATTCGGCCACGCTGCCGCGCCCTGCCAGGAGGAGCGTGCATGTCACCACTGAGACCCAGGCTGTCCTCCCAGGCCGCGCAGGGGAAGGACGCAGGCGGCCGGCAGTCGAGAGGCCGCCCACACACCTTTAGCTGACTCGCCCCAGCTGCTCGCTGCCTGCTGGATGGAAGCAGCTGTTCGGCATTTCCAAGAGGAGGAATGTCTTTCAGGAGATCTTGATAAAATAAACCGCAACCGTTTGGATAAGGCACCTTTTATTAGTGACAAAAACCCATGGGTGAATGTGTTTTATGTTTTATTAAGTGAAATGTAGCAATTCAGGTTGTGACATATAAAGTTTGAAAATAGGATTTCTAGCCCTGTGTATTTACCTACATACATGGTGTCGTTTTATATCTTCCTCTCGAATGAGTTTCCATGGGGTGGTCGAAGGATAAATTATTTTTTTTCTTTAGGGAGACGGCACCAGCTTTTCTTTTTCTCCATAAAGAGAGAGCGGCAAGGCATTTGATAGTGATATTTGCTGCTTCAGAGGCAGAAAAAAACAGACTCTTTCTCGTGAGTAGAGGTATTTTGAATGCGCACGAAGCAAGATTCTTGCAAGGCGGTGCCCGCAGAGCTGTCAGGATGGGGGCAGCAGCCCAGATGCTCCCACACGCGCTCCAGGTTTGCAGGTTCCCGGACACGTTGTGTATTCTACAAAATGATTAGTGCGGGGAAAGTGCTCACATTTTTACATTAACATATTTAAGCATACATAATAAATTGGGAATTCTTACAAACAGATAAGACGGGTTTAATGGCGTTCCGGACAAATAACAATACAATAAGCTTGAAACAATACATTTAAGAGGAAGAAAAACAAAGCTGTAAGGTCAGACAATATCTCACATAACATTTGGAAAAGGCTGCCAATTGTTTGGATAACGGTACAATGACAAAGCCTCTTAGAACGTTGTTAAGTCTTTATTCAGTAATACATTATCATGCATATTTCATAGCAGGGATTACCAAGACAGAATTGTGTGTCATTTTTGTTGTATGTCTTTATAATTACACCTTGAAGCCACAACTAGATTTTTTTTTAAACTACATATTCATGAAAAGCGGACTTGTAATTTGATAAAGAGGAGCTTGTGTTCCCGGCTCCATTCAAACGGCAATGGGGAAGCAGAATTAAAGTAGGCATCTGTGTTCTCGGCATTAATCTCCTCAAGCACATTCCAGCTGCTCTGATGTGTGGGGCCGAGATAAGTCGCAAACGGACTGGAGCTGCGCGGGCCAGACAACTCTATTATTGGCTTCATAATTGCTTAATTAAACTTTTGTCACTAATCATTATGAGGGCAATAGAGCTGTTATACTGGCTTCTGTTAAGCAAAAATCAATAAACTGTTGGAGTTAATTTCGCCGTATTTTTTGTCCTGCAAATGAAATTCATTGCTGCCGGTTAGTGATCTGTGTGGCTGGCGCCCGACTGATATGAACAGGCATCACCATTTGAATTGAGGCTATTCAGTCGCACATGAATATGAACAAATGGCAAACATAAATCTCTTGCATGAAGTACACCTTCTATCCCTTTATTATGGAACAATTGACCCATCTAAAATGAATTCTAATGCCAGGAAAGCGTTTAGATTTAAATTACACCATGGTCTTCTGGATCTGAAAGATGGCGGCATAAAAAAGATTAATATGCTAATTATTTTTCTCCTTATTTTTTTCCTTCGACATCCATGGTGGGGTATTGTGAAGCGTGTAAATAAGATGACTGTTTTGTCAAGAAATGGCTCTGAGGCACACTATATTCCATTGCAATTTAATTTGTTTATTCAAAACCTCACTCCAGATTTTAACTGTGTTTGCAATAACGCTTTATTTTTCACATAATGTTTTCCTTTCACAAAGAATTCCTGGAATAAGTAAAGCATGTTTTTGTTTATCGAAATAGATTTAATGGTATTATGAATGATGACATACTTAGCCAAGACTGTATTTATAAATTCCTGTCAAACTTTTGTTTTCGTCCCCTCTTCTGGTGCTTGCGGGATTGATCTGAGGTTGTGCTGTCTCTCTCGTCTTTTGTGCTGGGCAGGGACATGGAGGAGGCTGACAGGGACATGTTACTGATGCATCAACCCTCGGCCAAGCTACCCAGGGCCCACCCAGCCCAGCCCCTGATATTTTTAAAATGAAAAACAAACAAAAACCCACACCTTAACCTCACTGGACACATCAGCCTGGTGTGCAGTTAACACTGAAAACCTCCTTATGTCCGAGGCCCGGGGATGATCTGCTGTGTTTATTCTGATTCTTCTCCAAAGGGGCCTGGACGCTGCCAATACCCACAACAGGAAGCACAAATGGAGGGGGCGGGGGGCGCCCCTCTGCACCGGTGTTTTTAGTGCCACCCTGTGCTTGTGCATGGCATCTGTGCAAGCGACCCCGTGTTCACGAGTCACAGCCAGCCTGGGGGCCACGCGTGGACACGTCTGAGGCCCTACCCGATGTCCTGGACGCCCCCACGTTCATCGTGGAGCATGCGAAGTGACGGCGCCATTCTCTCTGCGACTAGAGAGTCCAGTCCAGTGGTAGCAAAAAAAAAATTAATGACTCTTTGAAGATGAAGAGAAGAGACTGAATGATTTGTTGCACTGGGTACTTAAGAGAAAAGGAAAATAAAAACCATACAAAATTAAGAAGAGACAATTCCCATCACTATATAGCTCAGAATTGTCATGCCATCCATTTGTTGCTCATTACTCAGCTTTTCTGTGTCCATGAAAAAGTGTATTGAAAGGTGTGTAACTCTATAACTAACACCAGCATTTGAGGTTCATTATTTGATGAAAGCATGTGTAGCTTACTTTATGCCCCTGAAAGAGGGACTGCAGCCATCTTCCACGGTGTCTGTCAAAATGGTTTGAACATAATAGGTGTTCAGTTAATGCTGGGTAATAAATGGACAAATAAATATGACACAGTGAATCTTCATTTCTAGTGGGATGAGTCATTTATGCCCCTGAAAGCTTGACCATTTTTTTTCTTTTTTGAAGCTCAAGTTATAATTCCTGGTTGCCCAGGGTTAAGGTGGCTAAAATAGTGATACTAAGAAATCAGGCTCAGGAGGGAGAGACTCGCTCTCCCTGCAAACTGCCAGAAATGTATTTCCTTATTAATTTGGCCTGAATTTGCTTCTTTATTTTTAATTATTCTCTTTCTCTTGGGGAATCAGTGTTTTATGTGTGTGTGTGTGTGGGGGGGGGAACATTGCACAGGTTATTAGCAAGATCTATGCCTTTATAATCATAATAATAATTATTTATGTAGTCTGTAGGAGTGGAGGGAAGGTGGGGCTTGGTAAATCTTCTTCTAATAAGAAAAATGTCTGACATCATGAAAGCAGATACTAAAGGATACTTATTCTTGAGCCCTGAAACAAGTTTCGCCAAATAAAAGACTCTTAGGAAATACTATTTAAAATCTAATGTAGATTAAAAGAGGCACAGCCGTGCATACTGGGATTCTAATTTCCATTATTGCATTCATTATATGATTTAAATGAGCTTACAGTGTAAAATACACTGTGCCTTGTGGTTGAATAACAATATTTAAACACCCTCTAAGTCTTTTAGGTTATTCTTCTACAAAATTGCAACTTACTCATTTCAACATGCATGATATATTGAGATTTAAAGCTAGATAAAGCTTGTACAATATAAATATACGGCTGCTCTCTAACAACACTTAGAAGTCAAAGGGATTAGAAACCTTTTGACTGGATGATAGTGATGTGGGTACCCAGGCTGACTAAAGCTCTGGTGGTGAGGGGATTAAGCAAACCCATGCTGCAGAGTTTCCTGACAGAGCTGCTCAGAGGTCAGGGCCCAGGGAGAGTCATCCAGATACCTCAAAGGTACCTTGAATTTCTACTTGAGAAACAGTAATCTTTCCCCCTTGTACCTGGGGCAGGTAAAGCTGCCCTGGAACGTCAGCAAGTGTACCCCAGATACTCGCTTGGAATAAAACAGAAACTAGCTTTCATTTTCCCCAAACTCAATATCCGAAAGCATTTAATGCCACGCTAGCCTAGGTTCTTGTTTACTTTCTTTTAAAAATGCATGTTTTCTCCCCGTGTGCTGCTTACCCCTCGACAGATGAAACTGATTTCGATTTATCCTAACAGTGCTTCAGGACTTGACTGAAATTCCGTCACAGTGTTGGCAACGGAAGAAAGCCGTTCCCGTGAAGGTGCCACCGCGGTTTCTGTGTGAGTGTTTCCGAGATAACTATTTGGCTCCTATGTGGCCAGATCCATTCCGTGCCGGGCTGGGTCCGGACGGATTCAGCTGTAACTACTGGGCGCTGTTTATTACGGGTTAATAGTGGTTGTGAACAATTCAAATGTCAGGTCTTTCACTTCGCAGCTTGTTTTTCCTTCCAGAGTCAAAACAGAGAACTAGAAAGGGAAAGGAAAGAGAGAGACAGAATACGTTCAAATACAAAAAAAGAAAATGAAGGGTACACTTAACTATGAGACAGAAAATAAATTTGTTCAGATCATTTTTGTTGGTTATTTTAACTTCGTTTTGGAATTTTAGCTTTTATTTTACTTCGAAGTTAATGGGCATCGTTCCTTCTGGGACATAATACCTTACGGAAAATTTGAAGGTCAAATTGGAAAGCAAACACCATCAGTGGGATCAGAGATAACGGAGGGAAAATGTGATTGTGAGAAGCACTGCCCATGTGTGTGACGACTCATCAGCTCGGCGACTGTCATGAGCACCCAGGTCACCTCACTTCAAATTCCTTGACTCGGCAGGGAGCCCTCCACAGGCTCGCCCCGGTTTCTATCTGCCCACTATCGTGTGCACTTCCCAACAGGCACTGAGCACTTGAGGGACACTCATGCAGGGTCTCCAGTGGTCCTTCCCTCTTCCTGTTGTCCGCACCAGCGTCTCCAGGACATGGCACCCTCTGTCGTCGCTCTTACGGCATTGGCACAGAACCACACTCTTAAAAATAATATGTACTGGATTGCTTTCTTCTGGCAGAGATGCAGTAACAATTCTTTGTAGAAAGTCATAAAGTAAGGAAGAGCAAAACGAACAAAATTGGAACCACCACCCATAATCCCCAACGCAGAAATAAGCACTGCTAGCAAGTCTCATGTGATATAGACACATGGTTCTGTGTGCATGCGAGCACGTGTGTGTGTGTGTGTGCGCGTGTGTGGTTGCTCGTGTGGTTTTATTTTCTTACAGGGGTGGAAGCACAGCTTGTCTAAATTTGTGTCTCAGCCAACACCTCGCCTGCATGTGTTTACTGTACACTCTCAGAAGATGTTTGTTCAGCAAATGAATAAGAAAGCAGATTGAAAGTTTTACTTTGCTTTTTCCTACACAGGGACTTCTTGACTGTCTGAAAACGAAAAGGCAGTCATTTTGGGCGTGCTATGCCAAGGTATTAATTTGATGAATATTCCCACGGACTTTATTCACCTTTTGACAGAACAAACACACCCCCCGCTTGTCACACATGTGTTCGACAAGGAGGAAAGACGCTGTTTGTGTTAGGAATTGAAGGTGTCTTTTCTAAAACTGCTAATCATAAGCAAACCCTCTAAAGCATATTCATATATAATGCTTCAGCTGAGAACAATTGTTTAGGAAATTCTACTTGTACTAATTTCCTAACCAGCTCGGGACCCCAGCTGGTGGTACTTGGTTCCCTTATGATGGGATGAAGACATTTGCCATTAAAAATTGTACCTGAATATTGTGAAACTCTCCTAAGGGCTCTTGCCATCTATATTTTCATAACATACAGTGGGGAAAGCTTTGGTCCTTAGCAAAATTGCCTCCTGGAACAGCAGTCATCTTGGTGTCCCCTCTGATTTTGCTGTCATGGCACTGTGGCCGATGCGATTCACCACAGAAATTATTTACATGGTAATTTGGAAAAGAGACAGAAGGGTGTTCCTTTTCTCGCCAATGTCTTCTCTTCCTCCCAAACAGTGATGATGAGATCTGTTATGTTTATTACTATTTTATGTCCTGATAGAATATTAGAAACAAATTAAAAATAATTGGATATAGCCTTTTTGGTTTTCTCAACCCAGGATCAAACTCAGAGGGAACTTGGAAATGTGGGGGTGCCATGGGCGACCCTATGATGTCCCTGGGGACCCTCGGGCCGTTGGCAAGTGGCCGCCTTCCTAAAAATGTGTGTCTTTTTCGTTCTTTGGGGGAATTCCACCACACGCAGCTTAGCTTTGCCTCTCCGGCATTCTCACTGCAGTCCAGCCCCTCGTCGGCCACCAGGGCTCTTTGCCATAAGATGAAAAAGCAAAACCTCTACTCTTCCCTGATTTTAAGCTGTTAGATAGCTCTGTTGTTGTTGCTGTTTTTTGCAATCACATAAAAATTTTATGTAGACTTAACAAGGGAGAACGTGGGTTTAAAGTTAGTTTGCTTTAATAACATACTTATACAAACGATCGCTTTTCCGGTGCGCGGTGGGGGCCCACGGAAAGCGATTTCCACTTAGAGCACAACAGCTTCAAACCAACGCACGGTTATCTAGTGGGGGCCCAACGCCAAAGCAGGCACCGTGCCTTTTGTGAAAACTGTTACGAGTTTACAGGGGTATGCTGGTAATTCTGGGTTAAAATGTTTTGGGTTTTTTTTTTTTTAGTGAAAGTCAGATTATTAATGGACTGAAAATCATTTTGTTAATTTTCACCGAAAATAGCAGAAGGAAGCAGTGTCATGGAAGAGAAATGTGTTTGGACTGGAGTGTGGCGGTCTGCAGGTGGCCCTTCCTCTCCTGTTTCCCAGGACCCAGAGGGGCTGCAAGGAGACCTGCTCTCAGCCTGTCCCCACGCCTCCCACTTCCACAGACAGGCAGAGTGGGGAGCTTTGTACACGAATTCCATGCCTGTTCTGGCGGCCCATTGATACTGGTGTTTATTCACGAAAACTCCTGAAGCGTGGCAAGCATGAAAACACGGTATTAAATGTGGAAACTTTCATTTTCATCTCATTAAGGGGCATGAATTGAATGCTAATTATAAAAGAGAAATGAAATAAAAATGCCTGCTCCAGGACCAATTAAACCAGCCTCGCTTTGGCCACATTCATAAAAATAGTAAGTAGTTAATGAAATGTGTTCAATAATTAACCTGAACCAGGTTTAAATGACATTATAAAAAGGTGGCAGGTGGCCTCCACAGGAGCTGCATTGTCAGGTCTTATTTATGAGACTTCATTGTAATATGTTTTTAGTAGTGCATTTTGCCAACGTTTAAGTTGGCAATTTAAATTTTTAAATGTTCGCAGTTCTCTGTGTTTCTGAAAACAGGCTGACTTTCTCTCAAAAGCCTAATCAAATAGTTTCAAGTGACTTTAAAAGTCAGCACACGTGATAAGTAACATCCAGGAGTGTGTCTTCCAGCCCGAGATCTGTGTCCCAGTGCTCAGACTTTAGTCTGGGAGGCGTCCTGGCTTCTAGGTGTTTTCACAGAGCCTGATGGTCACTGAGGCCGCTGTCCCTGGTGGGCACCCCCCCTGCTCAAGCTTCCGGTGCTGTCAGAGGTCCCGGCGGGGACTCCACCCCTGGTCCGGTGGTGCTGGCGGGGTCCGCTGAGGACAGGTGCGGCCAGGACACGCACGGGTCCCTGGCAAGTGGCCGCGAGTCCCATCTGTGCAGACCCTCTGGGCCTGGGCCATGCACAGCGCCCTCTGCCGAGCCTTTCCCTCCCGGGAGCAGCCTCCTTCTCGTTGCCAATGTAGTGTCATGATTAAACAGAAAACAAAGATCAAAAGCCTATTTCAGTGTCAGTGAGTAGGTCTCCCAGTCCAGAAACCTCTGTTTATTATTTTAAGAAAACTGAGCTAGTTTCTTCAGAGCAGGGCAGACAGGCGTCTCCTCCCTTCCCGGGTGATCCGTGTGGTTTCGCGTGACAGGCTGGAGCTTGTCCCTTGGCAATGGGGGCGCTGGGTTTTTAGCCACATTGATGTCTTTGTCAAGGTGATACATGCGGTCTGTCTGTCAGACAAATACCCCGACAAGTACAGGTATTCATCAAATTACCTTTAAACTCGCAGGTTTGAGGGGCCTTTTCAGCTAGACGTGGGAAGGCATGCTTGGCTCATTCACACAGAAATCACTTAATGATAGTTAATATCGCCCTGTAATCTCTGCAGCTCCATTTAATTGCAACTTTTTGAAGTCTGTCTGCACCCCTGGAGGACGTGGGTCCTTCGGTCTCAGGCACGATCCAGGTGGCCCTGGGCTGCCAGGGCAGCAGAAGTCAGCTGGCAGCCATGGCCCGTGGAGGCCGCCTCCAGGACGGCTCCCGTGGTTTCTCCTGAGACCAGCTGCTCCCATGTCACCTGGCATGGGAAAGGCCTGGCAATGGGCTTGGGGCTGCTTTGCAAAGAAAAGGACCATTTTTTAAAAACTTAAACATCAGCTTTTGAAAACCACGCAATTCAGTGTGGACTTTGTTGGAAATACCGACAAAATAATTTGGAAATGTCTAGTGCCCCCTCGTTGTGGGAGAGAATCAGAAGGTGAGACGATGGCTGTGCTGTGCAGGGGAAGGTTTTATACCTTTCCTTTACCTGGAAAAGTCCCTCTCCAGGCACTCCTCTCCTCATGGCTGACCTTCCTCTCTTCTTACAGAGTAGGATGTGAGAGAATTTGGTTCCAAGCGTCCGTCTCCCCGACGCGCCCCCACACTGGATTTCTCTTCTGGGCTACTCAAAGTAAACAAGCAAGCAAACAAAAACTACTGATTTAACATTCTTTTTCAGCCTGTCTTCTCTATTTTGATTATATAGAAACAGGCCTAATGGCCAATAAATTGCTCCAAATACATGGATCAATGTGACACTGAACTTTTCCAACCAAAATCATAAAATCGTCAACAATTAAGAGACTCACCACTATCACTTAGCATTTCTCTGAGTTCCGTAGCTCGACTTGATATGTAGACGAAATAATTTATTTTCAGTGTGATTGACAATGCATGGCAGTGGTCTACGCATATCTGTCAGAAATATCAAAGGATTTGCGTGAAGCTGGTGGCAATTTGACTGCAAGGGCCTTGGATGCTGCAGCCCAGAAAACTGGGAAATACAGTTTCCACCTCAAATGTGTGGAGCTGGCGGCTAAGATTATGACAGAAGCCTTAATGTGTTGAATATCTTATTTGCCTTTCGAAGCAAAACGGTATGTAATTTTTAAAAGTGTGAACATATTCTCAGCAGACACATGGCTTAAGGGTTCCACTGGTGAGGGAATTATCTTAATTAAAATTATTTATATTGGCTGCTGTACGTTTCTACGTTTTTGGCTTTTGTTTCCTTTTCTTTGGGGTTACAGGTGAATTGTTTCTATATGCTCCCTTACCTGGATCTAGGAGACTTTCCTACGTGGAAAGTCACACTTTTTCTCACCCACGTGTATTAGTTGTTCGCTTTGTGGGACCCGCCTTTTGGAAGCATCCACATTTTTTGCTCTCCTGAGTTGGAAAGCCACGTGGGTGAGGTCAGCAGGGGCCCCGGGGGGCTGGGTTTTAGCTCTGAACATCCTGGCTCACATCTGCCCCTTGCTGCAGCGTTTCCCCAGGCATCCCCCGTCAGGTGACATGGAATTAGAGCATCTCGAGGCACAATACCTCTATTTAGGATTCCTCCCCCTTTTATTACAAAATCGATACCAAACCCAAGTGGATTTTTACACCTGAGTGATTCTCAGTCACTTCAGGTAGGCATATGGCCTCCTTACAATTATGTTGAAGGATAAGTACACACGTGAATGGATGAGGTGAAGCTACGTCTCTGCACCTCCAGCAGGACCGCCCCCTCCCTGCGGAGGAGCGGGGCGTGGATTCCACCGGCCACGGGCTGGTTTTTGTCTTGTTTCCTTTTGTCTTGGAGATGACTGCCTGGACTTCAAAGGATGCTTTAAATTTGAATCTCTTCTCCATGGCAAAAGCCAGCGTTAAAAGACTGGGATTACAATGACAGCTCTGCAGTTAATGCCTGGGCTCATCTCTGCCCCAACTTCGCAGCAGCTAATGACATGCATAAACCTATCAGCGTTTTCAGGATGCGCGTTTTTCAGGGTTGCATGGGAAACCTACACACACCGCTTAAAAACCAGCACGGCGCGCCTTTATGTCCGTGCCCTGGGAGCCCCCGCAGGCCCGGGCTCCGCTGTCCCGACACCACGGTGCGCGCCCGACACACCGCTGATGGACACGGGGCCCTGTGTTAACGCCGAGCGCCGTGCCTGCACACGGGCCTTGCGTCCAAACCCGGACGCCGGATCCACGCAGCCCCCTGACCCTGACGGACGCGGCCTGCCCGGTCCAGAGCTCAGCCGGGGCCGAGCTCGCAGCCCCGGGCCAGCACGTGGGCGGCTGGCTGGAGGCCGAGCTCCAGGACACCGAGTGGTGCACGTGTCGTGCCTGCAGCGCGCGCCGCCCCACGCGAGCCCCTGGGTCCGGTGGCCGGCGAGCGGGCGCACCTTCCTGCGCTCTAGCCCGATGCCCCTCCTCGTGTCTCTGGGCTTCCTCAGAGCCAGGCCCTGGTTTGATGGCGACAGCGCTGGCTGGGGCCCTGCGCGTCCCCACGCGCCCTTCCTCTCTGCACGCCGGCCCCTCGCCCACCCGCGGCCCCGGCCCCACGCCGCGTCCCAGTGGAGCGGCCGCAGCTCTGCGCGCCCCCTCGTCCCGCTCAGCGGTGTCTGGAGCTCGGGCGCGCGTGGGTTGTGCTGCGCGGCGCCGTGTGCCCACGCGCGTCCCCGAGGCCTCCGACCCGCTCCACGGCTGCTGTGAAACGCTCGCCTGCGTGTCGGCTTCGTTTCCTTAGGAACCGAGCTAGAGAAGGCCCCGGTCTTCAGCAGGGTTCCCTCCGCCTTATCTTCTCAAGAAACGGGGGGGGGGGGCACATTCAAGAGCGAGGAAGCGGGACAGTCATCGCGCCGGGCCACCGTCCGTCCAGGGGCCCTGCTGTCACCGTCACCTGCGGTCACTCCGCTCGCCCAGGCCAGCAGCACAAAAGACGGCTCTGCTGCATCTCGAGCCTGGTGCTCACAGCCCCCGCTCCGCGGCAGGCCACTCTCAGCTGCTCCTCGTCCCCAGTAATTAGCCTGTGATGGCGGCTGCCTCTCGTGGCTTCTCCTGTGAGAGACATTTGACACAGCAGACATCAGAGGGCTTTTTCAGGAGGCTCTTGTGGCGTCCGAATGGCTCTTAATTAACCACTTAGGTGTCCTTCTTCAGTCCCCTGCTTGGCACTTTCGAAATGGTAGGGGTTGCACTGTGGATCTAAACTCTGGGGGAAGCGCGCTATCAAAAGATCTTGTAAATGAAGGCTTGTGTAAATTATTTTTAATGATTCCCTTCTGGCATATCATTATGTTTGTAGCTACACTCAGGCACTTCAGAGATGGCTCGTCTTCGCGAGGTCAGCAGCAGGACCAGCATAACTAGCTGCAGTCAGTAAATGGCTTATTAATTAGCGTAGTGATTTTACATTGCTAAGAGCTCTGATGTATGGAGCTGGAATTGTAATTGTGTAGAATCGAAATAATAAGCCATCTCCGGGCTCCTTATGCAAATTGGCATATTATAAAATCATTACCTATCTAAACACTGAGTTTTAATAAGAATTACAATGATGAATTTTATGATAATTGACACTCAAATTTTAATCTCTTGGATTTTTATCATTTTGGTGGTTAAAGTGTGTTTCTAATTAAATGTTGCTTAAAATGCAAAGGATTGTTTAACAATTCTATTCCGTTCTTCTAGTTCAAATTAGGTTATTCTCTTTGGTCACAGGAAATAGGGCTTCTTAGTAATAGATATGTGACACTATGTAACACTTGTACAGAAAGATGTTTAATCATCACATTTTTTAATGAGTGTGATTTTGATGAAAATATTGTGTCGACCGCAAGACAAAGGAGCCTAAATGGTGTTGGACTTGATTCCAAAAGTGTGAGTGAGTGATGTACAGTGAAGAAGTAATATCAAGAAAAAATATTACATCTTTATGGGAGTGCCTGGGTTTAGGGTGCAGATTGAATTTTTAAATAATTATGGCTTCAGTTACAAAAAGGTTATCTTCTAAAACCTACGAAATGCAATTTAGTTTTAACCCACTGTTGTGACTTAGTATCACCTCATACAATAAATGCCCATCGGTGTTTCAAAAGCAAGCACTAACAGGCAAAGGAAGAGAAGTCTTGTTTTAACTTGACGTGGAATAAACTACTGTGTGCGTTATCACTGTCACATAAGAAACACGCCTCATTGAAATATCAAAAACGCTCTGTAATCTCCGCCCATGATCTGACTCAGTCATTGTGCTGAGTTCTTGAAGACAAGTCTAGTCCGTGAATGGAAAAAGTATTTTCTGTCTTTTACGATACTGGATTTATTTCCAAGGACACAGAAAACTTAACATGTGAACTAATATTAGATTGAGAGACCTGAGAAAAAAAGTACTGGATTAAAAAAAAACCAAAATAAATGAAGCAGTTATTAGAAAACCAACATGCTATCTTTTTGAAAGCAATGATGCACAATCACAACTTGATCATCTCACAAGCATCTTGCAGATCAAATGAAGATACTCGAAATGGACATCTTCTCCTTGATCCCCTGATGAGCCTCCAGGGTCTCGCTGGAAGCTTGCTGGGTCTGCCTCTAGCCAACTGGAAGCCAGAGTGTGTCAGGTGTCCTGGAATCAGCAAGACGAGTTTGGGGAGACCTAGGGGACCCTGTTTGTGAGTGAGTACATCATCTACAGATGGCTTCCAGCTAGTGGCTGGAAGAACTGGGGACATGACCCTGGGGACAGCGTCCAGCATGGCAGGGCTGACTTTCCTCTGCTTCCCTCCCTCTGAGATCTGTCCTGACCCATGCCCCCTGCCCATGCCTGAAGCTGCTAATGGGGGACCCTTCCCACAAGTGATTCATGTTCATCCTCCATGAACCACAAAGATGCCTGATCAACTCACCTGATCAATGGCTGGGGGCTACATGGTCACCAACCCAGGGAACGCATCCATGTTTGATCTTGGGGTAAAATATTCTAAATGCAGAAAGCAAAACTGCAGCCCTCCCCACCACCTCATTCCAACAAACCCTTTGGCGCTGGCATCATGTGCCTGGCACATCACAGGAGTGGTGGTTTGGAGCTGCCGTAATAAAGTGCACAGACTGGGCAGCTTCAACAATGGGATGTATCCTCTCACAGCCTTGGAGATCAGCAGCCTGAAAACAAGCTGTCCATGGGCCATGTGGCCTCCTAGGGGAGGGTCCTTCCTGCCTCGCCAGCTTCTGGCCTTGGTCTGGCACCTCTGGTGATCCTGGGCTCATGGATGTGTCACTCTAGTGTCTGCCTTCATCCTCACTGGTGGTCTGCCCTGTGTGCCTAGATTCCCCTCTTACAAGGACACCAATCACTGGATTAGGACTCACTCTAATCCCAGATGACTTCCTGTAAATTTAGCTGGTTGTAGCTGCAAACGTCCTACTTCTAGGTAAAGTCACATCTTGAGCTTCAGAGTGGATTCTAGGGGGACGCCATTCAACTGACTGTACCACCGCATTGAAGAAAGAAAGCGGAGGGAAGGGGTGCTTCAGCCAGTTCCCTCTTCCTCATCCTTTTATGGAGAAAGCAGAGGTCTTTGCAGGAGGCCACCCCATCACTGCCATACCCACAGGCACGATTTCTTTCTCTTACTGCCTAAAACAGGTTCACAGCACAAGGTGCTGTGTGTGTAGTGTCTCCCCAAAACCTAGGTAAAGATGGTGCTTGCACTAGTCAGGGCTTTAGAGAGAAACAGAACCAATAGGAGATACGTATACATACAAATATATTTAATTATACATGGGATATATATACACAAATATATATATATATATGTAATTCATTACTAATACATAATTATGTATATATATTTATTTATTTATTATGAGGAGCTAGCTCACATAATGATGTGAGTCCCACCGTTGGCCACTCGCAGGCTGGAAACCTGGGTAGATAGTGGTACAGCTAGAGATGCAGTAGCTGGTGGTACAGCTGGAGACCCAGTAGCTGGTGGTGCAGCTGGAGACCCGGGAGCTGGTGGTGCAGCTGGAGACCCGGGAGCTGGTGGTGCAGCTGGAGACCCGGGAGCTGGTGGTGCAGCTGGAGACCCGGGAGCTGGTGGTGCGGCTCCAGTCCGAATCTGAGTATGGACAGAGACCAGTGTCCCAGCCTTGCATCAGGCAGAAGAGTGGTGAATTCTCTCTCCCTCTGCCTTTTGTTCTATACTGACCTTCAAGAGATTGGAAGATGCCCCCGCAATGGGGGAAAATCTGCTTTACTGAGTCCACCCGTTCAAATCTAATCTTCCTTGGAAATACCCCACAGACATACCCAAGATAATATTTAGCCAAATATTTGGGCAACCCATGACCTAGTCAAGTTGACCCCCCTGTGGACCATCACAGCCCTAGGGCACTGGGTGGTGAGACTAGTAACAGCTGCCTATCTGACATCACATCCCTCAGGCTGGGAACTTCTCGCCCCTGTGATGAGCCTGAGGAGGAGACTCCTCAGGGTTGTGGGCCCTTCAACCTGCCCCTCAGAGCCCTCCTGTGGTTGAGTAGAAGACAAGCATGCTGTACGGGGCCGTCCTGGTGGGTGCAGGTGGGAGTGGTGGGCGTGGTCTCAGCCATGGCGGGGTGGTGGCTGGGATGCCCCCCCCTCCCTGCCGGCCCCTATGCTGGACTGTGTTCTTGTTCACTGTACGTTTTCCACTCACCCCAACCTCAGCAATCCTGGCTCAGACTCTAGCATCTTGTTTGTAAGTCTTGCTGGGCCACTGGAAGCCAATCCCATTTTCTCCTGCGCCTTGGTCTCATGGCCCTGAGTTTTCTCATTAGAGGGATCTGACCATGAACATTAGTTGTCAACACATGTCACATTAGTGTTTGTACACACAATCTAACTTTTGAAAGTGAAGTGATTTAAACATAATAGAACATCTGTGGTAATTACACGTCTGCTTCTGATTTGTAGGCGGATAGACAGGTCCTGAGGTTTCTCACATGTAATCAGAGCAAGCTTTGAATACTGGCTCATTCCACAGTTAGATTTGGAACAACCTTCTAAACCTAGTAATGGTGAGTTGAGAACACCAGCCGCCCCTCAGTGACATTCTCTAATCTCTCGGTACTAGAACACTGATTTTATTCTGGGAGGCAAGGCAGAAAGAGGAAAGACTATACTTTCCCAGCTCCTTTGTAGACCGATGTGGCTTCATGGCTGACACCGGCCAGCGAGATATCCGTGGGCTTCTGGAGAGCTGCCTAAGTGAGCTGACTCATGTCAGGCCCTGCCTCATCTCTCTCTCTAAGCACCATTTTTCTAGTCTGTGCTGCTGACAGTGGAAGGCAGTTTTGAGCTGAAATGACCTCTTTTCCAACATCTCTACCTGAACGTCAGTCTAGGGGGTTTGTGAGGCTGCACTGGCACAATGCCTTTAGTGATTATCTCTTACATAGACGTTATGGCGTCCACGTTACTATGTGGTACGTGATGGGGCGTGGAGAGAGGGGGGATGAGTTAGACGCTTTCCCCCTTGTCTTCTGGTAATAGAACCTCAGTTTATCATGGTATGTGTGGCCCCCAGCCCACTCTCAGCCTCTGGAGCCGATTCTGCCTTCCAGGGGTCATCTGAGGTCAAGGAACCCAGGCCGCACAGGTTCTTTATTGCTGTGGCGATGGCTGGCCCAGTGAGGGTCGGCCAGGTGGCTTGCTGGAACACGAGAAAAGGCTTCTTTCCTATGGGATGAGTTGCTGTAAGACAGTGTGAAATCGGGTCTGCTGGGGTCTCCATGGGGACAGCCACCTGGAGCAGAGAAGAACCAAATGCTGGAGAGAGCGTGTCTTCATGACAACACTTCAGTCCCCAAACCCAGCTGTGCCCGAAGCCAGCTTAGCTTTGGACCTCTCAGTGGCATGAGGTGATAGATATCCCTTCTTTTAAACCAGTTTGCATTTGCTTTTGTCTTTTTAATAGTACTCATAGCCTGTAGTTATGACAACAAGGAGACCACACAAGAAGAGCAGAGCCTGCGTCCAGGCCATGAGGATGGGAGCTGAGCCCGAGTTGATCAGTTTCCCTGGTGCAGGAGACTCTGGTTCTCAGTCCACACAGTAGCCTAGAAAATGGTCCCCAAAATATCCATATTCGAATCCCTGGGAACCATGAACATTATCTTACCATAAAAACTGATTTTGCTGATATAATTAAGGATTATAATATGGAGAGAATATCCAAGATTATCTGACACAGAAACATTGACCAGGAGGCAATGTGACCACACGGGCAGAGGTTTCCCAACAATTCAACGGGTGCCGACAGCCACCACCGTCGGAAGAGGCAAGGGACAGGGTCTGCATAGAGCCTCTGAAGGAGTTAGGCCTGCGGATACCCTGAATCTGGCCCAATCGAACTAACTGATCTTTCACTTCTGGCATCCAGAGCTGTGAGAGAATTCTTTCTGTTATTTTAAGTCACACAGTTTGTGATAATCTGTTACAGAAACTGTGGGAAATGAATATATGAGGTGATTATTAATATTTTGTTGGAAGAACAACTTCTTTGGTGCCAACCATTTGAAGAGGTTACCAGACATTTCTCCAAAGAGGACACACAGATGGCCAATGGGGTCACAAAAAGGTGTTCCACGTCATTAACCATCAGGGACACGCAATCAAAACCACAGCGAGATGTCACGTCACATGTGATAGAATGACTATTATTAAGATGTCAACAAATAACAAGCGCTGGGATGACGTGGAGAGAAGGGAGCCCTGGTGCGCTGCTGCGATTGTAAATTAGACAGCCACTATGGAAAACAGCATGGCTATCCTTCAAACAAATTAAAACTAGAGATACCATATCACCCAGCAATCCCACTTCTGGGTATTTATCCAAATGAACTGAGATCAATACTCTTAACAGCTATCTGCGCCCCTATGTTCATTGCAGCATTATCCACAATAGCTAAGATATGGAAATATTATTCAGCCATCAAAAAGAAGGAATTCCTGCCATTTGCAACAACCTCAATGGGCTTTGAGGGCTTTATATGAAGTGAAATAAGTCAGACCGAGAAAGACAAATATTGCACAATCTCACTTTTATGTGGGATCTAAAAAAATTGAACTCATAGAAACAGAGAGAAGATTGGTGGTTGCCAAGGGCGGGGGGCGTAGGGGAAGTGAGAGGCTGCTGGTCAAAGGGGACACACTTTCAGCTGTAAGATGGACAAGCTCTGGGACCAGATGTACAGCCTGGTGACAACAGCTAACCATACTGGATTGCATACTTGAATGTTGCTAAGGGACTAGAACTTTAATATTCTCATCATAACAACAACAAAGTGCTTATGCGATGTGAAAGGTGTTTTAACCTTATTGTGATAAACATCAGAATATATATGTGTATTAAATCATCACATTTGGACACCTTAAATTCACACAAAGTTTTATGTCAATTATATCCCAATAATTTGGGGAAAAAAGGGGGGTTTGCTGTCCCAGGACATCCCTGGCTCTCAGCTGGATGCAGCTTCAACCTCTAGAACAGTCTGTCCAGTGCCCATTGAGTCTTCCAATGGAGGACACCAAGGTGCTCACTTCTCAAAATGACCCATTGTCTTCTCTCCGCAAATGTTCCCTGATGTGATGAGTGGCATTGCCATGCTGTCCCTTGAGCTGAGACCTGGGAGTTTCCCAGCCTTGTCCCTCTTCATCACCCTGCACAGAATCCAGCATTGTGCTTGGAGCTCTTGTTTGCTCAATCTCTCTTGATCCATTTATGATTTGACGTCTCCTTGGCCCTCATCTTAGTCAGTGCTGCTGTCTCTCACCTGGGGAATGGCCCAGGCCTCCTAACTGATGACTCTTCATCTTAGTTGTTCTACAGTGAGGTGATCAGCACAGGGGTCAAGTCACCCCCATTCGAACCCTTTCCAGAAAGACCCTATGTCACATGATCTGCCGGCCTTCTCAAGCCCTGGTCCCTACCTACCACCTCCCCAGTGTGCTCTGTCATCACCCACTCGGCTCAGGACTCATTAGTTTCCAATATTTCTGCCCAGGAGACATTCCCTCCATCTTCACCTTCTCAGCTCCTTCTTCAGACTCCAGCTTACATCATCTTTACTCCCCCACGAAGCTGTCCCCAATTTCCAAGCCTGGACAACCCCTTCTTGTAATACTTTCTTTATAGCTGTAATTTTGTATGTATTAAGAGGTCCTGAAAACCACATGAGATCCAACAGGTCTTCATCACTAGCTTGGATGCTCGTGAAGACAGAAACCGAACTTAGCTCACCCATCATTGTGTCCTAAATTCTCAGCTCAACGTCAGCACAGGGGTGCTTAATAATTATTTATTGGATGAATAAACAAAGAAAACATCACAAAAAACACTCTAAAAATGCTTTTTATAGTATTTTTAATCTCAAAAGTATAAACAGTCCTATCAAGTTTCTTCTTTTTCTATACCTTTTCAATCTTTCTGTTTTCCACTGAGGATGACATTGAGCCATAAGATTCCACTGCTATCTTTTCACATTGTATTGCATAGTATATTTTTATTTTAAGAAGGACCAACCACCAGCATATTTGGACAAGTATTACTTGGAAAAGCAAAGAAAAAGCATGACCATTTATTATAAACTAAAGGAAATATTTTCATTTTCCTGTTCTAGATCTCACCTTGAACAAGATGGTATGATTGCACCAAAACCAGATAATCTCCTTAGTCTTTTTTCAGAGATTCAGTGCCTTGAGGTCCACCCTACGGGCATCTGGTGGTAGCTTTGTCCACTCCCTGCACTGGGCTCTGTGTTCTGGTGCAACATGCCCTGGACTGCCTCTGCCCATCCACCCCCCAGGGGTTATCATAACACACAAGCATGATGTTTTCTTGGTGTGGCTGAAATGAGACTTATGACCCATCATCCATCATCTTCCCCCCACACTTTTGTGCATTGTTGACTCAGTCCCGAGGATGCTTGAGAGCGTGGAGCAAATCCCCATGGAAGTTCTCGACCAGCTGCCGCGGAGTGCGACTGCAGAGGTCACCGTGCTTCCCCTGGCTGCATCTTGCAGGCCTTGTGCATCCTCGGTCAAGCATAACACAGGCTGCGTGGCCCCAGAGCTTCCCCCGGCCTCTGCTCTTAACCGTTCTAGCAGCTGTTGCTCTGGGACTGGCCGGCGCAGGGAGAGCCCTGGGGAAGCAAGGTTGGAGGAAATCGGAAGCAATATGGGAGCTTGCTCTGCATTCCCTAAGAAGGCTATTAAGTTTCATGTGAGGAGGGAAAAACACTGCCAGAATGTTTTCTGTTTTAAAATAAATCCCATGTGCTTTACATTATAACATCATGGCAGGGCCCACTCGACTTTGCACAATAAACTCCTATTTTCAGGGACACGCACGATAGAATATTGTGAGCAGTTTTTGAGTTCATGATTTTTAGCGCCAGAATTACTTTTTTAAAGGAGACCCTAAAATAAAAATCCCAGCCATTGGTGTGTGGAGGAGGAGGCGGGGGGAGCATGGCATCCACTCATCAAGAGGACTGACTCACAGCCCAGAGTTGCAAACCCCTCCAGGAGGACCCTCTCTTCCCTCTGAGCACCCCAAGAGTGCAGCATGGGGGCCAAGGAGGGTTCACCCAGGCAGCGATTGTGCAGGTTAAGGCATATCGCAGTGACCTGGGTTCGGCCAGGATGGGAGCTAGGGTTCTTCCAACATGAGCCTGGATTCAGAGTTGAAACATTACTCCCCTCAAGCTAAGCCCTGGTCATCTGCTGGGTCGTTACTGGGCCAGGAGTCACCTACTGGGTCAGGGGTAATCTACTGCACCAGGGGGTCATCTATTGGGCCAGGGGACATAAGAAGTATAATCAAAACATACAGTGAATGCTGCTGCCGAGTGCTGTCCAGTGGAAAGGCAGGGATCTTCAATATGGGAAGTGGCGCATTGAACCTTAGTAACAGTAGGTGACAAGTTTCAATTTGTTTGGTGCAGTCAGTTGGGTGTGAGCTACAGTTAAGAGAAGGTGTGTTTGTGCCATAAATCATCCCCATCATGACAACGCTCCGTGTCACACACCACTTCTGGCATATGGCAATTTCTGTCAAGTAAAAACACCCACCTTATTCACTGGATCTATCACCATGTGACTTCTGGCTCTTCCACAAAGTTGAAATGATTCAGGACACCAAGGCAGCCACGACAGCACAACTAAAGACACTCACGAAAGAGGACTTCTAGAACTGCTTCAGAAAGTGGCAAGAACAATGGGGTGAGTGTGTCTGAAGAGGGGGGGAGTATTTTGAGGCGGATTAATGGCAATGTGTCTTTTACTGTAATCAATTATTTAAATTTAAACATTCACTGTAGTTTATGATCATACCTCATAAACTGATTCAAGGGTCATCTATTGGTCCAGGGGTCATCTATTGTACCAGGTGCCACGAGTTATTTCCTGGGCCAGGGGGCACTTGCTGGTCACGGGAGTCACCTGCCCTGGTTTGCTGCCTTCTCATGAGCCCAGGGCAAAGGCAGAGTGACTGAGCATGTGTGTCCTGAAAAGCACTGCTTCTGAGATGTACAAGAAGCAGAGGGCCAGCTGGCTCCTGAGGTCTCCTTGGCCATGGTCCAGATGGCACAGGAAGGAGAGCCCCTCAATCTTATATAAAGTCCCAGAGAAGAGAAGGGTTGGACCATTGCTGGTGTGATGGGAATAGTCTCAGACAAAAGAAAGCGATGAGCATCTAACGGACACGATGGACTCACTCTGAGAGTCACCTCTGAGACTGTTGGGGAGGCATCTGTTGTCCCCCAGTCACTGTCAACATGTAAGTCCGATAGTTGTGTCTCTACACTGTGTCCTCACAAATACTAAGAGTGGAGTGGGATGGAGTGGACTCTGCCTCAAGTGGCTGCGTGACCAGGACCCGGGAACTGAATGGTGGCTGCAGGAAGCCACCGGCACCTTGCAGAAAGACAGGACAGGCGGGGCTGGAGACCCCCTACTTTAAGGTGAAAGGTGAAATCCGGAGGGGCTCCTTGACCGCACACAAAGGGCCGCAGGTGGTGGGCAGAGAAGTGGCGTTCCAGCTCGGGGACGTAGCAGGCTAACAAGGTCCTAGAACAGGCCGAACACCCACCTGGCAGGCCCGCTAGACAAGGACAGGCCCTGTCCTCGTCAGGAAGAAATGGGATATGAGCCTCAGGTGGGGACATCTGAGTGCATTTCCAATGCACTTGAAAATCTTATATTTTTGCCTTTCCTGGAGCCTTTGGGCCTCAGAACTCCCTCCCTCCTTTCTGTTAAAAGCCAGCATCCTCACCCAGTTAAGGATGACATAGAGGCTTCTCTGCAAGACAGACACGCATGCGTGCACGCACATGTTCACACACATACATCCTTAGGTGCCTCCTCTCCCTCTGACCCAACCAGGGGTCAGATGAACCTGCTATGGGGGGAGGGGCAGGAACCCTCAGCAAAGAGCTGAAGGACCCACAAACAGACACTGGCCTGAGCCTGGGGCTAGGTCCCAACGGGGCTCATCAAGGAGGATGGAAGATAAACTTGGATAAGGGAGATTTCACCTAAATGAGTGTCTTGCCCGCAACGTGGCAGTGAGCACCCTGACAAAGACCCCGTGACAGTGCCAACATGCTGCCATTCAGGCTGTAGAAAGCACGGGAAAGGCAACGGCCCACTTACATGGACTACAGATGACCATCTCCAGGACAGACAGCGGAGAGGGAGAGGCTCAGAGAAGTGGGAGGTTGGAGGAGGATGCTGAACGGCCAGGAACCCCGCCAGGTCCCTGTTCCTCAAGGAGAAGCGGGGACGTGGCGTCTGCTCCACACCAGGCTGCTGTTAGGAGATGTTGCCACGTGGCTGGTCCCGGAGCACCATGGGATGAGAGGGGCAGGTGGTGGTGCTTACCTGTCAGACGCATGGTGGGTCTACTTAACAGCAGGCTGGGATGGTGGGTGTGAGAGCCAGCAGGGCCCCACCTGCAGAGTGCAGCGAGCTATGGAGATGGTTGAGAGAACCGGTATACCTGGGCAAGATGGCCAGACGGCCAGCAAGGGTGCCAGTTAGTCTCTACACTAGAATGCGAGGCAGAACCATCCGAGGGCTGTGGCAGCTGCCCCAAGGCGAAGTCACAATCCCTGGCTCGGATTTTGACCAGAAGCAGCTTTTAGAACCAGAATGTGTAACCTGCAGGACAGGCTGTGTACCCACGAGGGGCCGCCCAGCACCCCCTGGCAAGTTCATGGCATTACTCCCAAGGCCAGCCCAAGATGAGGGCATGGCGTTTCCCTGGGGTAAGCGCACACCAGGGGAGGGAAGCCCCAGCTTTGTGAGGGTCTTGTCACAGGGGTTGGGTGGACACCGATAGCCGGGGACCTGATGCACTACCACGGTTCCCTGTGGGAGCAAAGGGGACGTGGAAAGGGGGGGCGTGGGTGCCAGTATTGCCCACGCTGGGTCTTCTCTGCCCACGGCCACCTAGCAATGGATTCCCCAGGCCCCCAAAGGATGGCTGGGTGCACACAGGTCCTTGTCCTGCGTCCTCAGTGGTCACCGTGGGGAAGCCCAGGAGGAAGCCCTGCTCAGGCCGGGACAGTAATTCCAAATAGTACAGCGAATGTCGAGTTTTGTGCCCCTATAAGGCCAAAGTAGAAGAGCTGGTGGTCCCGGCATGTCCCCAGTTAGTTCAGCCTGGCTTCCACCAAAACCAGACATGCCCCCTAGGACACTGCCAACTCAAACAAGAGCCCGATGGGGTGTCTGTGCCAGAGCAGATGACGGTGGTCCAGGCAGGCGGCCTGGACTACTGATCTGGCCAACGCAGGGTTGTGTACCCCCATCAAAACGGAAGCTGCATTATGTGGAACGGGCAGCGGGGCACAATGTGGGTCTCGTCCCAGGGCTGTGTGGTCTCCCACCCTCTACTGTGATGTAGTGTGAAGAGGCCTGGACCGCCCGACCCTGACCGTCCACTTTGTCAGTGCTTATGTTGATGAAACAGACAAGCACCATGAAGCAGGCGTGTTCAAGGCTCTGGCGAAACACATGTGCTTCAGAGAGCGGGAGGCAATCCCAACAAATCCAAGAGTCAGCCTCAGGAGGGGCTGCTCAAGGGTCCAGCTGCCGGGGGGTGGGGGTGTGGGCACCCCCTTCAGAGTGAAGGAAGGATTACTGCATCTAAACTTCATCACTAAGAAGGAAGCACAGTGTCTGGTGGGTCTCCTCACATTCTGGGAGCAGCATAACACACCTGGGGATTTTCTGACTCGTTAATCCAGTGTCACAGGCCGTCACTGGGTGGACGTCAGAGTGAACTTCACTCCAGGGACCACGGCTGGGCATTGGCACATCCTGTTCTACAACTGTGGGTTCTGGGGTCTGGTGCTCAGAGTTCACAAGCAGGGATTCATGAGTGCCACTGGATGCTTAGCTCGGTCTATTAGGTGGAAGTGTTGGGCTCCTTGTGACAAGGGACCAGCAAGCAAGGAAAGGAGTCACCCCCGTCAAAGGCAGGCAGAGGACCACTGCTGCTTACACTTGCCCCCAGCCAGTCCTCTGGGTGCCTTTTAAAACTCACCAAACTAAACTGGACAGCAAGTGGATGCTGCAGTCACAGACTGAGAGGAGCATGGTCACTGGAAGGTCAGATGGCCCAGGATGAGTCCGTGGGTACCCCCGCCAGGTAAGCCTCCGAGGTTTACAGCCATGTCGGCAGAGGGCAAGGCGACTCACAGCCTGGAGTTCAGCTGCACGGCAGAGGCTGACGTCTGCCCTGCTCACCTGCCTCTCACAGGTTTTGCCAGGAGAGGACACGAAGCAGCACCTGGGAGGGTCTGCTGCCTATCAAGTGGACTGAGCACAAGGAGCCACATGTCTAAGCAGGGCAAGGGGCACCCTGTGTGACCCCAGACCCGTTCGTCACTGCCAGGAGTGCTGTCTGCTGCCAGCGGTGCTTCGTCCTCTCCAGAAACGCCTTCTCCCTCAGGTCGGAGAAGTCCCAGGGCAGCTCACAGTCCATGACTGGTCAGCACGAGGAGAAAAGGCCTGACCCGACCTCAAGGAGGGCCTCTGCTGAAGGGTCACCCCAGCTCCCAGTGCCACCCCCCACCCCCCCGTGGCATTGGTGAGGCCTCTGTTGCGATGGCACCCTCTCCATGAAGCCCTCATCCTTCACACGTGGGGCTCCCCAGAGCTTTTTCCCAGGTGTCCCCTCCACACCTGTCTGAGTTTCTCAGAAAACTGACTTTTGACAAAGGAAGAGCAAAAAGTGGGGGGTAAGGGTAAGGTGGCATGGTCCTTCCCCTCCCCCTGGGCAGGCTGATAAGGCAGAGAAATGCTGCAGCCACACACCCATGCTCACGCACGGCTCTCCCTGGACTTCTGCTGTTGACTTAATAATCACGTGAAAAGAGCTTCCTACATACCACCAGTTTCCGCGCCAAACCCTGGAGCCGTGTTAACACATTTCGTCTGCATGTTGAGGCCTCAAGGGAGGCAAACACCACTGAACAGGCAGAAACACTGAGGCACGGAGAGAAGGTGCCTCAGGTTGTTGGGGAGCAGAGTCCAGACCCCCAGGCTGAGCCCACTGATGGGGTCCCCACTTCATCCCCTCCTCCATTCTTCCCCCATGACCCCCCATCTTCTCCAGAGATGGAACCCAATTTGGAGCTGCACTCAGAAGCCACACTTGTATCACCTGCGAGGCAAAAGTGGGGCCTGGGCAGGAGTCGGGGTCCCTGGCTCTGCCCACACCACCCCGTCTCCAGCTTCATACCCGATGCCGTGAAGCCAGACTCTGTGTTGGCCAAACGTTTCCTCGTGCTCTCCTGGGAAGGCCCTCCCATCACACACCTGGATGACTGCTCAGCAGGTGGGTGTCTGTGACGCTTTGATCCCCTCCTAAAGCCCCAGGTTCAGGTCCCTGTAGGGCTCCCTCGGAGGACGTGCCTCCCTGGTCCAGAGTTCCCTGTGTCTGAGATGACCACTGCGCAGACGAGGCCTGTGGACAGCCGTGCCTGATTCTCCCTCTACCTTGCGTGGACAGTGCCCACACCCCGCAGTGCCCGAGATGTGTTTGTTGGCCTGAGTGAAATGGCTAACGAGCGACACAGCGCAGGGCAGCAGGGCAGGGCACCTTCGTATGAGGACAGTGAGGGCTCTCCGAGGTCGATGAGGCAGATGTCCTGTGTGGCTGCGGCCAAGGCCCCATGGGAGAGTTTGCCTGTGATGAGAGCCCATCGCCTCGAAGGGCTTTAATGGGAAGAACTGGGCAGGGGAGTGTCAGATGGAGTGAACCCCAGGAGCAGAGATTTGGAGAGCTCAGGGGCAGAGGCAGCTGGGCCACCCCCCGGACGTCGTGGGCATCCGTGGCCCCCACTGTGCGTTCCTCTCCTCCTTGCTGACACAGCTGCCCAAAAGGCCTGTCTCCATCTGGTCTGTTGCCTGGTTCTCCATGGCTGCCCCCAAACACACCGGCTTCAGAAATGCTCACGACGAACGCATAGCATCTTGCCATGCTGGGACCAGCCCTGGGCGCGGCCAGACGTGGCTTCCAGCACTGGCTCCACTGCACAGTGGCTGTGTCACCAGGGGCACTTGACACCCTCAGTCCTGTGGGTTCCAATTCCCCCCATCTATTTTCTCTAGCCCCCTCTCCTCTGCAATGTGTCCTCTCTCCCCACGCAAAGCCCATGTCCGGGGACACATCGGTGAGTCTCCCTTCCTACCCCGATGCTCTCATGATGCGGTAGACATCCACGTCAGTGCGTGGCTGCACATACAGCTTCAGAATTGCACCATCCACTCATCCAGGGCATGAGCTATCTATCCTGCGGGCATCGTTTACACCTTTGCTCTGTGCAAAAGGAGCCCTGAGCCACTCAAATCAGAGACTTGAAGTGGCATTGGCAAGTATGTCAATAGAGGCCTGCCTGCCAGTACGTAGCTTTGAAATGAATACCTCATAATTGCAGACGTTCATTGCTGCCAACCTGTAAATGAATGATAAAAACCACACTGTTGTCTCGGCCTCAGGCATGAAGTTGTATAGGTCTGGGTGGTGGTTCAGGGGCATGGAAGACAAGCAAGCACCCCCCCACCCCCACCATGAATGAGTTTCAGCAGCAGCTCGCTCGGCACTGCTCAGTTAGCTAACCAGCATGGAGGCTTGCCTGGAATTGGCATGTACGGAACTCTCCTTCAACTTCTTGGTTTTCACACCAAGTACCACGTCAAGGCAGGCTGGGTGGCGTGGAAGAGAGAGGGGGTTTCAGAGTCAGAATACGTCTGTGTGGGTCCGGGGACAAGTGCGTCCTGGCTCCCAGGCTGCAGTGAGAATGATGAGGTGATGCATCAAAGTGGCTCCGTGCAGTGCCCGGTACACAGTCCATGATCAATAAATGGCCAAGGTGGCAACGACTTATGGATGGTAACTGCTGTGACCTGGTACGACATCCTGGCCGGCACACCTGCACTGCCGCTCAGCCCCTGGGAGCACCTGCTCATGAGGCCCCATCACAGGGAAATCGCAGTGCCAGCTGCGCGCAGCAAAGCATAGATGTGACTGTCACTTCCTCTAGAAGAGTCTTTAGAGATGGCTGAATACACCCCTACCTGTGTGATGCCATCCATCGCTGATCACCACCTGTGTGGGACCCTGTGACCCACATGCTGGAGGGGTATGAGCTGACTGTGGACACCGCCAGGGCCTTGGGGAGCGGCTATGCTGTGTTGTATTTGACACTTTAAAAGCGGTGGTGCTTGGTTTGGTCCTCCCGGAGAAGGTTGAGGACATAGGTGATGATCGCGGGCCTGGTCTCTCACCCTCCACGCCTTCAGCACTGAGCAGCTGGCCGCAGCAGCACAGCCTGGGAGGGGAGCACCCCTCGTGGTGAGGGAGCCCCCATAGTGGTGAGGGATCTCTGCTGCCACCTTGTCTGGTTTCCAGGAACCCTCAGGATCCAGCGGACTGGCAGAGGACGTGGGTGCTGGGATCTTGCTTCAGGATCTGGGCCATGTGATGGCAGGGAAGTTGGGTGCTGGCAGGTCAAGTTGAATGCAAGGGAAGACCGGTTGCAGCTTTGCCCTCTCGCAGAAGGGAACCTGGCCCTGCGCAGAGCCTCAGCAGCCTGCTTCTTATCCCACGTCCACAGGGTGGGGCTTCACCTGGGCTCACAGCTGCTGGCCGCTTCCCGATAGATCGGACCACATTGATTCTGGTGGTGCAGCCAGCAACCGGGCATCCCCACGCCTCCTAGAATGCTCACAGCTAGCTTCCCGGGGACCGGCACGTCCCCATCCTCGGAAAAGTGTGAGTGCGGACAGCTCATCGGCAGGAGACGGCGTTTTGTTGACCTGGGTGGCTGAATGTGGGCTGCTCTGTCCCCTCACGCCACAATGCTTCAGCTGTGGTCAAGGAGGCCCTGGCCCAGCATCCGGGGAGGACGAGGACCGCCCGAGGAGAAAGTGGAGGCAATGTGCTGTTTTAGGAAGGCGTTCGCCGGGGCCTCCCCCACACCCCTCCATCTTTTTTTCCCTCTTTACCCACCCGCAGAGGCAGCATCCTGCAGCAAGGAGCACACGCCTTTCCAGCTGCAGACAGAGCTCTGTGCACGGTGACCCTCTGGGCAGTTGACGCCATGCTACTTTATTTCCGCATTATGTGACATCATTACAGGCACTACGCTGTTTTTGTCTGCGGTTTGGAATCACGTCTGCTCAGTAAGCCCCATTACGTATTCAACTTCCAGCGCACATCAAAGGCTGATAAGGGTTGGTTTTTTTTTTTTTTAACTTTGCTTGCTGAAAGTGATTTCCCTCCAGATCAAGATGCAGAGCACAAAATATTAATCAGTTTAAATAAATATCAAGACGACCCAAATAATATGAATAATTGGCATGGGGTAGTGCCTACTGCCCAGTTCCCAACAGCTGGTCACGCTGGCACGTGGCACCCTCTCAACAGTCTTTTAGATAATGACTTTGGCATCTGCCGACTTGCTCGCTACTGCCCACAGAATTTACAGCTCACACGTGGGACACAGAGGCACCGACAGAACTTTTTTATGCGAGGTCTTTGAAATTTATTAATGTAATGCAAACACAAGCCTTCCAACCCATTAAATTGTTGATGTTATGCGAATCCACTCTGGAATGGCAGGTCCTCATTAACATTATTTGCATGTTAATCTGCATCTTTTTAATTAGTGATATTATTTATGCACATAATTTTCGCCTACTGGTGCCAAGGCTAAAGCGCATTAATTAATCTACTGAGATGCCAAACTGTTTATTTTCTCCCTTACTTTTATTTGTTTACATGGTGTTTTGGATTCGGGGGGAAAAAAAAAGAAAAAAAAAACCTGAAGAATAAAAGCAGAAAGACAAGATTAACTAAAAGCTCTTTTTGTTTTCATAATTTAAATTGTAATATTAGCCAAATGTTGTGTTTCTTCCCTTAGAGATCGGTTATTCAGTTACATTACCTTGATGTATTATTAAAATTTATAATGGACTCCAGGGGCCTCTGTTAGTTCTCCCCTTCATTTACAGAGTATACTCAATGTTATTTTAATCTTCCTACAACGCTCCCATGCATAGACAATGATGAGCCGTCCCCAGCGAATCACCAGCGCACAACTGATAAACATTTAAATAAGCCTTTTCAAAAAGGAAGAGCACGTAAGATTATTAACCCATTGATGGAGCCCGGTGCTGCTCAGCCAGTTGTCCCCCCCGGTAGGTGGATCACAAAGCACGTTTGCTTTGGCGACGCCAAGGCCTCTTCATTCCGACAGCCGTAATTACCCAGGGCTGCGTGTCCACTTGTGTGCACGCGTGCGGCACAAAGCTTCAAAGTGCAGGATTCGAGGGCTCTGCACCATCGACGCTGAGCACACACGCCTGTGGAGCCCGGGGAAGAAAGGGCGCGCGTGCGCCGTTGGGCCTCCTGATAAACGAGAACGTGATGCAGGTGCCGTTCTCACTCCAGGGGAACGGAAGTACAAATTGCGTTGCACTCACCAGGGTCACACGTGTTTGTCGCTTATACACAGCAGAGAGAGTGTCTGCCGGGCAGGGTGGGAAGGTCCCCAGACCAGTGCTCATCTTCTTAGAAGAGGACACTGACCATGTGTCCCGAGCACCAGTTCCTGGGACACATGGGGCACCTCTGCTGCATCACACCTGCCTTGTTGAGAGCTGCCCCTCCCCAGTTTTCTCCCCCTGAACGTGTCCTCCTGTCCTGCATGTAGCAGCTCCATCAGGCCTGCCTGGAGTGCATCGTGACAGCAGTCCCACGTTTTAATAAGATGGTTGAAGTCCACTGGGTGTGACAGCATGGGGAGAGAAGTCAGACCGAGTTTCCTTGCGTCGAGTTATTTGAATGGCAGATATACTGGGCTGCAATCCATTTGTCAAACACCTTGGAGTCACGTGCCACCCGCCTTCTGGTTGATGGGAGGGTGGAGAAGAGAAATAGGGTGGGACTGTGGGATTCGGGACACGGCGGTGAGGATGAAGGTCTCTGGGAGCACAGCGGGCATCGTGGTCCATGGTTTGCAAGTCGATGGGGGAAGTGACACCCCAACGCCAGGAAGCTTTGTTTGTTGTGAGGTGGCCAAGCTGGAATACAGTTTTTCATTGGCTCGTTCTAAGTTTTTTCAGGGGATGGCAGTAATAAATGCTGTTGGTGAAAGTTTAAATGTAGTGCGAAGTGGAAGAGCTTCTCCCTAAGCCCTAAGTGTCTTGTTTATCTTTGCAGAACAGCCTATGACCATGTGAGCATCTCTCTGCTCATGAAAAGCAGGCCATATGACACCTGCTTTCCTGTGGCTCCAATCCTCACTGAAAGGCACTTGCTGGGCCCCTGCCCAGGTGGGTGCTGCCTCGTGTGGTTCTGGGCTGTGGAGTGAGTGCAGCTTCGGGGGCCATGAGGCTGCAGCCACGTGAGAGCTCACCACCCGGGGGTGATAGAACAATTAGGAGACCTGTGCGTCTATTGGGGCTGCTTTGGGGTCAATGAACTGCATCTGTTAAAATTACGATTTTTTTATAGCTCCCAGGAAATAGCATGTGAAAACCATCCAGAAAAGATGAGATGGATTAGCCAAAGACACATTTTTCTTGTTATTCTACAAATTGTTTGTAAATAGCTGTGCACTATCCGTTTTGATGTACATGAGAACATGCAAAGGATCATCAAATTACATACAAGAATGTCCGGTGACATAAAAGACCAAAAAGAAGCGAGTTGTACCTGGTCAGCATGTGTCCAGGCTGCTCTTACAGTGACTTTGATGGTGGCGTACTGGCTGTGTGTGGAGCGAGGGGACTGCACGTTGATCCTATATCATCTGTGGCTGGACAGGAAGTCACTGGGGCCGAGCTGGTGGCTGGGTTGCGTACTATCAAGCTTGGAATTGTGTGCACATGTGAGGCTGGACCTCACGAGGCTGGACATGGGGTCTGACCAGCTCCTTACAGAACTGGAAGCTTCCGGAGTTTCTTACAGGGCTGGATTTTCAGACTCTGGCCTCCGCTCATTCATGCCTGACTGCTGTTAATCTCCGGCCGCCTCCGACCTGGGCCACTGTGGCCTCTGCTCCCAGCTACTGGTTAGGGGGACAACCTGCTTTCTCTGCATACGATCCAGATGGTGTATCAGTGGTAACAGCATTTCATGGAATAGCTAACACATTGTACGTGAAACTTATTGAACAACATTTAACCGATTATATACATGTCAGGTAGGTATATGACTGTATATTAATGTGCTATATATAATAATGTGCTATATGTAATAATGTATGTAATTGTGCGATATGTAATTAATGTGTACATTAATGTACTCACATATTACATATTTCCATACATATAAATGAGGTGTATTACTGGCATTTTATTCTATGCATTCCTTTTGCACTGACACACTTTTGGTGGCTTCCAGAAAACCAATGACCCTGTTTGCACCTTGGCTACCTGGCCACTGAGGGAGTGACACTGGGACCTGTAAAGCCCCACAGAGCCTGCTGTCCCTGGTCACAATGCGTGTCTTGTCTGAGCGCACCCCTCTGCCTCCCAGTTTCCAGATCTCTGAACCAGCGTCCTCCTAGCCTGGGTCACACTCCACAGTGCTCCTTGGTAGAACCGGCATGACCAGACACAGCTGAGCACAGGTGCTGTGGCCCAGGTTCCTGGGTCAGTTCTTGCAAACTCTCAGATCACTCCCAGGGCGTCTGCCCTGACAAGCTGCCACCCCAGCCCGTCCTGAGCAAGGCAGCTCCCTGTGTGGGTCAGCTCAGGATCCCTGTCCCCGGCTGCCTTTCCTTGCAGTCCTGGGATCGTGAGCCTCAGGATTGCCCAGGGAGACACCAGGCCATCCTGGTTGCCATTCTATGCTGTTGGTCTGGATGGGACACGTTTTCTAAGACTCCCGGGTGGGTGGAGAACTGCGGCCTTAGAGAAGCTCCCTCCTCTTTGAGAATTCAGTGCAGCTTCCCGAACCAGCCGCCCTGCTCTGTGGTCCCGTGCTGGGTCTTACTTCTCAGCGCCGCCGTCACGGCCCCTCAGCAGCTGTCTCCCCAGCCGGACAGGAGGCCTGGAAGCCCTGCTTGCTGGGTCGCCCGTGGCAAGCCAGCCTCACAGGCGCTCAGCTGAAGTTGTTTTGAAAAGAGCCTGCGCTGTGTGGCTCTTTATGAGCAGCGGGGCCATTTGTGGTCCTGATTTAACAGACGAAACTTTTCGTCATTTTCTTTACTTTTCCCAACTTTTTACTTGGACGCTGTCTGCAAAGTCCATGGTGAATTTCACGAGCACCTGGATACACTGGGTAGATGTGATTTTTCCAAAGGGAGTGTGATACTGACGTGAGGATACAGTTTGCACTCCCCTGCCCTACCCGTGGCAGCCCCATGTCCTGCTCATGCTAATCCAGCGGCCTTAACTGTCCAGCTGCTCTCAGAGCAACTGAATGGCCTTCAGTCTCCAACAGAATTAAGAGTTTTTGTAAAATATCCCATTTTAATGGGAAAACTATGTCTACACCTGTGCGGTGTGTGTAGCCACGATGTTGGTGTACACCTGTATGTTTCCTAGAAGAAAGAGAATTCTAATTCTCTTTGAAAATAAATTCTCTGTGGAAAGAAAACTTGTCCATCACGTCCAGCATCTCAAGGTGATCAATGTTCCCCTTCTCAGTTTCCATATTGGCTTTGTTTCTCTGTTTGCGGCCCCGCGTGTCACACGCATGGGCACACGTCCGCAGCGATGCTGAGGACAGCCGCCACAGCCTTCAGGCAGATGGGCTCGCCCATCACACCCTTTCTTCACCTCCTCCAGAGACCAGCGCTTGGTGTGTTTGGGCGCCCGGTGCTCAGGACCTCCGAACTCTGCCCCCAGAGGCCGGTGGCCTACCTTTGGCCCAGAGGCAGTGGCCTCTTCAGAGCAGGCCGGGCACATGTGATAGGTGAGGTGATCCCAGCTTCCTGGTTGGTGGCTGAGCAATGAAGACACATCTTAGAGGGAAAGCACTTAGTGGATGTCAGCTCAGCTGGTGGTCAGAAACCATGGCTGTTGCTCAGGGAAACAAAACCACAGCCCACTTCCAGCAGTGTGGGGTGCCTGAGCAGCACCCCCAATCCGTGCTGAGCCTGGCAGGTGTGCCCCTGTGTCTTGGAAAAGGAAGACATAAGTGAGACGAAGTGGACAGGAATACGGGGCTCTATTCTTCATCACCAAAGGATTGTCCTTTTTGTAGAATGTTTCTCTCTTGCAGCTGCTGAGCTCTTCGTCTGCTCCTTTGCCCACGCACAAACTTTGTCAGCGTCCACTGTGTTCCAGGCATTTGTGAGTGGCCAGGGCCAGGACGAACAAGGCAAAACTCTGTCTGCAGGAGCTTCTCCACTGAACAGCATCTCGAAGCGAGAGGTATCTTAATGAGCCTGCATCTGCAGCCCTTTTGGCAGCTGACACCGACCGGCCTGGGTCCGGGCACTTGCGTGGTCAGTTACAGGTGTAAGTCATGTGGGCAGAGTTGCCACAGATGCCGGCCCCATGATGAATTCTGCCCGAGTTCCTGTGTGGCGGGTGGGCACGCTCAGGTGAGAGTGACATTTGCACTTGTGTTTCGGTTCACAGCCTCTTTAATTATAGCTGGTCTCGAAAGCACTTACATGGTGCTCTTAAACAGAGCTGACCCTTTTTATTTAATTTCATTTGCCTGTTAGTGTTTGGAGACTATCCAGCAAAGCACTTCAGTAAATTCAATAAAGTTCAGACCACAATTAATATCGGAGCCAATGACAATGGAGGCCAGCACTTTATACAAAGCATCATAATTCGACTGGAAGCACAAATATTTCAGGGAATTAAGTCACAGAAATTGGAGAGAAGAGATGAAATAAAATATTACGTTTTGTGCAAGTAATAAGCTTAAAACGTGGAATAGTTTACTACCGCGTCGAATCAAAAGGTTTTCTGGACTTCGCACGACTGAAGTGGCGTGTGCAGGTATGGATTTTGTTGGGATAAATCGCTGAATTTCCCCTGCTTCCATCACACAAATGGATATAATGCAGACTTTTACTTCAGGTTTTGTTTTAGTCTTCCATTTTCATGCTCGCTCTAATTTGAAACTAGCTACAGATGGAATGCAGTGCTTTATGCACTGACTGTTCACTTTATGTCCACTTATGAGTCTAGAAATAACAGCTACTTCTTTTAAAGAGTATCTTTGTTGGTTATTGATTGTGTGGTTTGAGGGACTCCTGATTTAGGATAATCGAGGTTTACTGGGTTAAGTAACACTGAAAAATAACGTGAGTGACACACAGTGTAGCCTCAGTTTTGAGCGGAAATGATCACTACATATTTGCTGCAGACACAGGTGAGCTCCGGGTGGCATGGCTGTGTCTCGCTCTCAGCCACCCAAAGAAGCTGTGAGTGCAAAGCACGGATCCAGGTTCTGGACAAAAAAAAACCAACTCTACACAATCAGCTTGCGTCCAAGAGGCTGCCAGAGTTATTATTTCATTAATAATGCATTTTCGGTTGTCAAAAACAATCAGCACTGCAGTCCTTTCATAGATACTGTTTATTATAAATCACTTTGCAACAATACATTATTTCACAGAGAATGAAAAGCAAAACCATCTCCGTCCACTGAAATTACCCGCCGGGGAACCCAGTGTTTCAGGAAGGGAAGGCGGTGGATTAGCATATGGGCATCTGCTCCAAAGCTGCAGACTATGGTTGTTTGCCCAGGAAAATGCAGAGCGTGGACTCAAGCACAGAGGTGAAACTGGCTTGAAGCATTTCCTGATTGTTCTTGTTACTTAATGAGAAAGCTCTGTTTGAGTAGTGTCAAGCTGTTGTTATTATTAGTATTATTATTTTGAAATCTCAGTTGGGGCTTATACCACATGTAAAAATAGGGATTTCATGAGGAACGCTCCCAGGAAGGCAGCATCGTGTAAATCAGAACACAATATTATATCAATATGTTAACTCCGCTCCCAGACCTTTCACAATCCCATGTCCACCAGCTAAAATAAGATCCAATTTTCACGTGATGTGGACTTATGTGGAGGAAACGGGGTGGTTTCTGGGGAAGCCCCACCGTTCGCACAGATGGCCCGGACCCATGCACTAAGCAAGGAGCAATGTGGACCGGCCTTCTGTGTCATTTCAACAAGGATGAGAAGGTCTCTGCTGTTGGATAAACAGGGCAGAATGTGCTCACTTCTGAGCTCCTTTTCTTGCTCGCAGAATGGCAATCTCCGCCATTCGTGTTTGGACGGGTGTTTCTGACCTCGCCACCTGCTGACGCCGCCAGGCCTGCGGGGGCCCTGTGTGCTCAGCTAATTTCAGAGTTGCCTAAAAGAAAGTGCCGAGCAACTTGTTTGAACTTGTCTGGAGGAATAGTTGTGTCAAAGTCACAGTCGAGGCATTTTCCATGAGTGTTTGGGGAGCAGGGACACCCAGGCTGTGACTGGAGAGGACCTGGTGCCTCACGGGGTGGCCCCTGAGACAGGGGACCCTGGCTCCCAGGCTGTGCTGCCTTTTGTGTGGCTGATGAAGCCATCAGGCTGCTCTCGACCTGTTTTGAGCAGCCACACATCCGATCTCACAATGAAGAACACATGGGTTGTGGTTTCAAGAAACTTACACAGTGAAGAGTGTGGGTGCGCGCGGAGCCCACGTCCATCCGCCCCCATCACTGCTGACCCCTAAGGGTCATCCTTCCTGTCATTTAGTGCAGAATGACATGCTCAGTGGGGAGAGGGAGAGAGAGGGAGCAAAGGACATAAATACGCAGGGCCCTCCCCTCCAGGTGTTATCAACTGTCCCTAACACGAGACACAGGCTGGGGTGGGGGAGGGTTACGGCTCGCCTTCTCCCTCACCTGACTCCATGCAGAGGAGCGAAAAGCCCAACTAAAGGCCAGCCCGCCTGTGTCGTGATGCCCTCGGGGTGGGGGTGGGGGTGTGGGCTCTCTCATCACGAGGGTTCCCTCATGCCTTAGCGGCCCCTCCAATTCCTCACGGTGCTGCCCGTCAAACGTTGGAAAGGGGAACCGGGGGGCTCGAGCCCGTGTGCAGAAGGCTCCCAGGACAGCTCTGTCTGATGTTTGCAGGAGGCGCGGCCCGGTGATGCAGGCCATCAGGGAGGAAGTCACTGGCTCGCTATGACCAAGGACATGAGCACAAAGGCCAGGCTGGGGGTGCAGAGGACACGGACTGTGGGCCTTGGTGGACCCCTGTTACCTATATTTCATTTGCTCTAACCAACTGGACCTTGTCCAGCTCCAATAATCAATCGATTGGAAGAGGCGCTATTCTTTGCAACCGATGCCGGGCACTGGACGTCAGAGCGCCTGCCACACCTTGTTCTAGCTTTTTCCATTCACCTGGCTGAACACCAAGGTGCTTCCTTTTGCCTCATTTTCACTCCCTCCACTTGACACACACAGTCGTCATTCTTGACCTGAATCAGCTTTCTCGAAAGCAGAACTGTTCCATTCCATCTAGGCCATGAGCTCAAGGCATGGCTCTGGGGACACCCCACAGCTTGGCTCAGCTTCTGGGCTCGGCTCTCCATGCTCTGTGCTGCTTCACGGCCTTAAAGAATCTCTAGGGACCTACTGATGGTGCCTAAGAAAGTTTGTTAATGTCAGACTCTATGGCCAGCTGGTGGGAACAAGGACCCAAACATAACTCCTCGAGTCACAAACCCTGACCCTCCTCCACCCGCCCAAACAGGCTTCCCTAGACAGCGCCCATGGCACCAGTTTCTGGAGGAATTCATCACCACCATCCGGTTTCTTAATGTATGGTAGGACCATGTGTGCTCTGCCAGCTGCAAGACTATGGAGGGGGGCCTGGTGGGTGGGATGGTAGCCTGGAGTGACGGAGAAGGGGGAGAAAGGTGCAGCCCTGAAACGCCCTGAGGGAACCACGCCAGATGTCTGCAGGACTTGTGGAAGGGACGTGCTCCCCCGTCCGCCTTCCTCTCACCTGCCTGTTCCCAGGGAGTGAATGAAAACGTGGATGTCTTGCCTCCTCCAGCAGAAGAGGCGGATGCCAGCCCTTATGTTGGCAGGTTTCCATGTTTCGTACAGAATTGATGTAAATGACTGCCTTGCCCACTCCAAACCACACTGTGGAGTGGGCAACCCAGCCCCTGTACTGTAAGCTGCCCTGCTGGGGTGCCAGGACGACTGACCCGGCAGGCGACCCAGAGCCAGGCTCCGCTGTCAGCACCTCAGCCTGGGCAGACCCTGTGCTGCTGGCAGACGAGAGTCCTCCCTGCTGGTGGCCTCCAGTCCAGCAGGCCCAAGGCACCAGGTGATTGCTGACCCAACCTTTAAATAAAATAAGCTTAACCTGCAGGTGGATGCGTCCCATTAGAACAAGCATGGGCCATGGTCAACACTGGGTGCAGTTCGCTAGTTATTGTCAGTGACGGGCCCTCCCTGGAAAAGAGGTGAAGTGGGCGTGGCCGGAAGACAGCGCTGCTGGAGTGAGGGCCATTGGACGGACGGTGGCATGGGCCTCACTGGGTACGCCTCCCAAGGGAAACGGGATCTTCCAGGACAATGATGCTAAGAGGCAAGGAAACAGGGCCTCAGGGTACTGCCTGCAGCAACTGCAGCCTCACAGGAGCAGCCAGCCAAAGACGGGAGGCCTGTGCTGTCCTTCTTTTATTTCTAGGTCAGCTATATACTGAGCACCTCAACTGCAGTTTTCATCAGCCCAGGTGGCATCAGAGGGCACTGGCCCCAGGGAGCTCCTTACCTGGAAAACGTCAGCACCTTGCTGGCTTGCTCTGGTTGGGGGATGGTGTTCCACATAAGGCACAGATCGGACCAATAAATCCAAGTGGCCGACGGAACCACTGCAGGGAGAAGGCACTGCCCTTCGTGGCCCCAGGTACCTGCTGGCAGGTAAGCCGGAATGTAAGCCTTCCCCATTCGCCCTGGTGGCACTTGGCACCCGACGGGGACCTTGTTCCACCTGCATCAAGTCCTCTGAACTCCTGGGTCTCTGCTATGTGTTCGCCTCATGGTTGCAGGCGAGACAAGTTGCCAGAGCACATGGGGCGTAGCCCAGTGGGAAGCCCTGTTCCACCCTCAGCGTCCGCACTCGCAGCACACCTGCGGGCCCGGGGTCACGTCTTCTGTGAGAAACACTCTTGTCTCGTTGACAAATGGCTTATTTTGCTCTGGACTTTGGCTATCCTCAGTCCAGCCCCCTCGTCCCACGGAAGGTGTCTATGGTCTGTTCCTATTATGTTTTCTCGGCAGGTCCTCACTGTAGAGATGTTGAAGACCTCACAGGTGTAGGTTCACTTTTTCTACCCCTGCGGTCCCAGACCCCGACCAGACAGAGTGCTCAAGAGGGTTTGAGGGACGTCCAGGTGCCCCCAGCGGCCGCACGGCTGGCCACGTCTCCAAGGAAAGCCCCTCCTCCAGCTGCGAGCGCGTTCCTGGCTGCTTGTTCTCAGGGTTGGCATTCAGCTGGAGTTTCGTGGGTGCCCCTCAGTTCCAGCAGAACACCTGCAGGCTGACTCCGAAATGCCCCCTTCCGATGGACAGGGTCCCTAAGACCCTGTCCCCGAACCCCAGCCTCCGAGGTGCAACACAATTACCAGCCTCTTGTGCAGGATGCGTTGTCTTTCCTGAAGGGACTTTGATTCTGAAGAGTGGTCTGTGTGGAGATCGAAGTCTGCTTAGAACCCTGTAACATCTCCATGGTAACTTGTACAGACAAACAACGAAACAGGACAGGCGAGCAGGCTCGACAGAGAAAAGGTGCATGTGCTATCGGTGGGAACGGCCAAACACAGCAGGGAGCTGCTCAAAAGCAAACAAGAAATATACAGAAATTTTGCTCGAACACAAATAACAAACTGTTCAATTAATAAATAAATGAAAACATAAATCTAGCACCATGGTAACAGGTAGAGTCAAACCTCCAAGGAGGCTTTTGGTAATTCTAGAAAAATTTAACGCTTTATACCGCTGGGAATTTAACATCACAACTCGACATCTCTTTGTCTTAAAAGTAATTCTAAAATGATGGACACCCTGCATTCTGTAACTCATAGGTAGAAGCCTAGATATTTTGAGTTTTTTTAAATATAAATATATTATATAGCGCATAATAATATCATAGAATTTTCAGGAAGAAAGGAATTAGCAGACAAGAATATCATCATTTAAATATAGACACTGGTTGAATTTTGTTGTATCACAATCCTTTATTTCTCACGTTTTTTGGTTTTAATTTTTTGTGTAAACAATAATCTGGTAAATACCCATTTTGTATCTTGCTTTCTTTCCTACACATCGTAAGTGTATGTAATTATGGACACATATAAAACATTCACGTTTATACATTTTCCTCCCAGTATGGCTCTAGCCATAGTCTATATGTGTTTGAACTGAAATTTTTGGATTTTTTTCATGTCTAAATAATTTGAAATCTCAGATTTCAATCTTATTTGGTCCAAGGTATTTAGAGGTGGCCTCTCTACCATCCCAGATAGACACATGTGGTCCTCTTTACGTCGTCGATTCTAGGTTTTATTGCAATGTCGTAAAAGAATGCAATCTACAATCTTTGCACTTAGGAAGAATTGTTAAGATGTTCCGTTCCATATGGTTAATGCTGGGGCATAAGTGAAATAAAATACAGCACCTATGGAATGCAAAGTTTGTGTATGCTGATCTCTGTTGAATCGAAATGGAACGCGTGTGTGAGTGTGCGCATGCAGCTGTAGTTGGGGCTGTTGTTGAACTATTTGTCCCAAATCCGAAGAGGTGCTGGCGTCCCAATGTGCTTTAAGTTTATCAGTTTCTCCTGGGGCTGTATTTGTAAGAGATTTTGCCTTTTATATTTGCTACCATGTTGCTGAAAGCTTGCAGTCCATGCCTAAACTGTTTACAGATCATATGTTTATTGCCATGAAACACCCCCTCCCCCACAGGTAATTTGGAAAGCCTACTTGGTGATACCCTTTTGGGGCTGTTTTCCAAAGGAACTTGTACATCTGTCTTTCTTTCTCAGTGTAAAATTCTACAACACCGATACCCATCCTTTCCTCCCCTCCAGGCTTTGGAAGTCTTACTCTGGCTGTCGCCTTTCCTTCTCAGTTTGTGTTGAAGTAAATGACTCCAAGGATTTTTCATGATCCCTTTTTCATCTATTTCTAGAGTGCTGTCTTACCAATTACATTGTAGTTCATAACAGCATTATCAACATGTAGTTATAATTAAGTTCTGTGGTCTTAACTCTTACAGCTTTGTCCTGATACTTCATTTTTACTCCACAAACAGAGATCCTTTTTCTGATTCTTTTTTTTATTGGGATCAAGAATTTTCTTACATATTTCCCCCTAAAGTTTACACAGGTTTCTGAAACCACATGTCAAAAAATAGCCTTTCTTTCTTTCCTCGTGAATAACTAGAAGGGGTATGACAGCTTGTGGTTAGGGTCCTTGTTCCATTTTCCCAGGTTTCAGCTTTGCAGACTAGAAATTCAGATTCCAGTTGGACCGCGGCATGAGAAAAAGTAGAGGCCTATCCTTCTCCACCATTTGTCCAGAAGACAATCCTTCCCCTATTGAAATGCCCTAGCACCTTTGCTGAAGATCGGTTAACCATGCATGTGTGAATCTATTTCTGGATTCTCTCTCTTTGTTTTATTTATTCATTCATATGTTTACCTTTATGCAAATTCAACACTACCTTGATTATAGAGTTATAATAAATCTTAGTTTAAAGTAGCAGAAGTCCTTCAATTTTGTTCTTGTTCAAAATTGCTTTGGCTCTTTCAGGCCTTTTGGGTTTCCATATAATTTTAGAATCAACTTGTCAATTTTTTTAAAAAGGCTGGTGGGATTTTGGCTGGATTTGTGCTAAGTTTAATGATACATTTGGAAGGAACTGACATCCTAATGATATTGAGTCCTCTGAATCATGGATATGGTATATTTCTTCATTTATTTAGGTCTTTAATTTTTCCCAGCAATGTTCTTTCATTTTCTGTTTATAAGCCTAACAAATTTTTGTCAAATTTATCTCTGTTTTTAAAGTATTTTAAATTTCATTGCAAATGATTTTTTTTTTAATTTCTAATTTTTTGTTGTTGTTGCTGCCCTGTATGCTACAATCTGGCTAAGCTCACTTATTAGTCCTAATATATTTTTGTATGTTCTTTAGAATCTTCTGCATAAATGATGGTATTTGTAAGATAAAGTAATTTTGGTATCTTTCCCCCTCAATCCATATGCTTTTATTTCATTTTCTCACCCTACCAGAACCTCTAGAATAATCTTGAGTACAAAACATGAGATTGGGCTCCTTGTCGTTTTCTTGATCTCATGTGAAAACATTCAATTTTCACCATTAAATGTGGAGTTAGCTGTAAGTTTTTAAGATTCCTATTATTAGGTTGAGGAAGTTTCCTCCTATTACTATTTTGCTGAAAGTTTTACAATAAAAATATGTTGAGTTTTATGAAATGCTTTTTTCTGCACTTTTTTGAGATAATTCTATATATTTTAGAAGTTTATTATTACATTGATTATTTTTCACATAAAAATAAATATCACATCCCTACTCAGTCATGATGTTTTAACAGTTTTGTATACTTTTTGACTTGATTTAATAAAGTTTTGTTTAAATGTTTGTGCCTAACTTCTTGGAAGGTATCAGACTATAGTTTTATTTCTCCTGGTATTTTTGTCTGATTATAGTATCAAGGTGATGCTGATTTCATGCTAATTGAGTTTGTGTATAATAGGTATTATTTATTCCTTTAACATTTTCTAGAATTCATTTGTGACCTGGAGTTTTCTTTGTGGGAGGATTTTTAAGTATAAGTTCAATTTTCTCAAAAGATGCAGGGCTATTCAAGTTTTCAGTTTTCTTGAGAGAGCTTTGGTATTGTATACCTTTCAATATTTAGTGTTTTTCAAAAACTATGTTCATTTCACCCAAGCCATCAAATCTATTATCATAAAGCTGTTTGTAATAGTCCATTATATTTTTTTATTGTTTGTTGGGTCAGTAGTGCTGTCCCGGTTTCATTCATGACATTAGTAATTTCTGCCTTCTCTCTCTTTTTCCTAATTGGTTTTGCTAGATATTTATCAATTGCATTGATCTTCTCAAGGAACAAGCCTTTAGTTTAATTGATTTTCTTGATTGATTTTATGTTTTTTATTTTATCGGTTTCTGCTCGTATGTTTATCATTTTCTTCTGTCTGCTCTATTCTGGTGTTAGAATTGTTCCCTTTGCTACACGAGTGGACCCCAGACACCAGCACTTGACGGCAAGACCCTCCTTTTGTGTAGCCCTTTACCTCTGGGAGGGCCGGCCCCTTATCACGTGAGCTGGTGTGTGACCATTTTTATTGAGTCGCATGCTTTGATGTGAAACTTGCTTCTCTGAAGTACCCCTAAAACACACCCCTGCGCCTGACTTCCGTCATTGTCCTTGTGGGCTGGGACACAGACACAGGTGAGAGAGCCCAGAGCTGAGGCCCACACCACATTTATTTTTGAGAATTATCACCTGAGAAAGGGACATGCATCACAGGTTGCAAACACCTGAGAGAAACTGAGGACATGTGCAGAGTGGTCAACTACTTTAAATAAGGAAAATTATTTAAATCAACGGCTAAGTTAGTCTTGTGTGAGACTAATTACAGTCGTAAGTGGCCAGCCTGTAAATGACTCACATTTAAGTCCTTTTGTGCAGAGCCTTCTTGGGACTTGCCAGGCAAGAAGACAGAGAAACGTTCCCACTGCGGTCAGAGCAACGACTGCTGCCTCCCCGGGGAGGCTCCACCCTCCCACCTTCTGGAGGCCGATGGGCTTGTCTCTCCGTGTGGAAAAGAGTCTCTGGGGTCCCTGTGGTCAGATCCAGGGCAGGCCCTTTCCTAGGCAGCAAAAGGCGTATGTCGGTCTCCAAATGGTTCGTAGCTTAAAAAATAAAAAAACAAAAACCCCCACAACATATCAAATATTGAATATCATTTAATTTCTTTGCTAAACAACCTCACGACTCTTGAGCACCACAAATATTCCAGTTAGATTTGGGAGGAGAGAGGGACAGCTGGAGAGAGAGGCTGGGGCCTGATTCTTCTGCAGACCAGCAAAGAGAGACGGACTTTCCCCCCGTCCTTTCTATCCCTAAGACAAACGTTCTATGTGGGAGAGGGCAGGAACTGAGGAACAACTCTGAGAGAAAAAGAGAAGCTCGTGTGTATCCAGCGCAAGAACTGGGATTGCCAGCAAAGATGGTCACGAGCTGCCAGCCCATTCAGCTCAGCCAGGTTCAGCCCTGTGACCTCAACAATGACAGCACACAGGCCTTCAGCATTAGCTGTCACCCAGGTGCTTGGTGAACCATTTGATTATTTAGATAAAGATTCTCAGAGCCGTCACATTTGACCTCATTGCTATCTACCAAATCAAGGAAAGAGACGTTTCAGTTTTGGTGCGAACAGGTGTCAGCTCACCTTGCAGACACCCCAGAACGGGGAGAGCCTCTCTCTTACCTTGACTTCAGTTTGCTTGTCCATAAAACTGAGGCAGGCGGGCCATTGAGTCACCACCGTTTCAGTAGCTGGAAAAAAATAATCCCAGGTCTCTATGCCTTACAAGTGTTTCTTCCTGACTATGTATGTGTTTATGAAACATGCTTGGCTCGTCTAAGGAAGAACAAAAACAGTTTACTTTCCAAATAGTCACCCTCACTATTCATTGGAATTCTACATTGATTGCAGAGAAAGGAAACTCTCATCCTTAGAATTCATTGCAATCTTCCAGGAATAAAGCAGAAAGACGGAGAAGGCTTGGGCCCATCTACCTCGCGTCACCCTCAATCTTCAGGCATCCCCCTTAGTCTTTGTCAAACCCGAGTGTCAGCATGGATGAGAAAACACGCGTGCTGGGCCTCTGGCAGCAGCTGACCAGTGTGCCTCAGCGTCCCTCCTCTCTGGAAAGACAGACGGACAGTTCCTTCCTGGGCAGAGACGTCTGAGTCATGGCGGCCCCTCTACCAGCTGTTCCCCAGAGACCCGACATGGACTGGATCACAGACATCTCATCTGAAAAACCTGTGTCAGCTCTTCTCAGTGAAGGCTTCATGGCTGCTGGATGAGCACCGCAGAGAAGTCAGCGCGTCGTGTCTTGAAATCAGATAACAGCAGCATACAAACCACTTGAAACCGCTTGTGGGAAAGAATTTTACCAAAGCTTAGCATTCCAGGCTCCAGCTCAGGGCTGTGGGGCTACTATCCTAACTCAGCTCAGTCATTTTCATAAAGACACTTATTAGACATATAAAGACTACAGGGTGGGACATGGAAGCCTAATTAAAGAGGAGAAAACCAACACTTGATCACTTCTGGTTTTCAGGAGCGTTCCCCAAACAGCCGGGGTCAGCAACCTAGTACACAGGTGGCCATGCAGGAAAAAAAGCTTCAGCTCTGATACAGCTTCCCAGGCTGTCTTTGTGGGAAGCACACTTTTATTTTCTGAATTAAAATATGTATTTGGAATTTATTTGCCACAGATTCTGTGCTAAAAATCAGCATTTTTATGAATAGTGATCACACACATGGAATGTCTTAAAATGTTCGATTTGCACAGCGCTGCTCTGTGCAGGTCAAATAATGACGCATTTTGTTCTAACTGAAAAAGATGATTGACACATGGAAGCAACTGAGTGGCATGTGCCTGTGTAAATCTAATCGTGCATTAAATAGCAGAGGAATAAAAAAAAAAGGAGACTGCAAGCCAAGCCGTTATGACTAACATAATTATTCAAAATCTTTCAATTTAGTTTTTTTAGTGATAAAACTCAGACTCTCTTGCCCTATAAAATTGGTAACATTTAGCACATGTGACTAAATGAAAATCACACTCGATAAAATAATATTTACCATGTCCAGAGTACTTAAGCAAACAAACAACGTGGGACACACAGAAAATTGTTCTTTCCTTTTAAGATTTTTGCCATGTTGTTCTATGCAATTAGTATGTCCCAAAGCCTCACAATCCAACCGCAACATGTTTGCTCAGAGCCCAGCGCCCTGCTGACCTCTCAGTTACAAAGAACAAATCACTGTTCCCATGGAAGTTTGCTTAAACACACCCACTGTCCTCAGCCAGTACTATTAATACCGAGGAACGCACGTTCACACTGACGACGGCCAAAGGCAATTCGTTCTGTGGATTCGGGGTCCCCGGGACATTGGTTTTGCCCTCCGTGCGCACTATCACACTCCATCATATTAAGAAGTGGGCTTCAGTGCATTTCTTAAAATTCCTCGTCTGATTTCTCATGTTAAGGGAGAGCCTAACCGGATTTTTAATCCTCGGCTCACCACGCTCCACGGCACGCGGGGCGTCGGTGGAGGCTGGGACGTGCTGTGCCCCAGCCTATTATTTCGTGGCAGCACGAGTGTAACCGGATCGGTAGGAAAACGCTGCGCTGAGCCCTTCTCCTGCATAGCTGGCGCTTGGGGACAATGCGCTCCTTTCTTCCCCACGAAGCCCATCCCCACCTTTGGAGCAGTTTGGAAATAACGGGCTGCCGTGATTGTTTTCTTCTGGTTTCTGTGTTTCAATGCCCGGCTTGTCTCCGCAGTTTGTTTTCAGCTAATTGCCCGAAGACCTTATAAGTTAGTGATGATGGGTGCAGCGCGCCAGTGACTCCTGACGACAGGAACACGGTGTGAGACCCATGGGGAGAGAGTGGTCCGATCGGTCCACGACGCTTTCCCCAAGGGGCTCTGCTTCTTGTGTGGGGACAGAAATGACATCGGGGATTGGACTGGGCCCTTGATGTGTTCGCAGAAGCAGCGCGTGCCCGAGAGAGTCTGATAGACACGCGTGTCCCCAGCTGGCTGGGGTTGTCCCCTTATGGAAAAGCGGTCACTGCGGCATGGGCCATCTTCCTGCAGAGCTGTCACACTGTCCTTTTTTGAGAGCCATTACAGGAAAATTCAACTTTGATGAGAAGTTTAATCCGGTTGTTTCATTCCTCTCGTGGAATGTACTTTCCTGAAGTTTTATCCGAAGTCCTTCCTCGGGGCAGCTGAGCTTAATGCAGAAATAAACGGTGTTGGTTGCAAGAAGCATCGCAACCCAGGGGTCTGTAAAAAGGCTCACTGGTCAACATTTGCTCAACAAACGGTGGCTTCCATTAAAAGGAAAAATTGAGGCCCCTTAACCACTTGACGGGCTCTTTAAAAACTCATGCGCAGCTGACCCTCTGGATCTGTGGGCCAGAAGCCGCTCAGGTGAGGCTGATGGTGTGCTTGCTGCATCCTGCAGTCTCACCACCGGCCTTGTTCATGCTCAGAAACTCACACGCGTGTCCTGGGGCTGCCATGGCGATGACCACAGACCGGTGGCTTACAGCAGGTGTTTATTCTCAGCCCGGGATGCCAGGCATCCGAGTCGAGGTGTCGTGGGGCCGTGCTCTCTGAGGCTCTGGAAGAATGCCCCCAGGCCGCCCTCTTAACATCTGGTGGGGTTGGCGTCCCTGGGCCTGTGGCAGCGTCACTGTGATCTCCGCGTCCTTCTCCACGTGGGCACCCTCCTTCTGTGCTCACCTGAGTATGGTGTCCTCCTTTCTGTGTCTGTGTGTACAAACTCCCCTGTCTTATACTCCAGTCAGTGGGTTAAGGTCCGCTCTAAGCCAGTATAAACCTGAACTTGTTTAGCTATACAAAGACCCTATTTGCAAATAAGGTCAAACTCATAGATATGGGGGTTATCCTTCTGGGGACACAGTTCAACCCACAGCACACACTGAAGGAAAGGCGTTCATTCATTTTGTGGGTGACCTTTCCCACAGAAGCCCTAATGTCCGCATGTGGATGGGCCTTTTAGATGTCCACTGTCACCTGCATTTCTCTCCTTATAACCACACCTGCTTGGCCTCCCTGGGGTCACACAGGGCTTGCTCCGTCCTCAGTCTATACCCAGGGTCAGGAAGGTCCACTCACCCTATATTTATGTCTAATGGTATGTTTTTGGGAGTGTCCAGAGCTTGTGATCAGAGCCGCAGAACCGAGCTTGCATCTAGGGGGTCTCTCCAGGTCAGGCTCCTAAACATCCTTTACCAACACCCCGAACACGGGTGTTTCCTCAGAAGGGGACATGGAGAGTAGAGTGGAGGTGCAATGGAAAGCAAGAATTTAATTGCACAACACAAAGTGAGATTTCTGAAAACCTTTTCTAGGCAACATGCGCCCCCAGTCTTCCAGACAGCTGCACTCACCCCGCACCCCCAGCTGTATATCCCTTTTTCTCCCTCTCCCTTCCCGCGGCACTGCACCCCTGCCCCAGGCCTCCACCCACTTGCACTCACCATCACCCTTCAGCATTGCCAAGGGCGGCCACTGGATGCTGAGAAGCCCAGGGCCAGGGCTCCGCCCACACCTGTCCTCAGGAGGCGGGGATAAGAGAGAGTCCTAAGTACTGGTTATTATTATTATTTTGTTCCTCTTCCTCTTTTTCTAATATGCAAAAGCAAATTTATTTTCTTTATCTGAGTATATTGGTAAAACTGCTTTAAACATGCGAATGGAAGAAGAAAAGTGGGCAAGAAAAGCCCCTGCTGGCCAGAGAGACCCCACGTGTCATACGGGAGGGCACAGCTTCCCGAGGGTAAGAGGAAAGGTACAGATTGGAGTAAGCACCTGGATGGCGGGGACCCACGGGTTGGGTGGTTTGGAGCCCAGGAGATGGGGGTGGGGCCAGAGCCAAAGACGGGATTCCGGGGAGCGGGCGAGCGGGACAGTCAGAGGGGTTGCGGTGTGGGGCGCCCGGCGTGGCCTGGCCGCGTGACGTGCAGTAGTCATGGGCCACGCGACTCCCCCAAGGTAGGCAGCACCCCGCTTTACTGATGAGCGAGTGCAGGCCGCACCCAGAATAACCTCTCCAGGAGCTGTCGGCTGACCCAGGAAGGAGCCAAGGCCCCTTCAGGCAGTCTGGGGCCAAAATGCATGTTCATTAACTAAATGCAGAAACAACAGCATTGAGCTGAGGCCTGAAGAGATGGGGACATCAAGTGGGAGATACATTGTTCTTTGTTCAGCATTTAAATGGAACGTAAGTGAACGGCCCTCATATGGACTTGGATGGCAGATGGACACCTGTGAGCTGGGACTTCGGGAGAAGGATGAAAGGCGGGCTGCATGCCACTAGGGACCCTGTCCTTTGAGCCCGAGTCCCTACCATCCGCTGTCTCCCTGGGGAGTGCTCACAACTCCCAATTTTTTTCATAGCAACTCATTTTTTGCTGAATCCAATTGTGTTCCTTGATTGAGTTTTATGGAGTCATGTTTTCAAAAAATGCATGTTGTTGGAGAAGAAAAGATGAAAATTCAGGAATGCAGAAAATACATCTCTGATGGGGAAATAAGCAACGCCTTCCTCTGTCTGCCGGGTCTCTTCCTCGCAGGCCAGCTGCGTGGGTGCTGTGGGCCTCCACGAAGCAATAGTGTTCCAGCCACCCTGCAGACACAGAGCTCAGTAAGGAGCCAGGGATTGTGGTGGGAGGATTCAGAGGCCGGGTCCCCTCCTCCTGGTATAGCGACACCAGCTTGTCACTGCTGGTCAATAAGCACCTGACCACAGTGCAAATTAGCCAGATTGCAATTGTTGTTAGTGTAACAATTCAATCTTCTGTCCACTTCATCTAGCCTCCCGTATTGACAAATGACCAGTTTCCCACTTTATCATTTTTTTCTCAGTGTTTTTGCAAAAGCTTCGATTTAGATGCCCAGATTTAGTCTGAAATGCTTACCCAACTAAATATAGAATCTCCACATCAAATAATGTATTTAACTGTGAAGCTTTGAACTGCATGCATGCTCAGGAGAAAAAATCATTTTCCTAATAAGAGATATTACTCAGTTTATTTTGAAAAACACTCCAATTAAGAATTTATTTTTTATTGCTTTTGATGTATTGTGCCATGCTTCAAAGTCCAGTGATACGATAAACTCTTCCCCCCAAATCACAAATGCACATTGAATACATCGGAGCTTCAGGAACTGTGTTTGAAGCCTTCACCCCCTTTCTGATTGAGAGCGTGTTTGCAGCTCCCTTTGTTTAAAATATGTCTAAAAATTCTACTTCTCCTGCAAAAATAAATGATAAATTATTTATACATACCAATTATTTATTATTATTTATGCAAAGCTTGTCACATTATGCATGCATAAGGGGATTAAATCAACGTTAACCCCCAACCCCTTTAGGGGCATAAGATGACGGCAAAAGGTGGCATGTGGGTTTTAGCGTTGGCAAATATATGCATCAGAAACCTACACATTGTCGCCCTTGTGTCCTTAACAGGAAGGAATATACAGTATTAGAGCTGTATTGACCAGTAATGGTTATTTACCTAAATCTAAATTTGATTATCTTGGCATTAAATAAATAACTCACCCAAGGAAAGAATCGCTAAAGTGCCCTGTGTATTGTAATGTGGACATAAAAATGCCTTGAAACTAAAAGAAACAGATGAGCTTTGCTAAAAAAAAAAAAAAAGTGTGCTTTTCCTAAGGCAATGCTTTTGTCATATAATAATGACACATTACAATCAAGTAAGAGAGATAAATCAGGAAAATACCGTGATATTATGACTTGTCATGGCCTTTCCTGATAGCATCCTGAATTTCAAAGCAAATTCAGTGAAGGTATTTTTTCCCCCCAATACTAATGCATATAAATGAAATTATTAGCAGCATTCATTTTTAATGGGAAACCTAATGGAGGGCTTGCCAAACGGCATAACTACCCTTTGATCCTGTGAAGGAGCGCTTTCCAGTTCCTAGGGCAAAAATTATATCCAATACGATGATGCTAAAAAGCTACCCATCTTTGCAATTGACAGCTTAAAGCTGTGAAATATTTTTAAAGTTCTGTTTGCAGTGCAGTTGGGGCTTTGACCAGGATTCAGGGAGGGCTGGCCCCAGAGCAGAGGCAGCAATGCATGGTTTAAATAATCGCCACCTGATTAAATAAAACCTTACCTTGTCTGTGGTGTTTTGGAGAAAAGAATTATTCCTTTTTTTTTTCTTGATCAAAATTGCCGCATCACTAATGCACATCTGTAGTTTTGTGATGTTTACCGCTTATTCTGGTCACATTCTGAGTCACATTTGTTCATTTTGTCCACAGTGGTATTATGCAACTCTTTTGATGTTGCAAAACATTCATAGCCTTGAAAAATGTGCTATGTGGTAACGCTAGTGATGGTTGAAGCCAACGGCCATCCCATCACGTGTCTCAGCCCTGCTCCGTTTCCACCACAAAGGTGTTGTCCTCGCCAGGATGTGTGTAAGGGCCGTCCGCCAATGCCAGCCAAGGCCAGGTCAGCCTCCCGCCACTCTGATACATTCCCGGGAAATGGAGTCTGGAACCTCTCTTTGCTAGTCCTGGTGCCTGGCACCTTCCAGAACCTCTTTCTCTCTGGTTTGTTGTATAATACCACCTCCTTGTTTTCAATTTGAGCTGTCTCCTTGCAACCCCTTATCAGATGCAGCACACTCTTTCTATGCATGGCAGATATATTCTAAGACCTGTGTGAATTCTCAAATTTGCAAATATCACTAAGAATATAACTCCCTTTGTAAAATGCAGTTTAGTATAGCTAAACAATTTACATGTCATGTTAAGACCATCGATGGATTAAGAGAGCACACTTTTTTTTTTTTTATCCAGTGATTAGCATCAACTCTCTCCTGAACATGAACCGCACTGAGTCACATCGGTGCTGGAGGGATTTTCACCACGTGTTTGCAAAGTGGAGGCAGAGGTTGGATTGCTTCACACACCACTGGAACTGGGAGGGCGGAGGCGTGGGGCGATGTCCTCACCTGCATTAGGATGTGAGGATTAGGTGCCTCCAGTGTGGCAGGTGATGTGTGAGACGACCACAGACAGGACCTTCGGAACCAGTGGTGATCCCGCTGGGCTGAGCTGGGACCCACCTGGGAGCTTGGACACATGCTGGTGTCGGAGACCCAGCCCCAGAGGTTCTGATGTGCAGCTCAGGAAGTGGAACGCCTTTCTAGCTCTTGGTGTATCTAATGTACACCCAGAGGCGACAACTGGACCCATGAAAAGCAGCTCCCATGGAGTGGTGGTTTGCGGTTCCTCACAAATTTCAATAGATTTATTGACAGGTTTATCTGTTGACCAATCGTCAGCCTCTATTCTGTCATTGTGTCATAGGCGAGGAAGACGTGGACTGCTGCTGGTGATGAATCAGTACAGATGCTCGACAGGGAGGAGGGAGCCCAGGCCATGCCGAGTGGGCACATGCTGGCAGCAGCCACCGGGACCAAGTCCCCTCTCGCACGTGTAGACATGCACACGCATCTCTGGGTGCCTCGTCTCCTCTTTGGGGGAATAAAGACGACAAGAGCACTGCCCTCAGAAGGCTGTGAGGGATTTCCCAGCCACACAGTTGTGTTGATGTCCTTGCCCCCACTGGCTAATTCTGTATACACACCCACCTCCCACATCAGCTGCTGGAACCCAGTATCTTCAAGCTCAAGCTCTCAGGACCAAATGTTCTATGCGTTTAAAAAAAATGGCCGGGCAGCTGTCCACCCACAGCTGCGCAGGGACATGTCCTGAAGCTCATTGCCTGGTGGCTAGCTGACTAATCACGTGGTGACATGCATCTGGACAGTGGGTGCAGCTTGGCACCATTACCTCACGCTGCTGTGGAAACAATTGGTACTGTTTGCATCAAAATCCTCCCAGACCAAAAAGAACCCGAGTTTCGCCAGACCACGGGCTTACTCCCCAAACATGCACTGACACGCACACATTCATATGTACACACACACACCCTCACACCCTTACACACTCACGCACATACTCATGCACACACTCACGCACACACACACTCACACTCACACACTCACACACACTCACACAGCCACACATACCCTTAACACCCTCACATACATACTCATGCACACACTCACACACACCCTCACACCCTTACACACACTCACACATATACTCATGCACACACTCACGCACACACACACTCACATACACACACTCACACACATACTCACACAAACTCACCTTCACACACACACATACTCACACACACTCACACACACACACACTCACACACACACACTCACACACACTCACACAGCCACACACACCCTTAACACCCTCACACACATACTCATGCACACACACTCACGCTCACACACTCACACACATACTCACACAAACTCACCTTCACACACACACATACTCACACACACTCACACAGCCACACACACCCTCACACACATACTCATGCACACACTCACAGACACACACCCTCACACACACACACACACTCACACACACACTCACACACACAAGTCCTCTGGCCACAGTGTCCGCTTCTCAGAAGTTCACACGTGGGTTCAGGCTCCCGTCTGGAAGTCGGGGATGACGCCGTTGCCTCCTCCCTTCCCTCCTGCACAGAACCTTGCCGTCCGTTTCCTCCCAGACTGTCCAGCGTCCCCTCCCCAGTGAGTCTGAAGGCCTGGGTCTCTCAGTAATGGCGTGAAGGAGTGAGGCAATGGGCAGAGCTACCCAGGGGGTTCTGGGGCTGCACCCCAGACCTGCCAGACAGGACCCCTGGCTAGAGTCAGCACAGTGCAAAGGTCAGCAGAGGAAGCATGATTCCGGGGACAAGATGGTGGCAGGCCTCCGGAGAGAAGGAAGGAACGGCTGCAGGAGATGTGCCCACCAGACACTGAAGTGTCCAGCCTGGCGGTGAGTGGACAGGAGGCATGTGGGAGCCTGACGCAAACTCGCTTCTTTACATCCTAGGTCCCAGTTGCTCTTTTAAATGGATGCAGAAGGGGCATTAAGGAGGTTGGGAACCCCCGCTGTGCTTTAGGAAATGCATTTTCCCTATAAATGGAACAAGTGGCATCCTGTCCAGGTCCAGTCTGTGGGCGTGCATGTCCTTGGCATGACCCTGACACACCTGTGTCTCTCAGGGGCTGAGAAGGGGACTCAGGGGGGCACAGAGCTCCCACACCTGCCCGTTAGAGTCCCCTTGATGGCTGTACCCCGGGCTGGAGGAGCGTGCGCACGCGTGTGCATGTGTGTGCGTGTGTGTGTGTGTGCGTCTGTGGTGCAGAGCATGACACTGCTGCAAATACAAACAGGTTGTCATCTGTGAAGCACAAGCCCCCATGCGTTCCATGCGCATACGCTGAGGCTCCTGCTCAGTGTCCTCAAGTCATTTAAAAGGATAATTAGTGCGTGGCGTCTGTCTGGGACCCTCCGAGGGTTCGTGTCCATCCTGTTTGTCACTGTTTCTCTCCTAATCCCCTCTAATGAGGGTTTATGTTAACACGGATAAACCCTCGCTGCTGTGTACTGGCCAGCTAGCTGCGCCCATAGAGGACAGCTGCTCAGATGTCACCGCCTTCGGCTACCTGGCTAGGGGACGTCAGAAGGCGTCCCCGGGAAGGGCTGCGTGTGCTGTCATCGGGGCCTCCCTGGGGTCGCTTCTGTTTTCGCCGTGTTCTCTCAGGGCTTGATGTCATTTCATTTCTGCAGCTCTCAGCTCCTTCACCATGTTCTGTCTTGGAGGAAGGCGTCGTGGGCCTCGCTGCTCTTGTCACGTTAAACATGCCCCCCCCCCCATGAAGGAGGTAGTGACCACTGAGCTGGCGCTGCTGAGCTGCCTGTCCTTCTGGACCCAGCACCTCTGCAGAAGCTAAAGCCGACACTCAGGGTGAGCGGGCCTGGCCGCCGGGTGCAGTCGGCAGTTTTCAGAGGTGGTGCTCCGCTCTGCAGCTTCGGGGAAAGTGTCAGTGAGGGTAGGGTCTGGGGCAGGCATGTCACACCTGCCTACCCAGGCAGCAGGCTCGCTGCGGGAGAATACTGGCTACAGTATTTATTTAGATCTAAGGCGAGAATAGAAAATAAAAATAGTAGTTGTCACAATTTAATAAAAATGAACGTTCACGTGTTGTTCTTCATAAATCCACATACACATATGGCGTTTACTTAGTCCACTCAACACTCCTGTGTTAGAGCATAACTACTAGTCTCATTTCACATGCAGGTCTCCCCACGTCACACAGCTAACGAGCGGAGGCCTCTGGCTGCGGCCTTGCCATGTCCCTTGCTGGCTCTACCAGACCAGGCTACCAGGAGGCCTGAAGTTTCAGTGACATTACGGGAGGCTTAAGTGACGCATTTGTAAGCATGGTTATTGCCCGTACTTGTATGTGTAGCAAGTCAGGGACGAGGAACCGGGTCTGCAGGACTCACACGTGGCCACAGAACTTCCTAGCTCCCTGGCACCTGCACGGCCTCCCTGGAGATTGGTGCCGGGGCCGCGGGAGACGGGGGATGCGGAGCAGGGCTCGCGTACTGCCACCCTGCAGTGACTTCCAGCGTCCAGGGGGACCAGGCAGGGTTCCCTTTGCAGGGCAGAGAGCGTGGCTGTGGCCACTGTGGAGAGGTGGCCAGTGGGCACAATGCAACCTGCCCATCTGAGGCTCCCTGCACACGTGGCACCTTCCGGCTGCCTCCTCCAAGCTCTGCTGGCCAGAGAAGGGCTTCTCGGTGATTCTGGTCAAGTGCAGGCGGATGACAAAGGCACAGAGCTCAGACCCTGATTCCTCATGGGCATGAGAAGGGAAGTGTCGTCCTGGACCTCGGAGCTGGACTTTCTTTTGTGATGACGGGGGAGAAGCGGGGGAGAGAGAGGGTGGGGAGCACCCAGAGAAGGGCTGGTCACACGGCCTTGCGCTGACACCCCCATACCCGCCTGAGGACCAGGGGTGACAATCCCCGTGCCTGGGTCTCCACAGATCTGCTCAGCGGACGCTGTGACACATGGTGTCTCCTCAACAGACCCTCAATTGCTCTCATGTGAACCGTAGGTGCCAGCTTTGGGGAGGACGGCCATGGCAGGACCACAGCGTGGACACATGGTTGGGTATAATCTGGAGGTTCCGTTTGCAGAGAGGACTTTTAAACATCATCGAGGGGGGTTATGATAAGACCCCTCACAGGAGCAGCCCAAACCTCAGTGGGTGGGGACCGTCCACACGTTACAGAATGTCGGAACCACTCTGCTTTGGGCCACTCAGTGTGTGCCGAGTAGGAATACACCCTAAGTTAGGACACCATCTCAGGTGACACGGGTTTGCACGCAGCCAAGACTGATGATAAGGGTAGGTAAGTACTTCCAGCCTAGACGTCTCAGGTTTGGCAAACAAAAATATGGGACTCTCAGGTAAACTTCCAATTCAGGTGACCCATGATCATTTTAGTACAGGCCTGTCCCGTGCAATATTTAGGATTATATTTATACTATAATCATATTAAGACTAATATTTATACTAAGCAATCATTCGTTGATTATCCGCAATTCAGATCTAACTGGGTGTCCTGTGTTTTGTCTGGCAGCTCGATGTGGGGGTCTCTGAGCCCATTCATTTGAAGCAGGGGTCCCATGTCACTCTAACAACCTTTCAGAGCTGGGCAGAATCTCCCGGCCCCCCAGGAGGTGAGGTCTGTGGCGTCCCTGGGACTTGCACTGCTTGGCTGGGACGGGGCTCCT
>NW_017731543.1:2166782-2170386 GCF_001890085.2 Hipposideros armiger | reverse complement strand
AAGTCAACCAGCCCCTTTACACATAAAGTAATAAAACTACATTCAGCGTGCATCTAACTGGCCCCTGAGCCCTAGGGGGCCGAGCGCGTTCTGATCGGCTGCACAGATCTGGGCCGGGGTTGGGGTTGTGGTGGTGAAGGCCGTGCGCCACGCCCAGGTCCCAGCTGAACCCATGGGTCTCATATCAGGAGACAGCGCCTATGGTGACAGGCACGCGTCCTCCAGTCCAACACACGCTCAAAAAAGGAACCATCAACTTGTTACCCCGTGCTTCTCTCAGCTTAGCGGATGTGGGCTGTTCCCACAGATGTGTGTGTCTGTGCTTCTGTCAGTGTGCACGTCTGTAGTGGGGTCTGCACACCTACGTCGACAAGAAGAGACTCCCGTGTCCCAGCGCAGCTTTGCAAAATGAGTCCTGGAGAGAAGGCCCCCGGGCACCGTCTGGCCGGAGCTCACACACTAAAAACAGTGCCGAACGAGAAGTTTAGGAAGAATCCTAGTCATCGTCTCATCCTTCCTCACTGTCCGCGGCATCCCCAGCAGACACCGCACAGCTCCAGCAAGGACGTTTGTCCCTCCCGAGGGTCACCACCCCTTCCGTTCCGAGTGAGATGCACCTGCTGGGACCTCACAGCCCCCCTCCCTGACCGGTGGCGCCTCCCCCGGGGGCTGGGGGGGGGCGCAGTCACAGCTAATGGATGCTTTCCCTCCACATGGCAGCCACCGAGTAGCCAAAGGCACCTGTCACAGTCCCTAAAAGTTCTGTTCCCCAGGATGAGAACCAAATGCTCCTTTTTACTGCTTACTATGTGGCATAATAGAATCGCAGCCATTGAATGGTTGCGTCACCCATTGCTGGTTTATATGCTCAAACTTACCACCATCACTCAAAATAGAGTGTGAAATGGGGTCCAAATATGGGCCTTACATTTATTTCTCTTCTCTTTCTGCTTAGTTGCAGCAGCACATTTCTTTCCCAAACACCGCTTGTCCCCAAGTGCCCTGGTGGATGGTTGCTCTGTGTGGGCGCCACGGGTCCTGGCACAGCAGCTGCTCCATGTTCCACACACCCCCCCAGGTGCAAGCGGACCCCCCGCCCCACACAACATGGGGAACGACTGGAGCTTTGGACCCGCCCCCCGTGTCCCACAGGGTCCTGTGTGTCTCCCTGTCTCCATCACTGCTTCATCTGCCCCAGGTCACTGCACAGAGCTGTCCCCAGAAGGCGGCCTTGTTGAGGGCAGGGTCTGCGTCTTGTCCTTCATACCCGTGCCTGCCTGGGCGGGCACAGCACTCAGGAAGCACCATGGACGGCCTGTGTGCGCACAGGAAGGTCCCCTCATCCGCGTCAGTCAGTGAGGTGCCTCCGCAGCCGCCGAGCCCTGTGTGCTTGTTTGCCTTTCTAATCCCTCAATGCGAGAAGCACCTCCTGTCTTTGCTGTGACTCTGAGAGTGTGGTCTTCCTGTAGCCTCTGTTCGGACAGGTCCTTCTCTCACACACCATGTGACGCCAGTGTCCCTTCACCCACTCAGGTCCCTTTCCACATTCAAAGTTGTCGGCCTCCCTCTGTGGAGGGACCAGGGGCACTTTCTGTAGACACGGGGCTGCTTCCTCCAGGAAGGGCGCAGGGTGGCAGCTGGCTCGGTGGCACCGGCCACGTCCTCTGGAGAGCCTGTAACCGCTCATCTAGGTGACTCAGCAGTTCTGTCCAGGACCACTGGGGCCCTGGTACTCAGCACAGCCCCCAGGTGAGGGGGCCCATCTCCCTCCTGCCCCCCGACTCATTGGACATGGTAAGTGCCTGCCCCGTCACGCAGTCCTGCCCCCTGCCCCATCCCCTCCCCAGCCTGGCCCCTGCAGGGGACGTCTGCCCTCCATGCATCGCTGGCCTCACCCCTCTCTGGCTGTCTTCAAGGGGTTCCTGGGAACACCCATTTCTCAGGCTGACTGGGAGCCCAGCAGTCATTTCTGTGCCGGACATCAGCCTCACCCAGCTCTCTAACGCGGGCTCGGGAAGTGAAGACGTATGTGCCCTCGAGCCGTGCCAGAGAGCCCTTCCCACGTGCACTCGGCAGGGGACCCAGGCCGGGCAGGGACACGTCCGACACGCATTCTTCACTCACCTGCTCTTGCCCGTTTCCAGCCTGGCTCAGGTCCTCCAGGTCAGGCTGTGTTCATTTCCTGGACACCCCAGTAGTCCTGAGGCAAAGACACAGGAGCAGTGGCAAACAGTAGTCACGGAGAGCCTCTGTGAAGCACCGCTTTACAGAAATGTGTTACTTAGACAGAGATGGTTTTTAATTCAGAACAAATATTTCCAGAGTTCAAAATGCAAAATGTTACGGACTCTGTGACCTGTTCTGTCTGCTCCGAGAAGTGAGCCATGAATTCAGGACCCGCCCAGCTAATCTCCGCGGCACCTTTGTTAGGTCTCGCCGGAAACACGTGTCTTCTTCCTACTGTTGCAAGATTGGGCCTCAGATGAGAGAGAAAGTACCTCGCCCAATTCTTAAAGGTCGGGAGTGTCACCCAGGGTGGTGACAACTGCGCCTGACAAAGTGTTCTGAGAAGCAGTGGCCAGCACGGATCCCATGTGAGGGAAATGCTCACGCAAGCGGGGAGGGAGGCGGCCAGGGACGGCTGGACGAGTCGCCCGGGAGAGGCTCATCTGACCCCAAATGAAGGAGTGAGGAGGGGAAGGAAGGTGGACACATCCCAGACAGACCTGAGGTCAGAACAGGTTCACGGAGGCCTTCGGGGTCCTCAAGCCAGCTGAGCAGTCTCCCAAGATTTCATCTGCCTCAGTGTCCCCACTGTACCCAGGCATGGGCAGAGAACAGCCGGGGGAAGGTGGCCCTGCACCCACACAACAGTGTGATTCAGCCTCAACAGGAGGGTCCCCCGGGAATGTCTGTCCCTGTCCTTGGAGGAAGCCCCACTCACTTCACACAGCTCTGCAGGCAGGACCCAAGCGAGGGGACCTTCCTCCTTCCCTCATGGACGTGGTAACCTGGAAGCTTGGAGTGACCCTCCACCCCTGCACCCATCCCTGCGTCCTGGGAGGGTATCCGGCACTTGGGGAATGGGTGACATTGAGGGCGCCTGGTTTGTGCGCCACCTGAGGATGGTGGGCGGGTTCCCGCTGGCCTTCCCTCTCACGTGGCCGTTCTTGTGGGGAAGGGGCTCGGAGCTCCTGTAGCCGCACAGACCAAGGAGTGAGGGAGCCCGGGTGAAACCTGGGAAGCTACCGAGGGGTCTGAGCACAGAACTGGGGAGGCTCTCAGGGGAGGCAGAGGACGCCAGAAGGGGGGGGCTTGTCCTGTGGGGCGGTTCTGGGCTATTTAGACCCAGCACAGGTGAGGGTGAGGCGGGGGCAGTTCGGGGCGCCGGCGATGAGGGAAACTGCTAGGGGCTGGCCTGTGTGTGTGTATGTTTTCCCCTAAGTTTCAAAAGTTTTGGAGGTAAATGTTATATTCACTGCTGGAAAGAAGATGAAAGGAATGGATAAAAGTACAAACAAAAAAATAGGGTATCCTAGTGGCACCAAAAGATGGAGAGAGAAGTGAGAAAAGGATAAGAAAGAAAGGGGGAGAGACAGAGAGA
>NW_017731543.1:2155376-2166711 GCF_001890085.2 Hipposideros armiger | reverse complement strand
GAGAGAGAGAGAGAGAGAGAGAGAGAGAGAGAGAGAGAGAGAGAGAGAGAGAGAGAGAGAGAGAGACATAGGATGGAGAGAGGGAGGGGACGGAAGGAGAATTGAGGGGGGAGAAAAGTGATTCAAGAAAAGGAAAGGAAACAACCAGGGACAAGGAGAGAAATAAAAGGATGTGAATTTGATGGAAAGTCCCCTAAATATTAGAAAACCCAACAGTTCTTATTTAAGCTCGAGATATTTTTCCTACAAGAAGATGGAAGGCCCGTTAACGAGGCCGGGGAGGGCAGGGCAGGTGTTTCTCAGGCGGGATCGGGTGCCCCTTCTCCAACCTCCTTGCTACTTCCTACATTTTTTTTCTTAAATTAAGGAGGATATGCAAACCATGGTGACTCCAAACAAAGACTAGTGTGCCCCTCTGGGGACAGAGCCTTCCCCGAGCTGGGCAGGGGTCTGGGGACAGCCCATTGCATGCATTATGAGTTCTCTAACAGGGAGCACACAGGCCATCCTTCAAGCTGCGAGGTTTCCCCCAGGAGGATAAAATGGGACAATTTTTCCCGTCATCTTTGCTGACTGCCCCAGTGGGACCTGCTGAAGTCACAGACTGATAACTTTTACAATTTCCATACCTTAAATAATTTAACGTGAAATCACATAAATAAAATGTTATAACTGAGCATAATTCTTTATACATTTTCTAATAATCCCAGCCTTTTAAATTAGCATAATAACACTTGGAATAATTGAAGGGTTTAATTGCATGGAGCGCTGGAATAACCGTGCCGGGCTGTGCTGCTCGGGGAAGCTGTGAGTTTTAGTTCACTTGGTTTCCCCCATTTAGCCTTCATATTAGGTAACGTGGCAGGAGCTAGGCATGCACGCATGTGGACAGGGTACCTGGTTGTTCAGAGTGCCGTATGTTTTGCTAAAAATGTCTAGACAGGCCATTGTTGAAGTTAAAATAGAGGAAAAGAATTAGTGACTTAACCATGTTAGACCTCGCTTTTCTCTGCTGTGTACTCACAGTTATCTGTGCGTACGGATGGGAAGTTCTTGCATGTGCTGGGGAGAAGCTATCTCTTTTTTCCTTCCTCTGTTTCCCTCCCACGCCTCCTTCCTTTTGTCCACAATTATGCAATGGTGACTGTGTTCAAAATATTCAAGTCCATTTTCCTTACAGCAGAACTGTGTAGTTCATTTAGGAATAAATTGTATTCTGCACAAGTTTTACAAATAAAACAGGAAGAAACGGTATTCTGCAGGAATCTTAGCTGTGTCAATAACAGTGTTAAGGCCATTTTAGACCTCTATGAGAAATTGGTATCATGCGTTAAAAATACTACGTTGCTTTAAGAAAAGTGAATATTTGAAAAAGTTTATTTCCAAAACAGATTTGTTAGTGAGGCCAGCAGATGTTCAGTTTTTAAGTGGATTTAACTCAGAATTTCCTTTATGATCTAAGTTTCATAACAAATCTGAAAATCATGAATTTGTATGCTTTCTATTGCTGCATGAAAAATTGCCAGATGTCTAGTGGCTTCACACAACAAGGTTTGTTAGCTCACAGGTTGGGGGGTCAGGAGCGTGGGAACTGTTTGGCCATGTCCTCAGTGTGGCAGCAGTCGGGGTGCAGCCCGGGGCTGGGTGTTCACCCAGAGGCTGGACTGGGCAAGCAGCTGCTCTCAAGTTCACTCAGGCTGTTGGCAGAATGGTTTCCTTATGGTTCTAGAACCGAGGGCCCCATCTTCTTGGTGACGTTGGACGGAAGCTGCCCTCAGCAGCTAGAGGTCCCCCTCAAGTCCCCGCCATCTGGGCCTCGCAACATGGATGTGGCTTCCTCATAAGCCAGCAAAGGCCCAAGATGCTAGAGTGAGTCTGCACCAGCTGGAGAGTCTGCTATCGTGCAAAGTCCCCCACAGGGGCACCCGTGTACCTTTGCCAGGTTTGGTCAGAAAGGTAAAAGGGAGGAGATTACACAAGGGCACAGCCACCAGGAAGCAAGTGTCGCTGGGTCACCTCGAGTCTGTCTGCCACATACGCCTAACGCTGGATGGGCATCTCTCCCTAAACGTAACTGAGAATATGAGCCAAATAAAGGCTTGTTTATTTTAAGAAGCTGCAACTGCATTGTAAGTTCTGTTTTGTCAAGTTTATCCTATTTCCAATGTCTAATGATAATTTCTCAAATTTGGAGGTTACATAGATTCCCAAAGGAATCGAAAATGTATCATTAAGGTTAGGGAGATTTGTCTACCCAACACTGCCTCTGATTGCGGCATATGTGCGCACGCGCGCGCACACACACACACACACACACACACACACACAACATAGTGCATATGCACACAGTTCCATAGACACACACACACGCACACCTTTCAGGGTTTCTGGGAATCGGTGTGTGTGCTCTCCAAAGGAATGCAACTGCACTGCGTCTCGGGGGGCACTGCAAGCTACCCCGGGCTCCCAGGTAGGTTCCAGCCCCTTCTCCACCCCAGTGCGCACGTGCCCTCTGGCCCATCTCCCTCCCAATGGTCTGCAAGAGGCACGCAGGCCCCAGCACTCCATGGAGCCATTTTCAAAGCGATGCCCTTCAGATACTTTCACAACAGCTGACGTACTTGGACACAGAACCTCCCTCCCCCCACGTCCATGTGGTTTGGTGGGTGGGTGCGTTGAGCCCTGAGGCCCACAGGTGCTGCCCAGGTTATAGACAGCAATCCCGACACACCTTGGGGGGCTGCGTGACATCACAAAGTGTGCGTCTGTTTTCTCATGGAGAGGGACGGGGCTGCACACATGCTGGCTCTGACAGACAGAAGAGGTGGCAGTGCTGGTGAGGTCAGTGTCGCAGGCGAAGGGCCTCCCAGCAAGACATCTGAATATATGACTGAGCCTCTCCCATTCAGGGTGACACAGTCCTCCCCTGTGCGTCTGTGGGTGTCCCCTGCAGGGTCTGCAGAGTCACCTTGATCCCTCCTCTGCAGAATCATAGGTGCAAAAGGGCAGATGAGTCCTGTGACAGCGTGTGCCCCTCTGCAGCTCCCACAAGTCCTGGCAGGAGCCGGAAGGGAAACACACAGGACGCTTCCTGCTTCTTCTCCTAGGTGGCGCCTGCCCATCCAGTGACAAGAGGCAGGTCCCGAGGGGCAGGACGTCTCCCTCAGGGTAGACAGACAACAACACGTCCAACGCTCACCAGGCGGGTCCTGGTGTCACACCCGAGGGGGACAGTCTGGGGTGGCCACTAATGTGGGAATATAGTTGGAAGGAGACACAGGTGACACGCTCCCTCTGTAAGGGTGACAGGGTCCCAGCACTTTAAAGGCAGGTTTCCTAAACACAAGAGGACAAAGGTGTTCTGCCAAGAGCCCATGCGGCTGGGCCTCCTAAGAGACAAGGGGGTATCTGTGCAGACAGGCAGCGTCAGGGGTCGGGAGGGGACCAGAGATCAAGGATGCAGGCTCTGGGCCAGGCCCTGCCACCCAGCAGCTGTGACCGGGGGGCAATGGACTGCACCTCAGTACCCCTGTCTGCAAACCGGGCTGGCGGTCCCAGTCCTTACCTCATCTAAATGGGGTCAGTTTTAGGGCAACGCCTGGCCTGCAGTAACTGAGCAGTACGCTGTGACAAGTGCTAGATGACTGGGTTCCACCCCAGCGTTCCCCTGCGCCTGAGGGCCACCCACCCTAGGACAGAGAGAACACCCCTCCCTCCTGCCCCCGTGGGATGCTGGCATGGTGAGGCCCAGGGCCCCCACCCTCCAGCTGACACACTCAGTGTCCTGAGAGTGGGAACCTGACCTCTGTGACGTCTGACATCGTAGATGGAAGTTACCACACCACCGGCATGTGGAAACGGAATCTAAGTCCATAATTTCACAGGATCCCCATGGGTTTACACACACACGTGCCAAGCGTTTCCATTCCTAATGGGGTCTGGGGTGATGCCGCTGGTTGACCAGAAATACAGGGACAGAGGGACACATCACACGGTCCCAAAAGGAACTGATAAGATAGAGTAGAGGGCATTGTAGAACATAAATGCCACAGTATCTTTTAACAGCTGAATGCCACCAGGAAAAGGGGAAAGTAGAGACACTATTCAAGAATACAAGCTACAAAGTAGGATCTGACGGGCGATTGTGAGGTCTGTTTCCATCTTAGACCCTGGTCCCAGGACAAGACGCGGCAGGCCCACGGGCACGCCCCAGATTCCTCATGGAACCTGCTCGTCAGCAGGGTCCATCCCTTCCTAGGGTGGCCTCGGAGAATAGTAATGAGCAGGGCCTGGTCAGGATTCCCCTACTGGGGTCCGTGCAGACGTCACACTAGTACTGGGCTGTGACGGACACTCCAGGCGCCCGGCAGCGCCTGTGGGCTCTTCTAATTTAAATGAGCTGCTTTCTCTGAGGGCGAAAAGGCTTGGAAGAGCCCACGTTCCAACACTTGCAGCCTCAGTCAGCTTTCCCTGTGGGTGGAGTGCCTCAGAACATGTGCCCTCCCACACGCACAACTTATAAAACCATATACACTCACAAACACAAGCAGGAGCCTGTGGTCAGAAGCAACACATTCCAGCCACGGCCCAAGCTTTTCATTCTCACATTCGGATGGACCACAGACATCGCCAAGGCACATTCCTAATTTAATGCACAGAATGTTAAATAGCGACAAAATGAAATGTTCAGCCTTACGAGAAAAGGAATGTTTTTACTCTTACAGGTGTTGTTGGAGTTTGGCTGGGGTTGAAGTTACTGGCGTAAGGAGACTGGCCCACTGAGTCCCCGTTAATGAGGCGGACCCTGCTGCAGACAGCGCTGTGCAGGGCGGCCCACTGCTCACGTGCTGGACATGACGTCCCCCTACAGTAAAACGAGCTTCACTTGCAACTTCACCTTTACTTCTGTAAAGCGTCAGCTCTGCGTCACACGTCCTTCATGTGCCAAGCTGGGGGTTTTGAACTGGCTAATTTTGTTAGAAGTCCTCCAAAGTGTTCTTTGAATTAGGAAAAATGCATGTTTATTGGTTTGTATAAGTGGAAACAGGTTAAGAAATTCCCTCACGTTTGCCGAAAACAAAACAAAACTCTCACACCTCTCGTTTAACACAGAGTCTGGAAAACGTGTGATTTCTGGAGAACCATCATGCGATAATTTAATAAACCTGGAAACAGTTTTTAAATGTTTACCGAAGTTCACTAATAACAGATGTTAAAAGCTGTAGGCCCAACACCATTCTAGGCCCAGGTTAGGAAAACGAACTTGCAGACCTCTCTGTGAAGCCACAGTTGCCGCTTCTGTTTTGAATAAAGCACAGTGATTTTTTCGCTGGGAATCGTGTCTTCACCTTGGCCTGTGAGAGACGAACTTAGAGGTAACTGTTCATTTGTTCCTCCTTTTCTTTGCTTATTCACGAGACAGTGTCCAGTGCGTGATTGCAAAGCATGGTGCACTGAGGGTGGCAAAGGAAAGGCGTGGCGGGGGGTGGGGCCGCACTTGGCTGGAAGGTCAGCCTGAGTCTCAACCCGGGCTGGACACTCCGGCGTCTTTCTTTTTGAGGTGAACTTGGTATTAAATAGGACACGCACACAGCAAAGGCCCCCGAAGTGTAAATATGCCGCACAGTACTTTTTTGAAAAGAAAGAACAGGGAGATGAAGAACGTTACATGAGCCCGGAAGCCTTCGTCAACCCCCCTGGTCATTAGGCACCCCGTCCCCTCAAAAGGGGTCAGTGCCGCCGCTTCCTACACAGAGGCCCATGTCTGGCTCTTCCCCACGGCCGTGTGTGCAGCTCTGGCTTATTGATTTCTGTTGCTGCATAGTATTCCCTCCCGAGAATGCGCTCCGATCTACTGGGTCTCCATGACGGTGGGTTATGTCCAATTTGGGGCTCTTACTGGGATTGCTGCGACGAACAGCCCTCTCTACGTCTCCTCTGAACCTGTGTAGGCATTTCTGTCAGATTTATAACGAGAAGTGGAGTTTCTGGGAAGGTGGGGCACGCCTAGCTTCCATAGGTTCTACCGGTTTTCTAAGTTGGCGGACTCCGCCGAGTCCCCACCACCAGGGCCCCTTGCGCGCTTACGGCTCCTCATTTCGTGAGTGTGCCTCCTTTGCAGAATGAGCTCAGGCATTGAATGGAGGGATGGGCATATTCTGAGGGCTTTTGAGTCACGGTGGGCTTTATTGGTAGTTGAGACCCGGGATGAGGAAATGCGTGAGTTAGCTGGCTGACGGTGCCCAAGAGGCCAGCTCTCTGTCTCACCCCACGCCCGTGCCTGGGGCGTGGGGAAGAAAGAAAGAAACTTTAGAGTTAACGGGGGAAAGTTAAATTTACGACGCAGAATTTGCTCCTTATCACACTCAGGCAGGCTCCGCAGCTTGCAGCAGAGCGCAGCCCAGGCCAGCGGAGAGCTGGGTCTGCCCCCACCCACCGGCCCAGGCTCGTCTCCCAGAAAGGCGGCTGAGAGGCAGGGGCTGTCGGCCGTCTGATGTTGATTCATTCAGGTAATATCTGCCCATGTGCCGGGTCTTGTGGGGTCCTCAAGTCCCTTCCCTGGGGAGCATAGAGTGTAGGGGAGGCAGGAGAGGCAGGGGACCACCTGCAGTGGGCCATCGGGCTGCCCGTCCGTCCCCTTGGCACTCCTGGAGACATCTGGTCTACCTCCGACCACCCAGCTGGGATAGACGGTGAAGCGTGTGAAAAGTACAATGTGCATTCAAAGAGAGGAAAAGCCTGCCAGGGAAAAGAAAGATAAAGGAGGGACTTGGAGCTACTTCCAGCAGAAATTATCCGGAAAGGGGGAAATAGCTCCAAATGCCACTGAGTTTTACCCCACCGGGCATGATTCGCGTTGTCACAACATCTTCAGGGGAGCCCTCTGGTCACCTGTGGCTTTCCTCCTAAAGGGTGGAGAGGATGCTCATGGAGCCATGCCAGGGACAGAGATCAGGGAGGTAAGGGGACAGTTACAAGAGCAATGTGAGGGCACAGTCACGCGCCACATTTGGGTTCGAGCATCCAGTCTCGGCTCCATCCTTTCTCCAGCTGCAGCCCTCTGCACCCAGTGCCACCTGGGACAGTGCTGGCCAGCGGGCAGCAGGTCTGAGCCATGGGGGACTCGAGAGCGGAGGCCACAGAGGCATGTCCTCCAGCAGCCATTCATGACCTAGAGTGTAAAAGAGGCACAGATTTCTGTGTCAGACGCTCCGCTTTGGGCTCACAGAGGTGAGCTGTCACTGACCTCAGGGAGGAGAAGGCCACATAGAACATGAGATGGGAAAGGACCTGCCATCGACTGGCAACCAGACAGGGTTTCCGATGGGCTTTCATCTGCTCTATGCCCATTGCAGAAAAGTGTAGAAAGTCTCTAAGTCCAACTTTGCAGAGAAAACCACCCAGCCTCTTGGTAACTGCTCCCCCAGAGACAGCCATCCGCCTTGGCCTGGACCAATGAACTTGAACCAAAATCAGTGAGCTCAACTAAGTTAGCGCATCTTAACCCGAGTCAATGAAAGTTTGTGCTAGAAAGTCTGGACTTCCGTGAGGGCGTGTGACTTCAGGTCCAGAGACATCAGCACTCTCAGTACCCCAGCACATTACGTTTATCTGCAAAACGTTTAGCTTGATGGCACCCACAGGATTTGACATTTTGGGTTTAGTCAGCATGGTGGAAGGAAGGCCCTTTGCCGGCAGTTTTAGTACTGGCATTCTGTAAGAAAATAAGCTGTGTTCTCAATAAGTACTTGTTAAATTAGTGGAAATCTAAAGAATATATTATTATAGTTAGAAGCAAATTGTAAACTAACTTGAATGGAATGATCCCATGTATGTAACACACAAACGTGGTCAATGTATAAGCATATGTATTCTCACACACATGCACACACACATGCTGATTCTAGAAAGGGAGAGCCTACAGCAGAGACAGCACTCCAGATGGGGATTTAAACAAGCAAACAAACAAACAAGCAAGCAAACAAACCTAGATTAGTTTTTGGTTTTGTTTTTTTTCATCATAGGACCCCAAGTATCGTTAACACTTTCACACCTCACCAAAGTTTTACAATAAATTCTCCAGTTTACTTTTGGCTTCAGTTCCAGAATTTTAAATGATTTCACAAGAAAAAGAGAGTAGGTCCCTTTAGAGGAATTATTTTTGCACTCAGCTCTGATTCACCTTCCGTTATATATAAAAAAAGACAAAAATATAAAAATCGAGATTGCATGGTGCAGGCGGTCCAAAGTATTTCATGGAGCAGTTTATGTCTCAGCGATAGCCTGCCTGTAAGTTTGCTTGGTTTAGGCAGAGATCAGCCAGACAGAGAAGGAAAGAAACTTGCTCTCAGTGCAATCAAGGAAATCCACACTTTCCAATACCTCATGCCCGTCTAGTCACATCCGGCCCATTTTTAAGATTATGTTCACATGAGAGTCCCCGCTTTTTAAGTATGACCTACAAAGTGAGTAATAGGCTGTCCCCAGTCTCCACTGTATCTCTAGACGTTGAGTGGGATGAAGAAAAGGCTCCACTGGTTAGGGAAAGGTGTGGACTCCTGGTTCTGGGAGGCCAGCGACCCACCGTCGCGCCCTCCGTGATCATTGCACAGCGGGCTTGATGGCCCAGGTCCCTTTCTGTCAGAGTCTGCGGGAGTCCCTGCACACTCCAGGCTGTCACCGGTCTTGGCCATCACACAGCCCCAGCCCCCTGTCTCGGTTCGTGTGTTATTTTCGGGTCCTCCTAGCATTATTACTTTCTAATCACACCTGTGATGGCTCCAATTGCTAAACAACTGAAGACATTTTCCTTCTTATTCAGAACAGGCATTAAAACTCAGTCCAGGAAATTTAAGAAACATGGGGACTCCTGCCTTTCCAATAATTCTTCCAAACAACACTGAATATTGGGTTTACCCTGCTGGAAAAAACAGATTTGGGTTTATGTGTGAGAGAATACCTCCCAAGAAAAAGGAAAATGCCCAAGAAGCATGAAGTCAATTAGTCAAATTCCTATGTATTTTCTTCCTTTTAAAAGAAATTAAACAATTTAAAAAGTGTCAGGTATATTTTATATTATAAATTCATATTATATATATATATATATATACAACTTATGTGTACTGGGTTTATATAAAAATATATGATATGTGTTATGTTAAAATATGAATTGCACATAATATATTTCTCATTATAAAATATAGATTTGTCCTTTTATAGTATAACTTAATGTAACAATAAAATATTAATTACTTTCATAAGTAAAACAGTCAAGTGTCCTTTATTATTTAGAGAAGAATCAAGTTTCTTATTGCATCCTTCAATGTGTTTCTAATACCATCAAGAGACAGCTCCATAAATGCAGTAAACACTCCAGAAAATTCTACAGCCAAAAAAAGCGTAGAGGGCATCGTGGAGGGTCTACGTGGTCAGCTCACACAATTGGATCTGAATTCCAGTGAAATTGTTTAAGGAACAAACAGTACACGGCTGCTCAGACCTGAATCCAAATGTCCTCCTGGTGGGGAAACGGACTAAATGAAAAAGCCAACCTCGAAGTCTGAAACGCTTTCTCTTAGGGTGAGTCACAGGCCTGCAAGGCAGACCTGGAAGGAAATTCCTCCTTGTTGTACCCCAAACCTTGGTTTTTCACCCGCACACACAGGCCTCGGATCTGTCAGGTCTCAGCGTGGGAAGGAGAGCAGAGAGGTGGCTGGTCAGTGTTGGGAGGAGCCGGACATGTGCCGGCCCTGGGTCTGGAGCCCCGCACCCCGGATCCCCTGTCCTGGATCATGTCAGGATGGACCAGAGCAGAGCGCCTGGCCTCCACCAGCAAAAACTCCCAGGTCCAAATACAGAAGGGAAGCGGTGAGCCTCGAGGCAGGCCCACACCGGCCCGTTTACTGCTGGCCCTTCCGTACCTGAAAATCCTACACCTTAGCCCCGCTGTCGCGATCACCTGGATCTGGCAGTGCCCTAGGTGCTCACATTCTCCAGAAAGGATGGGAAAAGGCTGCTCCACCAACCCTGGGCCATCTGAAATGCACCTGGAAATAGGCACCCGCGTGGACTAGCACTTCTGCTTCAGAAGCAGTTAAGGGGCACAGCCGTGAGTCCTTCTGCAAAACACTCAGTTGCCAGTTACCGGTGGCCACTTCAGAAAATGGAGGGCTGCCAAGGACGCTTCAAACCGAGAACAAGCCTTCAGAGTTGGCGCTCGTGTTTCTGAGTCTGAAAGAGGCCAGGACGCCCGGGAGGCTGCCCGCCAGCGCCAGCTTCCCGCGGAGCGACGACGGTCAAGGTGAGAGCCACGTCCCGGGGAGGCGTTAGCACGGAGACCAGGCCGAGAGTTGATGTGACCCTGGAATAGCTTGTTTTAGAAAGTAAATGAAGTGTCTCTCCACATAAACTTACAAAGAATTCTAGTGGAATAAAAACACGGTCGTTTGAAAAGCAATCAGTGGATTTAAGGCAAACCAATCAGTGGCTAAAATGAGCACTGGGGTGACCTATGGCGGTTTCTCGGCCATCAGTCCCCACTCGGACGTGGCCGCAGTCTATGCACACGAACTGCTTCGCTCATTTGCATCAGCGCATTTTTTCTCACAAGATAAAGCTAAGTCACTCATCAATTTGCTCATTCATTTTTTAAAAATTTAATAAAAAACCCAATCACCTGCACAGAGAACTCCACCACCAGTGGCTGGAATTGGAGAAATATGAAGGAGTTTTTAAGGTGTCTCACGTGAAGGAATTTCAAACTTATAATTAAAAAAGGAAACGTGAGGGTGTATTAAGTTACAGATATCCATCTCACTTGATTTTTTTGCCCTCTCTACACAGGAACTTCTATTTATTTGTCTTCTTCGTTGGCCTATCCCTGGGGCCCAGAACACTGCCTTGTATGTCGTAAGCGCTCAGTTAATATTTGTTGAATACGCAAAGGCACAAGCACTTGCACGAAAAATATACACAAGGATGGGAGAGTATTTAGGAAGTGAAAACCTCAACCCATACTCGTACATAAACAACAGAACCGCATGATTTTCTAAAACCCAGCGTGTTCTCTTTCTTTCTCTGTCTCCAGGGGTGCAGAAAATTGAACCCCATCAATAAAGGTAACTTTCAGTGATGGGTTTCATCCTCTGTCATCTCTTGGGGGTGCTATGTGTGCTCTGAGCATGGACCAAGCTTCCACACTTAAGAAGACCCATGTATTTTTGGGGGGTCGGGCGTTTCTTCTCACCCTGGACGCTCATGTGCCATTCGAGACCTCCGATCTCAGGTGGGTTGCTGCATAGGATCGAGCATGCTGCTTGCCGCGCCCCCTGCCCCT
>NW_017731543.1:2146997-2155311 GCF_001890085.2 Hipposideros armiger | reverse complement strand
GTGCGGGGTGGTCTTCTCCACTCCGAGGCTCCGGCAGCAAACGTGGGCACAGAGGTTCCCCTGCTCCCGGAGGCCCCAACTTCTTCCTCATTTCCTTTCACAGCCCTCCTCCCTGTGGATGTTGGTCCAGAGGGACAGAACACAGGCCTCTTCCTCAGGTCACGCTTCAGGAACTTTCTAGATTCTCCTGGATTCTGTCTTTCAGGACCTGGAGGTTTGTACTCTGTCCTAGGGCAAGAACCATGGAGTCTTTCGTTCTTCACCATCTGTGTTTGTGCCTAGGCTTTCTTGCAATGAAAAGCCTTCCTTTCAAAAGTCAAGTCTTTTCCTAGAGTTTCAAAAGCCTATCTTGGCTGCAAGAGATCAACACTGACTTTTCTGTTCACTGCTGCTTGGTCTGTACCTTCTCATCACTGACACACGCAGCACGACCTCCTCACCCTGATGGGACGGGCAAAGCCCTGGGAACCCAGAGGAGAAAATAAGTGCCCAGTGCCTGCCACACCTGCCAAGCCAGGTGGTACTCAAAGGAGCAAGTAACACATTGTTAGGGACGCCTCTGAAAAATAGGAGTCTTGAGCTGGGTCTCCTAGAAAGGTCAGGAAATGACAGGCACAGCGAAGGACCTGAGAGTGTGGTTAGGGGGAGGAGAGAACATGTGTGTGCACGTGTGCACACGCGCACGTGTGTACGTGTGTGTGTGAGTGTGTGTGCGTGCATGTGTGTGCATGTGTGTGTGTACGTGTGGCTGTGAGAGTGTGTGTGTGCATGTGCGTGTGCGTGTGTGTGACTGTGACTGTGTGTGTGCACGTGTGCGTGTGTGTGCGTGTGTGCGTGTGTGTGCACATATGTGCATGTGTGTGTGTACGTGTGTGTGTGTGTGTGTGTGTGTGTGTGTGAGGAGCCGGGCAGTGCAGGAGTGAGCATGGGTCATCCAGAGAGACTCCGGGAGCTGTTCCCCAGGATGAGGTAGGTTAGTTACAGAGATGTGGTTGGTTGGTGAATATGACGTTTGAATTAGTCCCTGTGCTGGTCACTTTTGTCAACTTGAGTATGTTTTAGTATCCAGCTATTCAACCAAACTCTCATCCAGCTGTATTTAGCAAATGTGGTTAACATCTAGTCAGCTGACTTTAATTAGCTTACCTTAACAGTCTGGGTGAGCCTGGCCCAATCCGCTGAAAGGTCTTAACAGCAGAAGTGAGGTTTCCCTGAGGAAGACGAAGAAAGTCCACCTGCGGACAGCAGCATCGCCACAGGCTGACCATTCTCAGACCGCTGGCTGCCCTACAGAAGTCAGACCGGCCTAGCCAACCTGACAACCGTGTGAGCCAGTCCTTTTCAATGGATGTCTACGTCTATACCTACCTACGCCTTCACCTTCACCTGCATGTACGCTTACCTACACCTTCACCTACATCTGCATCTGTGTCTGCATCTATGACTGTGTCCATGTCCTCATCTATGCCACACCTATTTATCTGCTAATCCCAAATGATGCCAATGTGGGACTGAGGGTGACTGTAAAGGAACCAAATCCTAAGTGTTTCCTGATACAGTTCTGGCTTCTGGAATTGGCTCTGCTCTGATGAGACTGAAAGACGCTAATGAAGCTATTTCTAGCAGTAGAGAGGCCCATCCTAGTTATGGCATGGTGTGGCAATAGAGACATGCAAATATCACCTTTGAATACTGGTAATTGATGCTTTTAGGAAGCAACGCTGTTGGAGACCACATAAATGATACTGTGGGACAGTTTATTCAAACTAAGGAGTATAAAGACAGTGGCTGGTTGCAGCAAACTACGGAGAAAGTGGGAAAGAAAAGAAGGACCTCAGTCTGCGTAAACCTCAGAAAGTTCCTGCTGCCTTGAGAGAAACCTCGACCCCCTGTGGCTTCAGGGCTGAGGTTTCGAAATGGCCTCTTGGTGCGGAGTTCCAGCCTATGCGTGGCTGAGTTACAACACAGCGTGGCTGTGACATTGCCATGACCTTGGGTGTGCAAGTGTCCATTTGAGTCTGCTTGCAATTTTGGGGGGCTCTATACCCACAAGGGGACTTGCTGTATCTTATGGCAAGTATATGTTTATTTTTTCAGGAATTTTCTCTCTTTGAAACTTTTAGGCGTGCCTATGTGATAATTTCTGTAGGACTGTTCTAATATCGGCAGCTCCCGGTCACTGTGGGCCTGCTTCTTTCTGGTGTGTTTTTCCCATTTTGTTCCCTTTGGCCTGACTTTGCTGGTCCTGGGTGCCTCAGCTGGCCCATGTCCCTCCAGAGAAATATCACCCTGGTCCTTGGGGTCTGGCCCCTGGCCCAGGCCATGGTGTGAACACCAGGGGGAGAACGCAGAACCCACAGTCTGTGCAATCTGTGGGGTGGGCTTGGGGTGTGCTGGATCTGAAGGGACATTGTGGTATGTGTGTGTGTGTGTGTGTGTGTGCACGTGTGTGTCTGTGTGCGTGTGTGTGTGTGTGTGTGCGTGTGTGTGTGTGTGTGTATGGTGTGCATCTTCCCACACGCCCACCTAAACTCCTAGCCCTTCCTGGCACACGGCACTCACACATCTCCCTTGCTGTGCATTTCTGGCCCCTGGGGAGGCTTTGGGAGGTGTGCTGTCCCCCAGAGCAGAGCCCAGGCCAGGACAGTTGGTCTCCCCAGACCTACTCGTCAAGCAGGCCAGCTCTGGTGATAGCACCAACGCAACAAGGGGTTTGGGTTCTGAGTTTGTTTTTCTGCAAGACGGTGGGTGGGAGGGGCAAACATGGATGATGGGCAGGGGCTGCACTTTCATTTTGTGAGGAAGCAAGGCCTCGTTTCTTGGTCGTGTACGGAAGGACAGTTTTGAAGCACAGCGCAGCTGATATTTTAAAAATCTCACCGCCTTTCAGTACCTGGAAGACATGGCATTTTGTTGTGATGGTCTTCATCGCCAGTGAAAAAGCAGCCTGCATTGGACATGAAACCTGCCCCCCCCCCGTAACACCGTGCAACTGTCCCTTCAGGGTCCCCTCTCCATGGGGGCCGGCAGCCTCTCCTGTTGCACACAGCGCCCATGGGGACTGCCCTCCCACAGAAATGGGCAGCAGGGGACGTCCTTCCCAAGGCCTCCCGGGCGGGTCTGCCGGCCAGGCCATGCAGGGCCCCTGCTTAAGGGCACACCGGAGCGTCTCAGGTATCAGCAGCACCCCAGCCGAACCACACATGCATTAATTTTATTAGCTAATTTTTTTTCTCTTCAAATGTGATGACTTGGAAGTCCTTCTCACACAGTCGAGATGAAACAAAATCTGACAGTGACATTGGAGACCTTTCCCTACGTTCGGATTATCTGAGTTAGAAAGAAATCTCAACATTCGATCAGCCTGTGGTTTTCACATGGTCACGTTCCAAGCTGATTGTGCAAAGTGGTGCCGGAAAATACACAGAAAGAGCGGGCGTGTGTGGGAGGAAAGCGTACACATGTGCACGCATGCACACCACTGAATTCTGCTGCTCCTGTGTGTGTCAAGATGCTAACTAGCCCTGTGAAAACACGCAGAGCCGGTCAGTGGCGACACCCACCCCCTCGCAGTCTGGCAAGGAAGGTGCCCCTGGCCATTCACCTTAACTGAGACCCTCCCCGTGTGACCTTGGTCAGAAGCACAAGCCGAGAGGGAGGAGAATGTGGTACCTCACTGCCTGCAGTCACTCCGTGATGGCCCTGCGATGGAGTGAATGTTTTGTGGAATTTACAACCCGGTGTGAATGGTTTCTGTTCCAGACACTTTCCTCTGACTTCTTTGGTTTCACCCAGATTTTTATTTTTAACAACAAAAGAAACAGGACAATATGTGAAGGCTCATTAATTCTCTTTAGTTTTGATCCCCTCTCCCTCTTTTTTTTGCTGCCTCCTGGAGGTTACACAAGAGGCATGTCATCAGGCCTTTCCATAAACTCTGGTTCACGGGAGGGTGAACGTTCCCGGCTCGCAGAGCTGCCAGCCTGGGGACAGGCCCCTTCAGCGCGCAGGCCTTCAGCTGCTGGCCGTTTTATTGCATCCTTGATCACCAATTACACCACCAGGAACAATAGACCTACCACTTTAACGACTGGGCCTCAAATTGGCCTCGATTGGCCACTGCGTGTCATAGCAACACTGCCTTTGCAAGTCGGAGGGCCTAATTACAGGAATGAAGATGGATGGACCTGAGAAAGGCTCCCTCTGGGACAATATGCTGGCCCCCTGCCCCCTGCCCCCAACTGGAGCATGCTGACCCCCGGCTGCCCCGCTGGCACTCCCCCTGACCTGAGGCTGCTGAAAGGACCCTGCCTGCCCCTCCAGACCTTTCGGGTCCCTGCAGAGGCAGGGAGGTGACACGCAGTGCAGCGGCCCTGGGATGCAGGGCAAATGAACGCCCAGAGGGGAGGCCCAGAGGTCCCGGCTCTGCTCTCCCCACGGACGGACATGCCGCAGCCGGCTGAGTGAGCTGAGGGCGTCGGCAGGATGGCCCGCATGGGACAGTGAGCTGGACGCCCTTCCTGCCTGTCGGTGACAGTGCCAGTGTGTGCCGCTCTGATTCTGCACGCGTTTCCTTTTAAAAAGTGTGAGGAAAATCGCGGGCACTCGGCTTAACGAAAGCTGTGATATTATTTCCAAAGAGGCCAATCCTGGCCGAGAAAAAATTGACAAACATCACTTAGACACACACACGCGCGCGCGCGCGCGCACACACACACACACACACACACACACACGACACCACGTGTCCCAGTCAACTCCAGTCCAATACTGGGAATCGCCGACTCTTTCTCTAACGTATCGCTGTTGTTTCAGGAACCCAGGGCAGGTACTGCCACCATCAGTGTCTGCAGGGTCTTCCAGGAGGGAAATCTGATGCATAGAAGGAAAGTGACCCCGGGACCCACTGAGGTGTCACCCGGTGTGGCAATGTTTCCTGAAACGGCCTTTGCTGGTTCCTTGGCTGCTGACACCAATTCCCACAAACCGTGTGGCTAAGAATGCCAGAGTCACTCCCGTAGCCTGGGGCCACAAATAGGCAGTCATGCTAGGAGAGGGCCACATGCGCTCCGAAGCCCCTGGGGGTGGGGGGACTCCCTCCTAATCCCTTCCCTCTCTGTCCCCTGGCCTGCAGACGCTGTCCCTGCTGTGTCATCACGTGGCTTTCTCCCTCTGTGTCCTCTGTGTCTCTGTTTTCTCTTCATAAGGACATCAGTCATTTGGACCAGGCCCACCGGATTCATGCATGATGTCATCGTCACTGGTTATGTCTTCAAAGACCCAATTTCCAGATAAGGCCCCATTCACAGGTCCCGGGGAATAGGACTTGGACATGTCTTCTAGGGGGACACAATCCAACTTGTAGCAGGTCGTGACTTGGATGCTCAGTAGAGGCCAGTCACCAAGGAAGAGACCCCGATGCCTCGCGTGGGCTGCCTTCCTTCCCAAGAGCCCCTGCAGCAGCCCGGTCTGCAGGACGAGCTCTGCCTCACTTCTCTCCCTGCTCCGAGCCCCTTGGACAGCCCTCTCTGTCCGGGAGGCACCTCACAGCTCCCAGGACGCCCGGCATGTAAGAGCGAGGACTCAGATCTGTGCACAGGGACCTGCTCTTGCCGCTTGTCCGCTGTGGGAAGCAACGATTTGGAGAAACACTCGTAAAAGGAAACATTAAGGTTAAAATGATGACAACCACATAGTAAAGGCTGTTAGCGAGGCTACTTCCTTCTCTCTAACTTCCCACTTAGGGCTTAAGTATACATCTGAAGATAACGGTCCTTTTTCTGCCCTGAGTGTCATCGGACGCCACAAAGATGCTGCCATCCCGGGTAAACTATATCCACAGCACCTTTTGTTTTGAGAAATAAAGCGAAAGAGAATCTTGGCTACCGTTGGAGTCAGTTAAGCCCGGTTTCCACCTTAATTAGCATTTTATGCCTTTGGCCCTTTAGAAATATGACATTTCTTCGTATTTTGATGCTATAGTGACTGAAGTTATGATAATAAAATTTTCAGTGCTCTTTACCCTGAGAAATATTTTGAAGCCTGGAAGAAATAAAATTACAAACAAACAAACAAACAAACAAAAAACCCCATGAAAAACAAAAACAAAACCCAATAATAATAACAAAACTGTGATTTTCATTTCAGTTCCAATCCAGGGATAAAAAGGCTGCTTCCTTTCGTGTTGGCTGCCAAGGAAATCTATGCCTTAATTCAGAGCAGTTGTCATGTTTTTCAATTTCTCATGTAGAAAGAAAGTTATTCAAACTATCTGGGAATGTACAGAAAATAAATAATGCATATTGATATTCTGTGGTCTAATTCCTCAGCGACACACCACATGGTGTATTGCAAACTTAGCCAAATAACGTTTTATTTTCCTTTGCTCTCCAACAATGGCCGCAGTACAAACTCAGGGTCACAATAGACGAAGCTGATTCTTCCTGCGATTTAGGCAGCTGAGAAGATTTTCAGCTTTATTGTATTTTCACTCCTTTAAAGAGTCTTTTGGTCTAGGCTGTTTTGATTTTTTTGGGCTATGAGTGAACAAGCTAACATATTACTTGACATCTGAATTGTGGGACAGAACGTACGTTGTTCTGTCTGGAGCAGTGGTCCCAGCAGCCCAGGCCCACAAGCTCTACGCCGGTTTCCTTCATCAGGTGTGGGGTTTGGGAGAAGGATGCCTGGACCGGAAGGATCCTGCAGCCATCGTGGGCCTTCCTCCCGGTCGCCCCTCCTTCCTTTAGCACGAGGCTGTTTCCCCATTGTAGAGGCGACAGCCTCCTCTCTGTTGGGTTCAGGAGGTGCGTGACACGGGGCCGCTGGGAGATGCTGCTGACCACATGGTCAAAGTAGACGGAAGCCTTCTGATTCATTAAGTTTTGTGTTAAAAACGTAATGAGGTAACAGAAGATGTACAGGAAGGGGCTGTGGGCTCCGTATTCCATGGGCTCTCTCTGTGTGGCCCTGTCTTCTTGTGTGACTTGACCCTCTGCCTCGGGAGTTTCATTTCTGGAGTAGAATACAGAATGGAGAGGCATTGTCTCCAGAGGTGCCATGACAGCAATGACATTGAAGCTCGGCGTAGACAGAAAGCTTGGCTCTCCAGGAAAGCACCGAAAGGGACCGAAGGGAGCCTGGAATTGGGGAAGGCTGTGGGGAAGCTAGAAATCACAGCGGGGGGGGGGGGTCCAGAGCCCGGAGGGGCTGCACTGCCATGTGATGCCTTCTTCTGGTCCAGCTGTCCTTGAGGGTGGAGGAAGGACAAACCACCAAGACCGCCCAGACCCCTCTGGTACAGGCAGTGTTACGGGATGCTGGGCTGCACAGAGACACGGCCGTGCTCACCTGAGGCCTTTATGACGCCACCATGGGCGGAAGTCTCCTTACAGGGACTCCTCAGTTTTGCTGTTTTGACAAAGCCGAGATGCTATGGTCTGTCTCAAGCACAGGGTGAACCTCAGGACCTCCTAGGGACTCGTGACAGCAGACAGACCCACCTGGCAAGTAGGAACCTAGCAGTGAGGGGACTCTTCTGCGATGAAGACTTGGGGTTTCCTTTGAGGCTGAAAAACTATACTCAATCAGCCGACAGCATTGTCAGCATTGAAGGATGAGGTTTAGAGCGGCCTCATAAGCTCATGGTATCAACTCATGAATCTCAACTGAAGACAGGCATCCTTGTCACATCCAGGGGACTCTGGTCCACATGAGATACACCCAAATGGCAAGATCACATAGAGGCAGGATTTAGGCCAAGTGGGCCTGGACAGTTTTGTGTGTGAGATATGAGTGACCAGCCATTTTTACTTTAAACTAAATTATTATACTCTCAACTACTGAGATGCTGTAAGGAAGCTGCAGTCCCTGGACCCTCTCTGAGCCTGAGCGTGCTGCCAAGCACCCGTCACTGTCCTTCCCCAGGCCGGGGACTAAGGGCGGCCTCACGATGGCCGTGCTCCCCCGTCAGGGCCAGGCGATACGGATCCCCTTCCAGAGCGGCCTCTCCCTGGTATCTGATCCCACTGAACAAGTAGCCTTTACCGGCACGAGGAGATAAAGCTGCACGCTTATCTCTCCCAGCAGCGGTGCTGTGTGTTCACGTGGCTCAGGGACCACAGGCCCTTCTTAATCGCGGCCATCAGGAAGCTCAAGGGAGGCCCCCAGCAGCGACGAGTCACCCAGCTGCACGTGAGCCGTGCTTTTCCACAGAGAACGCCCCTGCCTGGGGTCACCCCAGAGCCTCCAGACTGTCCGAGGGCCAGGCCGGGCACCATCCGGTGTCTGTCAGCTCTGCCGATGGGGCGGGGTG
>NW_017731543.1:2099103-2146287 GCF_001890085.2 Hipposideros armiger | reverse complement strand
GTGTGTGTGTGTGTGAGTGAGTGTGAGTGTGTGTGTGTCTGTCTGTCTGTCTGGAGCTGGGCAGGCTTCAGCCGCAGGGCCCAGGAGTGGAGCTGGCCATCTAGAGACCTGCCCGCTGTCCCAGGTGAGCACTCCGCATAAACAGTGTCTACGCCCAGCCCACTGCGTGGGCCCACACTAACACTTTCTATTGGACAGATGTCCTCTTAGAGGTGGGAGGTAGGTGCCGTGCTCTAAAGTCATCATCACCCTTCTGACTAGACAGGGATACACTTGGAGATGCTCTTGACTCTGGGCCTTAGGTTGGACCGAACGCGAGGGGTCTGGCAGTAGGTGTCAGAAGGCAAGGGCTGCAGGAAGCCCCGAGTTTGTGGCTCGTCAGCTACTGAGCCAGAGCAGCACGGCCTGTGACATGTATATGATGCTCACCCACCCATCACAGGTACCCTCTGATCTCCGGACATCTGAGGGTCCCTGTGGTGGCAGGAGAGGTAGCAGAGGGGCTAGTCCTTGTCATGTGTCCTGGGAAAGGCTTTCTTCCACTCATTGCTCCAATGACCCCAGGTCCAGAGCCACAGCCGCGGCCATTTACACGGTTACTATGTGGCCCCAGGGGACGTCTGATCATCACAGAAGTGTCCTTGAGTGCTGTGGCTAGAACTGGGGGTGTGGGTATCCCCTACCTTCCGATGTGTGTGGAAAGCCTCATTCGCTGGCGTACGTCCTGGGAAGGCGCCTTGGCCCCTCGTTCTGCAGCAGTGCCACCCGCCCCTTGGCGGCTTGCAGAGGTGGTGCCTGCCGGGCAGAGTGACTACCTGCTGCTGTGGCGTGAGCCGTGCACCGCTGCGGAAATCTGTCCTCTCTATCCCAGTCTTCCCACCTGACTACACCACCGTGCAAACTGTTGCTTAACCATTGCATACCTGGATTTGCAGCCTACAGAATCTTGCAAATACTGGGCTTTGCTTGCCAGTCAGCATGCACAGTCATTCCACCTAGGACTCACAGAGAGGCGTTTGTGTCCAACACCTGGATGGGTTTCAGAACTTTCTTGGCATCTCTGCCTCCAGTGGTGGCTGGTCACCGTCTGTGACCGTGGCATTCGTCTGTGCGTGATGTAGGAGGGGAGAAGCTAGAGGCCAAGTTTCCATGGACCTGAGAGAGGGAAGCGGGAGAAGAGGCTTCTGGTTCATGAGGCCAGACATCTCAAAGAATCAGAGCGGGTGTGCCAAGTGTCACAGCCCCCAGGGGCCTCTGAGCACATGAACGGCGAGGTGGGGTTTCAGGGTGGGCCCTGAGATTTGCAGCCCCTGATGGATGTGCCCAGAATAATTCCCTCCCCTTGAGTGTCGTCAGAACCTGTGGGTGTGATGGGATTTCACTCCCATGATTAAGTCACCTTGGATCGTATATTAGTGTGCTCGGCTGTCAGAACAAAGTACCCCAGACGGGGTGACTTAAATAACTGACATTCACCTTCTCTCAGTTCTGGAGGCTGGAAGTTTGTGATCAAGGTGCCAGCTTACTGGTTTCTCTTGAGGGCTCGCTCGTTGGTGTGTAGACAGCTGCCTTCTCCCTGTATCTTTTCTCGTGGTCGTCCATTGTGCATGTCCGTGTCCTAGCTCCTCCTCTTATAAGGACACTGGTCGTGTTGGACTAGGGCTCACACAAATGACTTCATTTTACCTTAATTAACCAATTTAAAAACCTGTCTAAACAGCCACAATCAGAGGTACTTGGTTGGGGCTAGGACTTCAACATATGAATTTTGAAGGGGCAGAATTCAGCCAGAATGTATGGCAAAAACGAAGGCCTTTTGCATCTATAATTAAGGTTCCAAATTAATTGATGTTTGAGTTAATTAAAATGGGAACTATCCTCAGTGTGCCTGACCCAATCAGCTAGAAACCTCAGGAGGGAAACAGGTCCTTCTGGAAAAAGAGTGACAGTCTCCTGCTGGCCTGGGAGAAGCCACCGGCCACATAAACGGAAGTGGTTTTGGAGGCGGTAGCCTCTGGAGCTAGGTCCTCACTCCTGCAAACATGAGCACCTGAGTCCTGCTGACACCTGAGGGGTGCGGAAGCAGGTATCCCCTAGTTGAGCTTCCAGTGAGAACCCAGCTGCTGACGCCTGGGTTTCAGGGTGGTGAGGCCTTGGGGAGAGGACCTGGCTCCGTCGTGCCCAGAATACCGACCACGGAAACTGCGAGATAATACATGGGGGTCATTTCAAGCTGCTAAGTCTGAGGCAATTATGTTTTGCAGCAACAGAAAACGAGTTGGGGTGAGAGCCGTGTGTGGGCAACGTCTCTCCCACTCTCCTCACAAGGTAGAAATGATGAAAACCTTAGCATAGCACCTGTCTTCCGTCCTCAGTCCTCAGTGGCTGCTTGTTTGCTGTAGTTTCTAGAAAAAACTAGGCTTTGTCCATTCTAAAAGGGAGACACAGCGGAGGAAGCGCAACCCTACAGTCGCCCAGGAAGACAGACTTCAGGGCTTGTCACTCCTTCAGTGGGTTTGTCCTGAGCTCCAGGGTGGTGGGTTTGCCTTCATGAGCCTGGACAAGCCCACGGCCTGCTGGGTCTTGGCATGAACACACCTGCGGTCATTCGTGTGCATGTGTGAATTCTTTCCTGCAGCTCAGGTTCACACTGCTGACTCTGTGAGGAATGCAGGTGGGTTAGGGCCATTTGTGTAGGAAAGAAGTGACTCCCCACCACTGAGATGTGGGCTCTCCTGAGCCCTTTTCTCCCCACATTGCTTTCCCAGGACCTGTCTCAATTTCCTTCCTTTTGTCAGTGTCTGCTTACCCGTGTGGAGTTCCATTCACCTGCTCCGACTCCGAGGCCTGTCCCCAGCCTCCCACACATCCTCCTGGGCAGCTGGCTCCTGCCCTGTGACAGCACTCAGAAGCGCCAGGTCTAAGTGAATCCTAAAGGCAGCCATGTCTGCCTCCGTGGCCCAGGAGAGCGCTGTGGGCGGGTCTGGTTGTTAGAAGCACAGCAGGGGCTGCAACGCTGTTATCCTCAAGTGGGACTCCCGACTCAACCCTGAGCTGGCCTCAGCGGCATCCTGGGGTCGGGTACCACAATTTCTAGCATCTGTGTTGGATGCCTGGACATCTTGAGCCTTGCTGACCCTGGAGGACTGCCTCTCCCAGGGTGGCCAGCTCCTACAGATAGCAAACAACTTGGCAGTGAGCGCACCTTCCACACACAAACTGACGGATGTGGAGCTCACCCCCAGCCGCTGTGGTCTCTGAGCTTGCGCGCTCAGGGCCCCTCTCCTGCTACCCCGAAACCCCAGCAGGTGCCAGCAGAGCAGAGCCCCTGGAACCACTCACACTGGCCAGTTCCTAGCCTGCTCGCCTTGCTTCCTCTGCTCCCTCCCACGGACTCCACACGAAGGGTCTTGTCCGTGTTTTCCCCTCACTCTCTCTGACCCCTGACCCACCTGGTGCTTCCCGCTGTGGCCCCACGTGGCCCACAGTGGTGCCTCCGCGGTAGGGATCTGTGAGCATAGTGCTCCCTCGTGACAGTCACTCCGTGTCTGCGTGTCATGCCTGATTCCAGCAACACCCTGTCCTGATAGGGTACCCAGCACAACAGAAGTGACAGCCTCTCTAAGTCCTGAGACCTGGGCCTGAAGACCGACCCTGCTCACTGGATGACAGACCTTGAATGGGCCACTTCCTGTTTTAAGCTTCAGTGCCTCGCTGGCAAATGCAGAGGAAAAGAGCCTCCCATCTCCAGGGGCCAAAGGGAGGAGCATGAACATGACACACAGCTCTGGGAATGTGAGCGTCATCGCTGCATACCTGAGGAGGCTGGCTCTGCCCATCACTGAACAAAGGGGAGATGGCACGAGCTGTCTGGTCATCATCCCAGGAACTGCTCAAAGCCCATCCAGGGCGCGAGTGTCCCCGCTCAACAGCTCTCTATTCAGCTAGGAGTGACTTTTAAATCCTGGGAAGTAACCAAAACAATTCATCCTTAATGGATGGAAAAAGCATCTTTTTAGATTCCTATTTATTTTTCAGAGGTAAGTTGATTTACCCTGACATTGAAATGACGGTTTTCACGTGGGCCATGAGAAAACAGTAGATTTCTACCCAGAGCGTTGAAATGGAACCAACAATCTGGGGAGGCCAGGCCGTGAGTCCTCATACCCCGGTTCTGTCATTTCCTTACGGGCTGACCCTTGAGACGACGCTGAACACATCTGGGCCTCAGTTCCCTTATATATAGAACCCGTAGGCTGGGAGGAAATACCTACATTCACTTCCAAATAGAAAATTCACGGGTCTGCTCCCACCTCTCCTAGGCTGAAATGGTCCCATCATGATGTGGGTCGCCCTGAAGGGCGGGCAGGACACACTTAGGCAATCACACTTAGAGTGACTGGAACAGAACGACTTATTAATATCATTAGATAAGCAAACAGGGTGTGATTAGTTCTGTTCAGCTTGTGTTTGTCTCCAAGCCTTGGGAAATTCCCCTGAGGGGAGCTGAGTTTTCTTTGAGGGTTTACCTCAGGCTGGTGGCTGCAACCTCTGTCACCGTCTGCAACCCTTGTGCCCCTGCCCTGTCGGGTGGAGCCAACGCGGAGCGGGGCCAGTCTGCGAGTGGGGCAGGAAACTCATTGCTACAGCAAGACAGGGCTGTCCTGTGGAGACATTAGCCTAGAGACACTCATTAGAAGCAGAAAGTCCTGAGTTGTCTGCCCCACAGACGCAGCAATGCGAGGCATGCAGAACGTGGGTGTCTGCAACGCTCTTTGAAATCCGAGCCCTGGTCTTTGGAAATCGCCCGCAGATTACTGCCTGGCATCGCATCCCCGTCTCAGAAGACCTCGAGCCTGTACTCACCAGACAGGAATGCTCGCATCACTTGGGGCGAAGGCACACCTCCTAATCCCCACAGAACGAAACAAGGGGGGAGTTGACCAACACAGGCAGCAACCTGGTGGGGAGAGGTCCTTCACCATCTCGCGTTCATGTCCATAACCACCAAACCCCTTTGGCAAACTCTCCGAGAGTCCATTGTCATCAATCCAGTAGATCGTTTGTGGGCCTGGGAGACAATTATCTTGCCGAATAAAGGAGTCGATCTCAATAAGGGGGCGTGCCAGCGCAGATCTGAACAAAACCGGCTGGGTCGCGAGGCCTCCGTGACTCAGCCACGTGTGTGCTGGGTTAATGGCTAGACAGCCGGGCGGTGTGAGCGCTGCCCAGGCCCACGCACACACAAGCAAGCCCTTTGTGCCGCTCGCCTCCGCACGGATTTAGTGATGTTTTTGCTTGGGAAAGGCAAGCATGGACAGGCAGCAAGCGGGAGTGTGTGCACCCACGGGCTGCCTGTCGGTGCCCTGTGTTGTGGCAGTCATGTGGCCGTTAGCCCGCGGAGGGATGGTCTGTCCCAGGAGTGTGGTGGTTCCTGAGAAACCTGAGATCTCCTGACAAGGACCAAGGGTGCCCCACACCCCCGCTGACACCCAGGGCCTCCCGGGTCTGAATGTAGTATCTTCTGATAGGGTGATGACGAAACCTGCCCGACGTGGCAATGACGCCTGAGATCAGATGCCAAGGTCCTTCTCGCAGGATATCCCTTCACAGGGCTCTGCCGTGGAGGCTCTGTTTTGTGTGTTGAGAATTGGTCAGAGAGCGAGAGGTCATCTGAACACAAAGCAATGCGTGATATTTGCTGGGCTTCATAGGGAGTCAGCTGTCCCCTTTGACAGTCACAAAGTCGAAAGAGTGTCCCGATGCCCCATTATTCACAGCCGTTGCCCGGCCCTACCCCCACCTACCCCGTCTCCCTCTCTCTGCCCCTGTCAGTCTCTCTCTTCTCAACTCTCACCCCGTAACACACACAAAGTTCACATCAGTTTTTAACATATTGCTTATGAACCACATTTATTACCTCCCATGGTGAGTCCTCTACTCACAGGTGACTCATATCTCAAGACAGTTGTCTCTTTGTGTCCACTCCACACTTACGCCTTTTAAATCTTTTTCTCTCCCCGTCTCTCGTTCTCAGCTTCCAGTGACTGGGGCAAAAGACGCACAAGCTGGTACGAGTGACCCGCCTCACCCTGCATCACCTTAACATGATTTCACCTGGATGGGAACCATCACTTCCCCCTCGAAGCAGATCCACCAGCCCTGAAATATCTTTTAATTTTCCTTTGTTAAAAAAGTAATGATGATGTGAGGGCGATCTGGCTGCGACATCTGTCACCCCATTGATCACCAGGGTTGATTCGGCTGATCCGGCTGGCTAGGCGGGTGTCACCGCTCCATGTGCGTCCCTCCCGAAGCTGCGAGCTCGGTTGAAGAGGACGACCTTCCCCGATGGCGGAGAGGACCGCTCTTCGGTCAAGGGTACACGAGTGGCTGCACTCCCCTGCTAGAACCTCCAAACAAGCTCTCAAGGTCCATTTGTAGGAGAACGTAGGGTAGTCAAGCTTCCAAGACTCCAGACACATCCAAATGAGGTGCTGCATGTGGCAGTCTGCCTTTAAAACTAACTAACTAACTAACGAACGAACGAACTAAATAAATAAATAAATAAAATGATGAAACTGTATATAATTAAATGAGTAGGAGAACCCATAAAATCGGCGTGTACACCCGGAATTCTCTTGCTTGTAGTCTGAACCCACATGAGCTGACAGCGACCTGACCTCGTTCTCTGTAAAGATGGCCCGTCTACACCCACAGCACAGTAAGAAGAGCCATGGTGGAGAGCGTGTGGCTAGAGCCGGGAGCCCCCACAGCAGCGTCACCCCACCCGGAGGCATCAGCCTCCGGACGCCGCTCCCCACAGGTCACTGTCCCCTGAGCCTGTCCATCAGCACGTCCTCAGGTCGAAGTCCACCCGGGAGCCTGGTGGGTTCCCTGAGAGCCAGCCCTGACCAAGTGCCCACAGCCTGTTGACAGAGTCAGAGCCGCGCTCTCACAAGGAGGCTCCACAGTCATTTGGATCCCAGCTCTCTTGACCACTCATTGCTGGGATGTTGAAGGCATGAGGGGAGCCACTTTTATGCGTTTGCCCCAGAAAGGGCAGCGTCACCACAGTCACTTGGTTGTTGACCCCATGTCGTCTGAGGCAGTGATGGTCTGAGGGCGGGCTGCAGAGTGAAGGTGAAGAGGGGGTTTGGCACAGCGCCTCAGATTAAAGTGCTCCTACAGCTGCCCCTGTGCATCCTAGGGTTCAGTTCTTGAAACAGGAACTACCAGCTGACAACTGGGGATGGGATGCCCAAGAAAGCGGTGTTTGGGGTGTCATGAGCATGGCCAGGCACAAAGCAAGGAGACGGCCCAAGGGTCGGTATCCCACGTCCGGCCCCTCGTGTGCCGCTCAGCCAGCCCAGGGCCTGTGGCCGGCTGGTGGTGTGGCCGAAGCACCCAGGGGCTCACAGCCAGCCTGAACAAGTGTGGCTCCCGCGGACGCCTCCATACACTCGTCTGGTCAGGAGAATATAAACTAAACAGGCTTCCTCTGAAGGAGCCAACCAACCAGAGCTCAGCACCTCATACTTACCATTTGTTTCTCCAGGAGACTGTGACCCACAAGAGGGCAGGCCCCACTTCGTCTCTCTCAGAACCTCTGGCTCCTGACAGCAATCCTTTCCTGAGTAAGGGAAAAACACAATGAGCTTCAATTTGTGTCTTGTTTGTAGGAGAGTTGTGTTTTTTTTATTGTCAAAAATGGATAAAATTTGATTTGTTTTGTTGAGTAAGTTATGCTTTCTTTCATACTTAAATATTGGGTATTAACTTTCATCAACCCTTGGTATATATTTTTTCATTATTAATTAGAAAATAGGGAGTAACCCTGCCTGTTTGTGTTTCTAAAAACAGCTTCACATCAAAGATTTCATTTCCGCCTCACTTTCATCATCTAACTCACAATGTCTTCTATCCACAGAGCGGAATTCACGGGACACTCCCAACACAGCCTCACTTCTTTATCTGTTTCATGGATCTTCGCAAAGTCCTCATCCCATCTGCTCTTCTCGAGAGACATAGACAAGTCCCCAGCCTCCTGGACCTTACTAGCGTGGGGAGGGGACAGTAACGAGCCATTCAAGTGGAGGGTCACCACAGACCGTGGGTGCTGTGTGACACAGTTGGGCGTGCGGAGAACTCTTTTAGAGAAGATGCTTGAGTAGAGAGCAGAAGACTCAGAGTCACTCGCAGTCAGCTCAGGCTGCATTAACAAAAGTACCACAGGCTGGGTGGCTTAGGAAACAGACATTTCTCGCTGACAGGGTGGAGGCTGGAAGTGCCACATCAGGGTGCCCGCAGGGTTGGGTTCCGCCGAGGGCCCGTTTCCTGGTTGGCAGACGGCCACTTTCTGGCTGTGTCCTCACAGGGTGGGGAGACAGAGAGAAAAGCAAGCTCTCTCATGTCATCTCTTACAAAGGCTTTCATCCCATTTGTGAGCGGCCCCTACTCATGATCTAATCACCTCCCACAACTCCTTCTCCACATATTATTAGGCTTCAACATACAAATTTGGGAGAGGGACATGAACACTGAGTTCATAGCTGGGTCAACCCCTCAAGGTGCAGGGAGAGGGGAAGGCCTGGCCGAGGGGTTGGGTGAGAAGTGAGGTCGGACGCTGTGGTGGAGCCAGTCCCAGAGGGGACAAGTGGCCACTGAGAGATCAGATGACACAAGGCCTCACCGTGGCCACAGGGCACTAGGACCATTTTCTCCTTAACAGGCTGTTCTTAGAGCAGCCTTAGGTTTACAGGAAACTTAAGTGGGAAGTACAGAGAGCTCTCACACATACCTTTACCCCCTTATACACACACGCACGCGCGCGCACACACACAGACACACACACACACTCACACACACGCACAGCCACACCCACACAAGCACACGCGCGCGCACACACACACCCACACCCACACCCACCCACCCACACCCACACACACTCACACACACACACACTCACACACGCACACGCACACAAGCACACACGTGCACACACACATGCACACACGCATGCACACACACACAGACACACACGCACACACAGACACACACACACTCACACACAGACACACAGACACACACTGTCAGGTTTCCCTATTATTAGCATCTTGTCTTAGTGTGGTATATTTATTATAATTGATGAACCAATATTAACACATTATTATTAACAAGTATATAATAATATATATTATTAATAATATAAATTATTATATATAATAATTTACATAACATAAATTATTATAATATAATATTATTAATATTGTAATATTAATAATAACAAATTATTAATATGTTATTAACACATGCACAGTTTGCATTAGGGTCTCTCTTGGTGTCACACATTCCGCAGGTTGGGACAGGTGGATAATGACATGTGCCCAGCATTACAGTATTACGCAGCGTCGTGTTTGAGGCCCTAGAAATCTCCTGACCCCACCAATGCATCACTCCTTCCCTCCCCCAACCTACGGCAACCAACCACTGATCTTGCTACTGTTTTGCCTTTTCCAGGATGTCGTATAGTTGGAATGATACAGTGTGTAGCCCTTTCAGATTGGTTTCTTTCACATAGCGATGTGTATTTAAGGTTCTTCCATGTGTTTTTGGAGCTTCATAGCTCTTTTGTAACCACTGAATAATATTTCGTCGTATGGTTATACCACAGTTTATTTATCCACTCACCTGCTGAAGGACATCTTGTCCTTCCCATAATTGTGGCAACTACAGATAAAAGTGCTATAAATATGTGGGTACAGGTTTTAGCACGGTAATAAGTTTTCAACCCATTTGGGTAAATACCAGGAGGGCAATTGCTAGGTTATTGGGTGCAAGTATATTTTGTTTTGTAGGAAACCACCAAACAGTCCTCCAAAATGGCTGCACCAGGGTGCATCCCCACCAGCAACGGACGAGAGTTTCTACTGCTTTCCATGTCTCCAGCATCTAGTGCTGCCAGTATTTGGATTTCAGCCCTTCTAGGAAGCGTGTGCTGGCCTATGATACATTATAATCAGAGAGGTCACATGAACTGATTGACATTTCTTAACGAAGATTCTGGCTGCTCTGAGATGGACGATGGAAATCTACAGGGATGCCCCCATCGCAGCCCAGGTGAGAGGTGACTGGGTGTGGGCAGCGGCGCTGAGAAGGAAGGAGACACGTGCTGGAAAGAGAGCTTGTAGGACTTGCAGGTGGGTCAGATTTGGGGGGAGATGGAAAGGGCGGCCCCAAGTGTCACTGCTTTAGCCAGCACTGGGGTGGGCAGTGAGCTGTCACGGAGACAGAACTCAGTGACTATTTTGCACAAAGTAAGCTTTGGGTTTCCATTAGGGACCCAGGGGAGGTGTCAAAGGAGATCAGGATTTTAAGTCTGAGGTCTGTGGGCGAGACCAGGTTGGGCACATAAGTGGGGGCTTGGCCTGTAGCCCCCACCTCCTCTTCCCTCTGGCTCCCACTCCCACTCCTCTTCAGATCTTATTCAGATAGCCACTCCTTGGGAAGACCTCCCCCGACTTGCTCCATGAGTAGGTCCTTGCCTTCCCTGTGTCTCTGCATCCAGGGTTTCCTGGTCCCTCCTGTCACTACGTTCCATCCCGTGACTGCAGTGCCTGTCGTCTCCTGTAGGCTGGGGGTCCTGTGAGAATCTGTGGTTTCTGTCTCACTCAGCCTATGCTTCTGTGGCCCGTTCATAGTATACTCTCACTCCATATGTATTGAATAAGAAACCTACTGAGGAATCAAATGTTTCTAAGTGTTTTGGGGATGGATGAAATACACACGGAGAAGCAGAGCAAGGAATTCAACAGTGCACAATGACCACCTAGGTTGAAACTGTCTTCTTAAAATTATACACGTAAATACCAGGTATTCCTTTTCTGTAACTGGCATGATGGTTGTTACTACCAGATTAGTAAGTGTCCCCAGGGCCCGCACCCACCAACGCTGCTCTCTTCTCTTCTGGGCACATGAGCATCATCCTGATCAAACTCACCTTTTTTCCTCTTCACAACTCAACAAGTTTCCACAATAAATGTCAATAAAAGAGACTCGACTTGCGCTCAGACGCTGGTAAATGACAAGCTGGAAATTTGACCTCAACTGAGAAAGCACAGTTAATAATTTTTATCTGACAATTTCAGATTTGAAACAGTGATTACATAGCTACCTGCCATGAAAAAATGTGCTGAAGAAACAAAACAAAACACACGCTTAATGGCCTTATCATCCCTGGGAGCTTTCTGAAAACCCAAGTGTTACATAGCACAGGCGTGTGGATCTCAGGTCTGGTTGCACATCTAGTATTACCTAATGGCAGATGCGAGAGGCTGACTTGCAAAATCCTGGCTCTCATTATAGAGCTGTTCCTTAGAGCCCGGAAGCCCTGTAGATAAGCCCTGATGTCACGTGCAGCAACAGCCCATGATGCAATTTGGTTTCCCAGGTCAGCCTGGTTTGTTTTGCTAAACTGAATGTACTGTAATCCACAATCCTATGCTACACAAACATCAATTAGTTAGCGCTGACCTGATGATAATGGTCTTGGTGCATATTAGAGTCAGCTGATACTTTCCCTAATTAGAGAAGGCTCCAATTAGAGCTAACCCAAAGGTCGGTGCTCTTAGCTCCCAGGGCCGGGCGATGGTATGGGTGCTGATATGAGGATCATGGAAATTAGCTATGCAACGAGAGTGCAGTTCATGACACAGTCCAGGACGAGGCTGAACATCCTCACACTGATGTTCCCGACCCCACAGGGCGAATCTGCAGCCAGCTTTCCACCTGGGCCGTGAGCGGTGACCTTTCCTCAATATTCTTCCAGCCATTCATTTTTTTTTTCCTGGGTTGGAAAAACTACATTTAATCGCTTCATAAATATGAATGGATGTCACTATTCTTAACAAATTATTCATTCAGATGGAATTTTTCAATGTTTTGTAGCAATTAGAGGACTTAAATAAAATATTCATATGCATTTCCTTAATTAAAACATTTTTCTTGGAGTATGTTGGTGAGCATGACTTTTGGTCTTTTAATGGCTTCCTGTTCCATGACTCTGATTTCAAAATGTCCATATTTATCTCATTATCTTCTCATTTCCTTTTTCATTAACCAGTTCAAACCCTTATTGTCAAAAGCAACTTCTAAAACTAGATCAGAAATGCCTTCTATTACGGAAAAATTACCTTAGCCCTCAAGACTGGCAGTCACATTCTGCATGACATTTTTGGCTGCATGTTATCATCTTTTATTCACAGAAACAAGTTAAATAACCATAAAAGTGAAATGAGTCATCTTAGGACAACTTTAAAAACATATGCATTTTTTTCCATTAAAAACATAGCAGTGGTATTTTACTATTGACACTAATTTTTTCAATGAGACAAACGTCCTGAAGTATAAAAGAAAAATACTTATTATACGTGTATGTCATGGTTACGAAATGGTGCTTTCAAAACAAGACAAATATGGGTGCAACAGACACTGCTTAGATTTGAAGACGCCCTTATCCAGTGACTTTCACTTCCACACACATTCCCCAGCTGAGGAAATAATTCAGCCCCTAAAGCTCAGATTCACCCCGTGGATGGTGGGATTATTTTCATTCCTGCAGAAGTAAAGTAACATTTCCCTTCCTAGAAAGCTAAACAGAGCTGCAAACACGCTTCCATAACACGCTCCCAGGAGCGTGTTGCTGCTACACCATCGCATTTAAAAATACTTAAACTACTAGCTCAGCACATTGAACCACAATAAGACACTTTAGTCAAATATTATTTATGTTGTGAGGCTGACGGAAAAAAAAAAAGTCTCAAAGAATTTACCCGTTTCAGCTCCTCGCATGTAAAATAGCAGGCAAGCCTCCCTTGTGTGGCCCATGCCTGCCACCTTCCAAAGAAGGCCTCCTGTGGCTTTCTGCCACAGGAGGGCTCCCCTATGAAACATGAAGTAGACTATTAATAAAGAAATTAATCATAAAAATAGAGAGTTGACACAAAAGGCATGGAAATAAAGCTAAGGTGGCTTTAGCTGCTTTGATGAGACACAGCCCTGCAGACTGGTCAGGCCGTGTGCAGTCAGGCCTCCTGCTGACCACCAGGGACCCCCAAAGGGCTCTGCATTCCACAGGTCTGCAGGACAAGGCATTGCCCACCCATGCTGATGCACACAGTAGGTGCCACAGGGAGGTCCTCAGACTGTGCTCAGTAGGACAGATTCATGGGGGCTCGAGAGCACTGAACAAAGCCATCTACCCATCCATGTGTTAGCCCACTTGTTTACCCCCCAAACCTATTACACATGTACCAACTGTATGACCTGGACTTGGAGCTCTGGTGAACGTGACATTGGACCAGTGGAATTTTTTGTTTGTTTGTTTTTTGTTGTTTTTTTTTTGCGGGGGGATGAGATTTATACGCTCTCTCTTTTTCTTCCTAAACAGGAGGTCCCCACTGGGACAAGCTTAATATATTTTGAGGAGCACAGGCTGGCCTGCTCTCTGGCCAAGGGAGACCCAGGCCAGCGTTTGAAGGTGGGCACCAATGTGGGCTGGCCAGCCTCCAGAGTCAATGGGGTGCCCACCGGCTTTCTGCGGAAGTGAAGAGCTGTGCAAGCAGCAGACATCCTTACCCTCTAACTGAGAACTGGGCATCAGAGGCTCTTATGTGTGTTATAATTCTGACTGCATTGGCTCTGCTTGGGTGATGCACTTAGAAACTCACGTCTGTGGGCTTCATCCCCTCAGCTACACAAGGAAATTGGATTTGCAGAGGGTGACTGCTGGTCTTGAGGGTTCAGGTAATTTTCCCACAATAGATGGCATCTCTGGTCTAGTTTGTGGAACTTGCCTTTGACAGTTAGGAAATCCAGTTTCAGCACCGTCTTCCATATCTAAGCTTCCGCCCTTGACAGCGAGTTGTCCCGTTTGGGTAGACCAGGCACTTGTCGGATGAGTTCGGTTTCGTGTCTTTCCCTGGTGCTGAGGATGGGACTGACATTCCTGGCAGAGTCTCCTGGCCTAAGTCCATGGGAACCAGTCGGCTGAGGGCGTGACAGTCAGGGCGCCGCCCGACCCAAGGTTTATTTTTGTAATGAGTACACAAATGTACTCATCCCTTTGCAAAATCTGCAAGGAAAATAGATTCCCTTGTAAAGGCTGAGCGCCTGATAAGAAACGCTACGTCTAGTAAATTGATGAGATTTAAGGTATGAAATATCGTGTTCTCACAGCCCTCGAGCTCCTGGTCAGTCATCGGTGTCTCTGCGGGAGCAAACGGTTGCTGCAGATGTGTTGACAGCCCCACTCTTATGGCCCAGTGGCTTTGCTTCCTTTGTAAACACACATTTGCTGGTCGCTTTGACCATCATCACCAACCTCCATGGTGCCATCCAGACATCACTGTCACGTGGGCGTCATCCGTTCTAAACACACAGATCGGTGTTTATCTTCAGGACTCGAATCGAAGCCAAACGCTTGCTAAGCTGTGGAAACGCGTCTGTGTCGACGTGCCCCTGCCTCAGTACGCGCACGTGTACGTGTCTGTATTTTTCACCCTGCCTGTCCGTCTCTTTAATGTACTTAGAAAAAAATCACACCTTGGACGCGGGATGTGGAGAGACGGCTGTGAGGAGTAAACAAAGTAAGATGTTTTCAGGCTCTGCCGTGAGGGTGCTTCTGTCTCGTTTTGAACTGAGCGTGACTTCATTTGTCAGCAATGTGGAAAACGCTAAGGGGTCCGGCTGGGAAACACGCCCTGCTCGTTTGGTGGGAAATCTCCAGGTCCTGGACTGGATCAAGTGTTCAGGGCCACTAGCTTTACTAAGAGAGAGCACAGCTTCCCAGCTGCTCATTAACTGCTCAGTACATTGTCTAAGATAGCACATTATTGCTGGATTAATAAAACCCACATTAAGAAAAATGAAGTTAATTATGAAGCTGGAGTGATCCTTTCCACACGCTGCTTTGCATCCACTGTCACTGGCTCTTAAAATGAGCGACTAAAGACCAAAATGAGCCCTGCAGTAAAAATTAGCAGGCCAGAAACCCGGCCGTGACAGGGCCGTGACTGGCTGGGTGTAAATCACGTTTGCTGGGAATTTGCGATCCTCCAGTTCTTACTTCTGGTTCTGGCCATGAATGGGGCTGCCTTGGAAGGATGGCTTAGTGGGAAATGCCAGCGAGTGGGAAGCTCCGGTTAGCTGAGATGCAGGACAGCCTCCGGGAGGAAGCACTCCCCCATGTCCCAAGGCATCGCACACCAGCAGCGTGGGCTGCCCCCTTTGGTCACTGCAGCAGGGACAGGGCAGGTGGGGCGCCGCTGCGGCTGGGGAGCCAGTGGCTTCAGGGAAAGGGGGTTGGGCCTAGACAGCCAGGCTCCTGGGTGCTGGAGGGAATGGCACAAAGCAGCACCCTCTTGGGGACAGGACCCAGGACAGATGGGAGGCTGTGGGCTGGAGGCTGTGGGGGCCCTGAGAATGTGAGCAGGGTGTCTGCGCTGCCAACAGTGTGTGTGTGTGTGTGTGCTCAGTGTGAACAGCATGTATGTGTGTGTGTGTGTGCGGTGTGAGCAGCATGTGTGGTATGAGCAGTGTGTCTGCGGTGCAAACAGTGTGTGTGTGTGCATGCTCAGTGTGAGCAGCATGTGTGTGTGTGTGTGTGTGTGTGTGTGGTGTGAGTAGGGTGTGTGTATGCGCATGTATATGTTGCATGTCGGCAGGTGGTCTCAGGCTGGTGGGTTAGTTAACCGGGGTGGGAGCATTTGTACACTTACACCTTGGTTCTGGCCATACTGGGTGCTGGACACCAGCCCCCAAGTTCACGGCCACTGTTTGCCGTTTCCGTATCTCCACCAAGGGCGTTAGCTGAGGACTGGGCGTCCCCTGAAGCTGTTCTCTTCCATCCCACCCACTGTGCACTGAGCTCTCTGGTGTGAATCTAGTCCTGCACCTGGAAGATCTGTGTGAGCCTCAGTTTACCAGCCTGTGACTGGGGACAATAACGGTCCCTTTATCGGGCTGTTAGGAAGAGTCAACACACTAAGGAGTGGAGGCCTTAGCACTGGGATATATACTCCTGATCACAGCACGGGCTGTGCCAGTGGGGACTGGGTCCATTGCGCCTCCTCCTTCGTACTGCAGAGCCCAAGTCCCCCCATCAGACCCCTCTCTCCTGCCCAGGCGCCGTCAGGACGCCACCACAGTTCTCCGCCAGAAGGCTGCTCCTGAAGTCACGTCAGCGGGGACTTCGTTGCTGGCTTCATCCTTGTCTGCTCATCCATGTGGATGCCTCTTTGGGTGAAATGAGGAGTTCAAGACCAAAACCGGAAAACGGCAAGTGTCAGTCAGGGTCTGCCCCGGGCCACGTGGACCAGGACAGTCACTCTTCCTTCGACTCCGGACTGTGTAGACGCCACCTGAAAACCTGAAGACTGAGTGTCCGCCCCTCGCTGCCCTCCTGGGACCCTGCCCAGAGCTCTTCCAGCCACAGATGCCCCCGCTGGCACCGTGTCCTGGGAACACAGCCCCCTAGGGCAGAGGACACGTGGCTACCTCAGCCGAGGAACACTGCTTGCCTTCTGCATGGCCTGCTGTGTGCTTTGTCCTGCAGACTTTTTGGGTCTAGGGCAACCTACATTTTCAAAATCTGTCCAAATTTCCTTTTGTAAAAACACTAGGAAAAGTCCCAAGGCCACACAAATTGTGCCATTGTATGTGTATGTTTTTAAGTATTTCTATGATCACATCATTCTTGAAAAACAAAACAAGCAGTGCTTTTTATGCGCTAGCGAGGGTGTTCATTCCACAACGGGGCCTGTGTTTAGTCCCAGGCCACGGGGACCCACCGGCTTGTCACTTTCGCAACTGGCAGAGGGGCCGGTTTCACATGCAGCTGCCTGGACAGCCTCACGCTGCCATGGACACTGTGCCATGGACAGACTCCAGGCTTGTCTTTCAGATGCTAGAAAGGGTGCGACCCGTGGGAAGAGGCATGAGATGGACGATAAACATTACCGCCGGGTTCCGGGACCACCCCAAGGCAAGAAACGTTCACAAAGGCATTTCAATATTTCTGCAGACTCACAAAGCATCAACCATTTCCCTCTCGTATTTAATAAAGATCTCTGCCTCCGTCAGCTGCAGCCAGTGATAAGGGTAATATCCTCAAATAGCTAATCCCGGATCCCAGCTCAAGTGTCTTACGCGGTTCGGAGCAGGGAGGCTGTCGGTAGCTGCGGTGTGCATTCATAAACCTGAGGGGGAAAAACGTTTTTGTATTTGGCTCTTTACTCTATCTTAAATGCTGTACTTTTCGGGGGCGAGATAAGTCCTGGCTCTTCACAGAACACTGAAGCTTAGCCGTCGCTCCGCCTCTGTCCGTGCAGGAGAAGGTCCTGTCTGTGCACAGATGTCTCAGATTAAATTGTAGCCCGCCGTCCTCGCAGCACTCACACTAGATGAACTGCCAGAAGGGCCGTAGGCAAGAACGAAATTGCTTTGGTTTGAGTGCAAGTGAGTTTGGCTCAGACAAGCTGAATCAGTGCATTAAGTGCGAATCCCTCACAGATTTGAAAGCAGCCTTTAGCACAATTATTGACTGTGAGTGATGATTATGTGTAATTGGAGGAGACTGGAGCTACCTGTAGCCGGCTGGATACCCGCGCGGCCGGCTCGGGCCCCTAATTCAATGTTCCAGCGCAAGAGCCGCGACGCAGCTCAGTCCTGACGAGTGCACACACGCTCGATAAACCTTAATAAAGCTGGCAGCTTCAGTAACTAGACTGAGTATATAATTCAATTTTTTAATTCAGGAAAGGGAAATCGCTAATGAGTACGTTGGGCCATGGCAATGCATTCGTCTGCCACGTGCAGAGGCCTCCCCGAAGGGGGGGGGGACACATGGGTCCACGCGCCCCCTTGGAACATTCCAGAACCCGCGGCTGTCCTCACCTGCATAGCACCCTCCCGGGTCTGGGGGAGGTGGCTATCGGCTTCTGGGCCAGGATCACCTTGCAGCAAATCTGTGAAGATGGCAAAATAAAGCGACAGCGGCCCGTCTCTTTCTGGGGAGGTTATGCCAGCAACCGGGGACAATGGGTGGATCCCGTCACGGATTCTGCCTGCTCGCCTGGACCCGGCTAGTCCTGACTTACCTCCGTCCTGAGTCCCCAGCCACGAGTCACCGGGAGGCTGGTAGGGCTCATCTCCGGAGTTACTGGCTCTTCTCAGTGAACGAACAGCCATGTGCTCATGGGTCTTAGGTTTAGGACATTGCTTTTTTGTGTGCTCTTTCACACAAACACACACACATGCACTCACGCACATGCACCCCGCCAGACCCCACCCGTACACTGGCCACGGACGTCGTCTTCCCCAGGCTTCCCCGTCTGTGTGATTTCAGCCCACTGGCAGTTTTCTACTCAGAGCGAATTCATTTTGAAGGTGCACTCAGGCCACTTGCCATTATTTAAAGAGCATTTATGGCAGGATTTGTAAGGAAACCCGTTTCCAGCCACGCTGCCAATGAATTCATCCCTCACGCCTTACACAATCCCGCTCGCCAGGCCCGCGCACCGTTAATCTTCCTTATGAGAAATGGGCCGGGGTCCAGATGGATTGGAGTCACGCATTTCTGTAAATTGGGGCATTTGGTAGAATAATAAAAGCATAACCCTACAGAGGACTGAACGTGAGCAGATGAACCGAGAGGTGGGTGAGTTGGTCCCAGTGAGGGGCCATGCTCCCCTTTAATCCCAGAGCAGACCGGGGTCACACGTGCCAGGCGTGCCTTTGGCACTCACCAGGGCTCTGTGGCTGTGACGTGTGTCTCACATGTCTGCATCACAGGGGAAGGCACTGCTTGTGGGGTTTGGTTACAGTCCACATCCACGTGTCTGTTCACGTGTCTTAGGGAAAGTCAAGAAGAAGACTTCTTCCGGTAGGTTTGCGAAATGTTGATGGTGCTTTTGCTTACTGTTGACATTGAGATTGAAATGTGAGGTCACTTATTTCAAGATGATTGAAACCTCGCCTCATGCTTCCTTTCCAAAATCCTGGGCAGGTGTGTATGAAGTTGTCAAGGGCCTCTGGGGTGCCCCAGTGCCACACACACACTGATGTCTGCAGACCAGCCCTTGTCCCAGAATCTCAGGGTTCCCTAGAGAGATTCTATGCCTATGGATGATGGTCCTGAAAATCAAAAAGGTTACTCTTGGTGGTTTAAAAACTTCAGCAACAACAGCAAAGCTAGGTGACAAATGGCTGTCTGGTGTCTAGTTGTGCATTTCCTGTTCATTGGCTCAGCCACAAGTTATTCCCAAGGCCCGCTCTTACCGCTGTTCTGGCTGAGGTGTGATTTGTTCTTAAGGAGCACAGACCCTGCTTTAAAGCGGGGTGCAGCTCAGGAGGCACACTGAGGTGGGCATGCACACATTTAATGGCCATCCAGTACGTGTCTCTTCATTTTAAAGGTGACACTCCGTGGTGAGGGCTGAGTCCCATGTCTTCACTGACCAGGTGTGCAGAATGGTGAAAATTATCAAATTAAGTTGGAATCCAGGACTTCAGAAGACCGAAGACAGGGCCTCTACCTGGGAGCTCAGAGCCACTGTTACAGTAAAGAAGAAAACAGAGCAGCTGAGGGGACATTCACCTTCTCAGCTTTTTTGTTTGTTTGTTCTTACCTCTCCCAGCAGTGTGCACTTTTACTTGGTGAAATCCTGTTTTTGATGAGTGTGAGATTGACAACAATGAACAAAAATTTCTTATGAAGTGCTCCAAGACAACATTGATTAAAGAAAAAGAAGTCCTAGTTTTCCTAAGAGTTTACTCCATGCGATGTCCAGCACCCATACACGGAACTCCTTTTGTTTGGGGCAAATATGCTAACTGGCAAGAAAGTGAGTTTCTCAAACAGACTGTTGTAAAATAAACAAACAAACAAACAAACAAAAAGCACTTGAATTTTTTCTTAAAAAGTCCAGCAAGTGATTTTAAGGTGCTACACATTCTAACAAAGTTTGAGCCCTTCTCACACTGGGCCTGTGGGCACTGTGATTCTAAACATGGTGACAGAGATGGACTCATTTGAACTAGAAGAGTCACGTCAGTCTGCTCCCTCTGACATGTGTGTCTGTCTCCTCCAGCCTGTTCCTTGGGGGTCATCATGGATGACACCAATTGGGAGATGCCCAGGAGCAAAGTTTTCCAGCATGTGGGAGATCCTACCTGCAAATGCAGAAGCATCGCAGAAGACAGAGCCGAGAGGTAACAAGAAAGAGACAACGCCTATTGCTTCAGTGTCAGGGCTCCTGCATTCAGCTCATCCTGCAGCCCTCGGACCCCCGGAATTCCCGATGATGTGCACCAAGAAATACCCTTTGTTGCATAAACTAGTTCATGCTCTGTTTCTGTTGTCTTATGAGAAAACACTGCCATGCCTGACGTGGCAGATCATACACCTCATGAGCTCGAAGGCTCTAGTCCCGAGCTACTTCCCACTACAGAGAAGGAAGCCCCCCACCTGCCACCTTTTCAGGAGGCCCCGCTGTGCACAGGGCCTGCACACCCCAACTTCATGGTGGTTCCTGGGAAATTTGAGAAAGCATTTTCTCCAGCCTGTATTGACAGTGGGTCCATTAGATCACGCTTAGCTTTTTTTTCTAAATGGGGTGAGGACTGAGCCACGATCACTACTGCTTGTTCACATGACATTTAAGCAACTCTGAGGACAGGCGCCCAGCCCCTTGGGTCATGGCATGTGTGTGCCCCCATCCAGAGCCCCCCTTCCCTCAGCCAGGCCTTGTTGCTCACAGCTGTGTGGGTGCTCGGTATGTTTCCTGATGAGCAATATCTCTGCGATTTCATATCCTTCATGGATTTCAACAAGTCCTCCTGGAATCGGTTTCTTTCATATTTTTATGCTGCTTTTGTAAACTGGGATGACAAGTAAACATTCAACAGGGAGACACAAACAACACAAAATAAATTTAGGAGTCGTTAAGGAGAGAGGACTGCAAAGACTCATCAGTGAGGAGTTTGCCTCTTACCCATGCAGGACCCGGCCACCTCCCTTGAGACAACCCTCAGCTTTGTCTAACTATGAGTGTCACCTCCATGGACAGTGCAGGGTACCTTCCTGAGTGCACTGGGGCGGAGGGGGGGGGGCGGGTGGTCACCTTTCCTGAGAGCGCTGTGTTCCCCACACGATGGGAACTCAATGCCCATTAGTTAGTGATGGTGTGGAGTTTGTTTGCTGTGGCTGCTATGGTAATGTTCTAAAGATAAGTGATGTTTCACCAACCTCTGCTGGACAAAAATGTCTGTCCCATCGGGTGGCTCAGTTCAGGGCCTGCACATTGTATGCTCTCTCTGCAGTAAGAGGGGTTTGGCTCATTTCAGTGGCATGGCTATGCACTCCGCAGACATTCAAATTTCTCCTTCTACAGGGATTACCCATCAGTGCAAGTAAAGCCACTTGTTTCAGTCAGGCACTAAGATGACGAGCATCGCCCGGCGGTCTGCAGGGCGACCCTGCCCAGCAGCAACCACGCTCCACCTCGGGGAGTCCAGGCGCAGCCCCGCAGCGTCCTGCACGCTCCGGGTGCTGACGGGTGCCGAGGTGCAGGCCCCCACTTTGCCTTTCTGTCCTCTGTGCACCTGCAGCCCCGAGCCAGGAGAGTGAGCTTGTACCTGTGATGACCCCTCCGCCTGCAACTCCAGGTGACTTTCTCAACTGACCCCAGAGTGATTTTTTAACACACACAGACACACACAGACACACACACACACAGCAAAAGTGCATTGTTTCTGCTTGCTCTTGGAAACCAAATAACATGCTCCCAGCTGTGTATTCTCAGATGCAAACATTTCACCTTCCTGACTGCCTCGAACAGTACCAACATCCATTTGGTTTTAATTTGTTGTTGAGAAACAAACACAGTTTCACAGCGTTCACAATCTATTTATTTTGCTGATCTTTGAAAGACATCAGCCAGTGGAATCCAAGAGTGATTAATACATGTTTGTCCACACACACACTCAAGGATTAATCTCTGTGGTGTTCTATAATTACAGGATACATGTATTCTATGTACAAACTACACTCAGACATACACTAATATTAATCATGCAGTACTTTATAATATGTAATATAATTAGATATAAATATAATATATATATATATATATTCTGCACACACATGTAAAGATATTCTATTTGCAAATCACACACACACACACACACACACACATCCATTGCAATCCAGTCTTCTACTATTCAGATAACGTGTGTATTTGTATTTCCCTAACCTTTTGCATGGTGGACCCCTAAGCCTCCTCCAGTGTAAATAATGCATTGCAGTAAAATATGGACTGTCAACCCCCGGCAACAATTAATTATATAGCACATAAATTCTTCCTTCCAAATGACTAACACAGTCCTTTGTGCGTAAATGTTTCTCTGAATTTTGTTTGAACTACCAGCCTCACAACATCAGATGGTGTAGTCAGGATAATTTCCATTAGAAAAATAATTACAGGCTAAATATGGTTAATAAAACATTAACCATAAATTTAAATATTTTAAAAGCATGTCCTTCCAGAAGCAGCTTCTAATGAATTTTGATGAAAATACCATGATTACTTAAGAAAAAATAAATAGACGTGATTATTACCCACAATTGTGAGATTGATGAATTACAAAAAACAATTTTAACTGGGAATAATTATTCTGGGCAGCCTGCTTCATAAAATTGATGATTATAAGTAGAAAAAAAGAAAATAATAATTCCTCACAGATGACAGAACATTTGGTCTAATTTTGATCCAGTCTAGATTTATGAATTTGTAGTTATTAGTCAATTGTAAAACCTTCAAGCTCTAAAGTTTTAAATAATATCAAAATATCAACTTCTGTTGAAAGATGTCACATTGACTTAAAGGTCCAGCAAAGAGGCTTTCTGTCAGCTTTGAGCCTGGGACAGCTCGTCTGAGGGACATTCACAGGCCTTGGGGAGCAGGCAGTGGGCCTGTGCCTCCAGCTCCCACCCAGCTGCAGTCAGCGCATCCCCGACCCTTCTTGGTGGCACCACACTCCCATCTGAGTCTCTCTAGCAAATCAGCATCCTCTTTACTTCCTTCCCTGAGGTCCCTTTGGGCTTCCATTCAACACTGACACTGAAATCTGTCCCAAACTTGCACACTTTGGGGTCAGTTTTGGAGTCTTCTTAGGCGACAGTAACATCAGACACACGACCGGGCGCCTTTCCGAAGGAGAGAAACTTTGTGGAGGCAGCTCGGCTCTGTTTACTGATTCCCTGGACTCGGAGGCTGGCTGCCAACCCCGGTGCCCGGCAGAGGGGCCTCGGGTGGTCCGAGAGGCCTGTTGGGTCTTTCTCAGCCGAGCTTAAAGCACAGTGTCCGACCCGTGCCCCACGGCGCTTTCTTTGACACCAGTGGTCCGGGGAATATTAACCTCACAATCTGCTCCTTGTCCTCGTCTGCCATCCTACCCCGTGCATGAAATGTAGGGCTTTCCTCCACATATACAATTTATTTGTACAGTTCTTAAAATTGCTTGCGGAGCACTTTTCCCTGTGCTGTCTAATTTTATCCTTTTCAGGAAACTTGCAAAGCAGAGCCACAATTTTATTTTTACTTTTTGGCTCTAACTCGTTGGCCATCAGCCAGCAGGTTGGTGATGGGGGCGTCCCTGCCCTGGCCGAGCCTTAGTGTGTTCACAGGTGTGAGGCCACAGCGGCTGGCTGGGGGACGGGCTCAGAAACGCTGGGGGCAGGCGAGAACGCCCTACACCTTCCAGGAAGAGCCCTCTGTGAGCAGCGGGCCCTGGAGAGCCCTTCCACGCAAACCTACCAGAGAGGAGGCGTGTCGGCCGTGAGTGCCACACGCGGGGCTGAGGACACCCCTTAAACCCGGGCAGCTCCAGCACGGAGAGGAGGTGGCTGGCTGAGCCTGCGGGCGGGCGGGTGTTATCAGCTACGTTTTGTACGTGAGAAACTGTCAGCAATGATGTGGACTTGTCATCTAAAGCCACCAGCTAGTAAGTCCTGAGAGCCATGTCGGGATCCCCCCATGACACCAGCTGCCCCATGGGATGAAGGAAGGGGCACTCCTGCCCCCCTAGGGGCCCAGGAGAGGGACAGAGCGAGTGATGACCCCCTCCCTGTGTGAGAGCGCTGTAGACTGTCACCGATGCCCGCTGCATCGCTGTTCCCGGTTTACAGAGGAGCAGACCGAGGTTCAGAAGGGTTTCGGGACGTTGGCTGGACCGACTCGAGCTCTGACAGCAGCACCGCTTCCCCACGCAGCCGCCCCTTGTGTTGGAGGGGGCCTCGCCTCTCCTCCCCCAGCTTTACTCTCTGAGCCCCATAACGACGGCTCTCCCCCAGCCCTGCCTCAGCCGGCCGACCCCAGTGAGCCTGTGACGGCAGGCCCCACATCTGCACTGTGCTTTCTTTGGGGTCAGATGGTGCCACAAGCCAGGACAACTCCAGCGCAAGGGTGTGGAGCCAGCAGGTCCTGTCCCCCAGGCCGCCTGAGCCGTCTGGCACGGCAGGTCCCACTCGGCGGCCTCACACCGGGCCATCCTCCCCGGTCACATCTGCTCACTTGGCCCATGTCCTCACCCCCGCATGGGCTCCCTAGCTGTGATTCAAGCGCAAATGAATGAGAAACACCTGGATCACAGTTTCCTGAAATCACGCGTGATTTGACAAACGAGTAGCCCCTCTGGCGAGTTGCAGCTAGGATGTTTTCTTGCCTCAAAGCCTGAACAAAACAAGCTCGTGAGGCCAGCCACGTCCGCACACGGCACTCCTGTCTCACCTGGGCCTTGGGGGACGGAGTGAGCAGCGGCTGCGTCGTGGGAGCCACAGTTGCCTGAGCGCGTCCGTGCGTATTTGCCCCAGGCTGGCTGAGAAGGTGCCGGGAGGGACCAAGCCCCACGTGGAGAGTGCTGGGCCTGCAGAGCTGTTTACAGTAACAGGCAAGACTGTCTTTCAGCAAAGAACAGATCTCCTTGCAGGGTCTCATCCCAGGAGGATGAAAAGGCAGACTGGCAAATTGGCGCGCTACCACCACCCTAACTCACCTCCTTCCAAATTTACGCCTTCAGGCAGCTGCCACCTTACCTCTTCCCTTTCAAGGCCAGAAGGATTCTTAATTCATCCCTGTTTCCCAGACCAGGCCGAGATAGACAGGGTGATGTTGGGCAGGTCGGGAACCTCTGCACTTTCTCCTCCCTCACAGGAGGGGGCGGGACACGGGTGGGAGGCCCAGCTGCGCAGCCCCAGGTGCCACCCGGTTTTGCTGCTTTCCGCCCTGGCCTGTGGCTCGCTGGAGGCCCTGCTCACTCAGCGGCCCACCGTGGGCACGCGGGCTCTCTCCTCTCACGCCAGAACGAGAGCCCTTTGGAGCCCAGCTCTGGAAGGGGGCCATTGCCCAGAATCCGGGAGCCAGGCAGAGCGGGGAGGGGCCCCTGGAGGGACCTGAGAGTCGCTGAGCGTGCTGAGAGGAGAGGCCGGCCGCAGGGTCTGTCTCCGTGTCTGGGATGGAGCTGGGCATGCAGGGGAGGCGGCAGGGGCTGCCCACGCCTCCCCTCCCCTGTGGGGCAGTGGGCCAAGGGCGAGATGGGTCCTGGGGCTGCGAGAGGCCTGGCCGTCCCGGGGCCTCTTCTCTCTGCCTGGTCACAGCTCACTTGTGTGCCTCTGTGTCTGCCGTGCTCCGGCCCCTTCCTGAAACCTCTCAATACAGGGCAACCCCACCCTGGGCCGGTGCCCCCCCTATCACTTCCATGTCCTCCAGACTTCTTTCTTCACCGTCTGCCCCCCTCTGTAAGGTGTGACTTTCTCTCTAAGGCTCATCTGTCATCGCCTCACTTCTGTCCCATCGATGGCGATGCCCCCTGCTGCCCTGTTCTCAGCCTGCCGTCCAGGGTGCCTGCCCAGGCACACCCCCTTCGGGTCTCCTGCCCATACGAACATTGGAATTTTCAGCTCAAGGGCCGAAGTCCCACTTTGTCAACTTCAGTGTCTTCCAGACCCCAAGGCAGGGCTGTCCCCCCTTCACTCCCGGCTTCTGAGCCTTGATCCCCACCCACTGCCGTGGCTTTGGGTTGGTGTTTCTGGGCTCCCCACAAATCCAGATGCTCAGTGCTGATGTCATGGCTTCCACCTCACCTCGAACTTGGCCTGCAAATAGCAGACACCCAACACATGCCTGCTGCATTGAATTAAAGAATTAGAGACCCAAATGGAAACTGGTCTCCACCGCAGTGGGGGACAGACCTCCTTGTCCCTCGGGGCTCCTCTCCTTCCCTGTGTGGATCCCAGAAGAGCCCCTCAGTGCCCAGGAAGAGTTTGGAGGCATGTCTGGGGGTGGGGGGCGGGGGGCAGAGGGGCAGCGGTGAGAGGGAAGTTTGTGCAAACACAGTTTGGGAAAATCAGATGGGGCGCGGGGAAGGACCGTGGCGAACACGTTTCCAATGGAGCCTTGGGCAGGTGAGGGTGCAGGTGGGCGTGCGGTCAAGATCTTGCTCCAGATCCCCTTTCAACAGCAGTTAAAACACTACAGGATTCAGCGAGCAGAAAGTACCAGGGGATTCCCCACATAGCAGGTACAAAGCACAGAGCAGGAGCGGTAACGGCGGTTATGCCGTGATCACCAGGGCGTTACCCGCGTTCATTATCAGAGGCTCTCATCTGAAAGAGCCCGAGCGGGGCCATTGCCATCTTCTCAGCGTGTTGCCTGGGATTCGTCTTCCTGGGGCGGAGGCCTCCTTGCAGGGGTCCAAGGCCCTGCTGGGGTGGGACAGAACCAGGACACGAAGTTTTGCTTTGCTTGTTTTGGAAGCACTGTTTTGCATTTCGGGTCGTGTGTGTGTGTGTGTGTGTGTGTGTGTGTGTGTAATGATCTCGTATGCACAGGACATTGAGAGAGCTGCTGGGACACTCAAAGCACCGTTGCCAGCATTTTTGGTGAGTTCATTGTCAGTGAATCAGAAGCATATGACTTAAATAACTATAAAAAATCCATGTTTAGAACTTAATGACAAACAGTCTTTGGCAACGGAATGCTGAGTGTCATCAGAGAGGAGGTGGGGAGTAGGCTGAGGGGAGGGGACCAGCGGGTCACATACAAGTGGTGGCACCTGCGTCAGGCCTGCCCTGTCGCTGAGCCGCTGTGCCCTGACACCGGGGTAATGTCCTCACGCACGGCTCCCTCGTCTGCGGCCTGGCTCTGGCCAGAGCCTGCCCCCTGCCCACCCGCCCAGGTCGTCCTGCTCTGCGTGCCCTTTGGGACCGTGCAGCCCTGAAGTCCTGCTGCACTGTCCTTCCAGGGCCGGGCACAGGGTTCTGCTCAGTACCATGTGCTACAGGGAGGCAGGTGGGCAATCCGTGCTGTGAGGGGGGCCTCTCCTGGCCAGCCCGCTCCTGGCTTCTTACTGAGGTTGGGGCAAAAGTGGGCCCGTGTCCTACAGCTTTGTGTAGTCCCTTCTCCTCCCCACCCTTCACCTTCACCTCTCTCCCTCTCTCTTCCCTTTGTTTCTTTCATATGCACTTTCTTTCTCCCAAAGTAGAAATAGAAGGAAGCAAGGCAGTTGAGGGAAGGCTTTCCTTTGGTGAGAACAGCTCCTGTCCAGGGCCCTCCGACAGCCAGCCCGTCCATCATATATATATATATATATTTCAGATATTTTTTATTTCTTCAAATTTATTATTTATTAGGAGTGACTGAAATAAAAATATATAATCGAGTCCCATCATTATCATGATCATCATGGAAATGACTTTAGGAGAAAACTGGTCAGATGAATATTATTGCTTCCCATTTTCAACCAGTAAAATAGATGCCATTGATAAACAGACAGCCAACCGTCTGTCAAGAATGCTCTCAAGATATGTTACATAATACAACATGTGCACAGAGGGGGAAAGACTAGGAAATAACTTATGTGAACCCCTTGATTCCATCAGACAAGACAAGCACAAAAGCACCACCCATGCCTCTGAGAACACTGGACCATGCACCCTTGAAAAAAGTTTTGGCTCCTTCATCACGAGCACTCCAGCGTGCCTGTGGACATGACATCGGTTCCTTTGCGCCCTGACTGCACCTTCGGTATCTGTGACATTGCAAAGTGAATGCTCCCAGCCCGTCCGTCTTGGCAGGCACTTGAGTCATCAGGTTGGGAAGCATGAACTTGAAAGACAGAAGGCAGCATGCTGGCGTTTTATCTTACTCCCGTTCTCCTGTGACATAGAAAAAGGTGTTTTGCTGGTAGCAAAGAAAAATGTCTTGAATTGCAGAGAAGATACTTTTTTACCTTCTCCATATTGACACAAACAGTCCATGCCCCTGTTCTTTCTCCTTGTTGGTGTTTGGTCTCAGGATCTCCAAGGACAACACCGGGGGGTTCCAGCCAGCCCATCAAGCTCAGACACACACCAGACCTGGTTTCTGGTAGGTTTGGTGCCCATTATGTCTGGTAAGGCAGTTCCTGCTCACTGCCTCCTGAAGCATTTTCTTGGCTTGTCTTACGTGTTTATTCTTGCCGCAACCTTCACAAGTATGACGCCAGGTCCTTAGAGAGCTGGCGTCAGAAGTAACATAAGCACACAAACGCTTTGAGGAAAATCGACCAATTTCAGTGTGTAACGTTTGTCCCCCATTGTCTATTCTCCCCTTCTTCCTCCAGCGAGAGGAAACCCCGCCCCTTCTAGGTGGTCACCCCATTTCCTGGGTTCTTCACAGCGGGCTGTGGCCCTGAGGCCCCATGTGAGATGACGGGGTATGAGCAGAGGTGGGAAGACAGTTGGCAGCTCGGGGCTGCACAGGCGAGGCTGTCCTGACCCCTGTCCCTCTCTCATAGATGGGCATGGGCAGGGCTTCCTGACTCCTAGCTCCCTCCTTCAGACAGGCACGGGCAGTCGGGGGGGGCAGCCTCTATCCCATCTTGCAGGATGGTGGAGCGACACCCAACACGGGAAGTGGCCCTGGGGCCCTGTGTGATCTCGTGGGGCAGCGCTCCCCACCTGCCCCATAGGAGCTCGCGCCTCGGCACTGTCCCACTGTCCCCAGGGGAAGACCATCGTCTGCCTTCAGGCCAGTTCATGCTCACACCTCTGTCATAGCAGCTGAGTCTGCACACCGTGGAGCAACGGCCCAAGAATGCGACACATTGCCCCATCTGCTCAAAATTTTAAATATCCTTCGGTAAAACTGTTATGGGTCTTCATTGTATTGACTTTGTTAGATAGTTTATCATTTTTATTTCTATTATAAAGAGATTCATTTATTACACAAAACTGGTAGCTGCTATTATATGTGGGGAAACATGAATTTTGATAATTTATTTAATAGCCTTCTTGCTAATTTCTTATTTATAATGTTTTAGTTTCTGCTCGTGTGCATGTGTGAATGTTTACAAATATGTCACATGCAGACAATACTCCTCTGCCCTTTTTTCTGATCTCAAGACTCAGCGGCAATGGCTGGACGGCCTTCCTCCACCCTTCCCTTCAGACTTCATCTTCTTTCATCGACCCAACTGTCCTCTACCGACCCAGCTCCACTTCGGGCGTCTCCTCTCGGTCATTCCTTCCACGGATCCGATTTCCAGCCGGGCTTCTCCACTTAGATGCCTTCCTCCACCCTCCTCAATCATTAGGTAAACCCACATCTCTGCAGAGCCCACGTGCCCTGGCGGAAGCAGGGTCTGTATTTACATGCCTGTGCATCCCTCCATCATCCCCGCTCTCTCCTTGTCTTTGGTTCAACAGCGCCCCCGCTCCCTGCAGCCTCTGACCTGTCCAGGCCCCGGTGACCACGCCTCATCTGGGCTTCCCCACACTCTGGGCCGGTACTGTTTAGGTAGAGTTCTGGCATTTTTATTTCAATGTTTTGATCCCTTTTTCCAGTTACAATAGAAGCTCTTCTAGAAAAATAGAAAGCAGATGCAGCACATTCTCTAAGTACTGCATAGGCTTCCAAGATGGAGTGGAGATGAACCCAAAACATTGCTCATTAGGCAGCTCTCAGGGGCCTAGCCTGGGGACAGGGTTGTCCCTTCCTCAAAGCAGGTGGACACATCCTGGTGTAGAAATGATGCCTTTAATAACGTCTGGAACAGTTGCTCTAGTAAAGGTAACAATTGTTCACTGATTATGAAATGTTTATTTTTTTTTGTCCTATGTGGTTCACAGGCATAGTCTAGCCACTAACCTGAAAGGCTGAATGTAGGTTTGCTGTCCTGCTGAGAGGTGCCCCGACTTCTCCCTGTGCCCCTGTCTTCCGCGTGACACCACCCCAGCATCCCCACCACCCCCACATTCCCCTTCCTTCTGATGCTTCTAGAGACGTCTTGAGGATAAATTAGGCATTAGCAAAATATTCTGAGGAAGACACTGTATAAATACAAGGCAGAGTTTTTCTTGCCCTAAACGGCTAAAAATATTGCTGAGTGGATGCTAAATGGATGACCACGTTCTTTTCTGAGGGAGCTCCTTTCAGCTTCCAGGGACAGTCCCCATGAGGCTCAGCCTTTTAAAAAGAGGGTGAAGAAAAACAATGGAAGGTGCCGTGATTTATAAATGGCCGTGTTATTCTTAGAACGCACCCCTGCCCGGGAGCCCTGTGAAGCTGCTGACTTGATGGGGCTTAACCACAAGATCAATGGGTCCCGATGTCCTGAGGCGCTGGGGCCAGCTTTCCTGGTGGCCCCCTGGTGCCCGTTACCCACAGTGGACATTGGTGCCACTTTGGATTTGACTGATAATCTTTTTAACCGTAAACTGAGAGTGATTAGAGTCCCTGGAAGCACGAAATGAAAACAGTGCTAAGAAAGGAAACTCTGGCTTGTTAAGCCAGAATGTCAGCCTCACCCCGCCATGCCCACATTTTCACCCAGCCTGTCTGAGCAGATGCTGAGATGCCAGGTTGTCCTGTCCCAAAGGGGTGGCCCCCAAGGTCTTTAGTGATTGCACAAGAGAACCCATTTGTTTCAAAATGGCTGGATGAGAAGCAGCAGGTGTTTCACCTAGCACGGAGATCTGACACAAGATCCCCGCTCTGCACAACCGGAACCTACCTCCGAAGGCCCCTGAGCCAAAGCTTCCCTCTGCTTTGTGCCGGAGTCCCACCGTCAGCACGATAGGGCTGCAGTCACAGCAGCCACAACCTACAGCCAAGATCCAAGGCCCCGTGCTGCTGTGGATGGACAGCTGTTTGTCCCCATCCAGGAGCACCCCTGCTGCCATCAAAGGCCGTGCACCTTCTCATGTCATTCAGAACAGACACACGGGCTCAGACCACCAGCTCCCATGTCTGGTTATCCGGAGACACTCCTGACCCACAACTGTGCCCTGAGTTCCACAGTCACTGTTTGGTGCCATCGAAGGTTCTGATTGGCTCTATGACTTCCCAGGAGAGTTAGTGAAAGCGCTGGTGTGCGTGTGTGTGGGGAGATATCTGGGAGTCATCCAGCCCTTTTTTCTACCACACGAGATGTGGGAAACAAGTCTCAGATCGAAATGAATGTGGGAAAGCCATAAAGTCACGGTTAGAGGGTTAAGTGCCGCCTCCTCACTGCCACCCCGCTGTCTACCCGTCTGGGAGGGACACCTGCATGCTTCACACTGCACTGTCTTCATTCTGACTTTGCATGTCTGTCCCGCTCGTGAGGGCGGGTTCAACTGGGGTGGACAGATGGTAAGCAGCAGGACAGTCTCAGCTCTTGGGTGGCCAGGTACCAAGGGCTGCATCAGGGACCGTCTCATCCAGACACCATCTCCAGCCTACAGTTCATCTCCGGCTCTTGTCTTAGAGAAAACAGTCCCTCCCATCATCCAGAAGCCAGTTCCAATGGAGTATGCAATGAGGCATTGGAGAGCCATTGTCTACCATTATGTAAATAGCTGGATAACAAGGCTTCGTTCCACCAAACGTGGGCAAACCTGCCAGTTCTCCCTGTTCGCAAAATCTCTGCATTCCAGGCCATTTGCAGACCTGGCCTCAACTGGTGCATGTGATACAGAGGACTGTCCCCCTGGAGGTCACACAGCCAGTCCCCTAGCTGTTTGGACTGGGACCTCCCACTGAGCGTGCTGGAGAATATTTAAAATGAGGCTCACCTGACTGTTTGCAGGAGACCCTCAGGCCCACGTGCCCTGGAAGGCTCTGAGCACAGGTCATCAGTAGGCTGAACTGATGGCTGTGCGGTCCAGATGCTATAGTGACATCACAGGCACATCAGACTGCGCACTGAGCAAGCCCGGAGCACCCCGTGTTCATTCAACGTGCATCTTTTCACACAAACAGGAAGGGTAAGCTGAGATGTCCACGGCTGTGTGGATGAAAAAAGCCTCATGTTTTCCTGTGGCAAAATTACTGGCACACATCTTTTTAGAGTTACAAGCTGGGAAATCTACAAGGGACTACCCAAAAGTTAAGAATTCTAAGCATGTATTTCAACAGGATACTATTAAACTACTTGCTCAATTATTTAAATTTTGTAATTCCACAAAGCACAGTTAGTGGCACTTATTACTTCTGATATGCCCCCTTTCTCAAAGATTCTCCTGTGGACCGCGGAGGCCAGACGCCAGGACCCCTCTCCTGGGGTAATGCGTCTCCCCCGTAGCTCGACAGAGCACAGGGTCAGGGCTGGTCCTGGACGGAACTGGGGAACAGACAGTTTCCTAGAAACCTGCAGCCTTTGCCTTCTGTCTTTCTCCCTGATGGTAAATACCGTTACTATTCCCACCCCTCCTGAGGGAATCTGGTGGGAACCTTCGCATTCCGGGGTCACCTTGTCCAGGGGTCCTCACACCTCAGCTCTGGTGGGTGAATGAATCTAGTCCTCACCAGTTTTAGCCCCAGAAGCAGGTGGAAGGAAGATGGTTTGATGAGGTTCCCTGAAAATGCACCATGTGAAGCTCAACTTCAAGATGAGGATCTCGGGTTTGTAAACCCAGTTCCTTCTGCCTGAAAGCGACGCACTCGGAAGTGCCCGGGCTGACTCTCCAAACACTATCGGTTTGTGGGACCCCCGCGCCTTTGTGCTCTTCGATTGCTTTCGTGCAGATCCACAGGACACCCTAGAGTCCTGGGCATGGGAGTCCTCACAGGAACTTCTGTTTTCTCACCCTTGGCTGTGCTCTGGCTGCAGGTTCTCCTTCCCAGAGCGAGGCTGATGTGTGAAAAGCAGGGCAGCCACCTGTCACTTGCTCTAAAGTGAATCGGCCTGTTAATGTGTCAGACGGAAGACTTCGCTGGAACTTGGCTGCTGAGCCTGCGTCTTGGCCAACCTGGCCAAGTGTTATAAATAAATGATGGTTCTGTGGGGCAGGAAACGCATGCTCCGTCATCTTTGTGTCCTCCAAAGACAAAGCTCACTGCTGAGCAGCAGCGGCCTGCGGTTCCCATGCGCAGGGGATGGACGGGCCACCTGGTGCTGGCCTGGACCTGGGAAACTACCTGCTGGCCGGGACAACGTCCCTCACGATGTGTAGGAGCCGAGATGCACCTTTCAGTGGGCAGTGTCTCCATAGCTTGCTTTTCTTGTCAGGCACGTTTCCGTTCTTCTAGCGAGTCCCTGATGTAGTGTCATCATCTTGCTGCAGGATCGGCAGGTGAACCAACAGCCGGAGTTCTGTGGCTCAGGGGCGCTGTGCAGACAGACTCAGAGAAGCGGCGTGTGGGATACCAGGCAGAACGCAGGCAGTGTGGGTGCGTGTGGCTGTGCGTGATGGGCAGTTGCCCGGGGCATGGCACAGAGCCAGGGCCCAGGAATCCACAGGGACGGCTGCTAACTCGTGGGTGACCCCAGCCAGCTTCTTCTGAAAGACCCAGAGGCAGAGGCTGGGGGACCGTGGCAGCACGGTGCTGAGTGACTACCTAGGGACCTGCTCTGTGAACCAGGTTTTCAGGGGACACTAGACTCTGCTCTGTAAACTGTCATCCTCTCAGCAGGACTGGAGTTGTCCTCAGTGCACAAGGTTTTGATCTTTGCAGATTTTCTATACATAATGGCAAAGAGTAGTCTAAGAGTGAGCCACTGACGACCAGCTTATTATATATCATATCATATCATATCATATCATATCATATCATATCATCATATCATAATCATATGCTACATTAGTTTCCTGTGGCTGCTGTAACAATGACCACAAACTGGGTGGCTTAAGACAATAGGAATTCATTCTCTCAGTTCTTGGGGTCAGAGCTCAGAAGCCCAGGTGTCGCCGGCCGCACTCCCTCTGAGGCACCAGGGGAGGGCCCTTCCCGCTTCTTCCAGCTGCTAGTTCTCTGGGCTGTGGCACCATCACTCCAGCGCCTCTGTCTGCGTGCATGTGGCGTTCCTCCTGCGTGTCTGTGCCTCTACTCTCCCTTCCGATGGGCTGACGCAGCGGGAGGTCTCACCCATCAGCTCGTGAACCTGAGCCTAATGACATCCGCCAGGACTCTGTTTCCAGATAAGGTCACATCCCAGCTTCCTGCTGGGCGGTCTTCAGCCCCACTGCCCTGCCTCCATGTCGAGTCCACACATGTGCCGAGTAGGCTGCCCTGCCGGGGGCAGGTTTATAGTTAGGTTTCTAATGTTCCCTGTAGAGGGGCAGTGTCCTCCTTGGGGGAATAGGGGTGGGGTGCAGCTCAGGCACATTGGGGACCCTGAATGAAACGTCCACTGAGGTGTTGTCCTATCTTCAATTACTGATAAATTACAGGATGAAAATTCCTGTACTCAGCACATGAGTGTCTGTCCTGAGTGGAAGATAAATAGGGAATGGCTGGGACTCAGAGCAAGAGGAACCTTTCTCTGTGGGACAGGGATGGTGGGTATTCATTAGATGCCAGGTGGACTTCCTAGCTGGCTTCCGGTGGCTCTGGGGCAGTTATCATTACACCGCTCATGGGGCCGCTCTCCCACCTGACTCTGTGTTAGGTCTGCAGCCACAGGATGCTGTCTCCAGCTTGGTTCCTGTCTTTAGCGCCCTCTGCAGGTGTCCCAGAAGCACTGGTGGGGAAGGTTCAGGGCGTCTCTGTGGAAGCTTCTGGACTCTTTGCAGAAGGCAAGCAGATGGGCTGTGTGTCAGAGTGGCCAAGGTTTGGCTGTCCAGTGGCAGCACATTCAGTTACAGATGTGCCGTGTCTCCAGGTCACCCCAAGTTATCCAAAGGAGCGGGCTTAGAATCCTTGGGGACAAACAGGGGCACATCTCACATCGCTTGGGGGAGAACAAGAAAAGAGAGAGGAAAAACAGAGAGCTCGGAAACTCCTGGGAGCAAGAGAAGAAACCCAGCTTGGGGAGGCTTGGCGCGATTAGCGTTTGTAGTTGGCAGCACGATGGCACCAGGTAGCTCGATACCACCTGGAGCCCACAGTGTCTGCTCACGTGCCCACAGAGCCCCAGAGAAGGTCCAGGAAGGAAAGCGAGCATCGGGCGAGAGAAGGCAAGCGGGGCTGAAAGGTAGCTGGGCTTCGGTGAGGAGATACTTAATTGACCTAATTTCCCCCCAATTTATCATGGCGTGAGTTGAGCACTTCCTGAATGAAAAGATGGAGGGAAGTCCATCGAGGTACGTTGCCTAAACACATGTCCATATCTGTCAATCACGTGCAGATGCAAGGAGACCAAACTGCAGAGCGCACAGCGTTGAGAAAAGGGGGGGGGGAACTAATAACCCGCTTTGATAAATTATCCAGTCAGTACATTTTGTCAGGCTCCCGGGGAAGGTTTTAGGGCTCTTAGAAGTCGCACATGACTGGTGCTAGCCAATTCCCCTTTCCCAAAAGCTCCTGGCCATGGGCAGTTTTGAAGCTTATATTTCCCTTTGCAGAGGATGAAGTGTCTTCAGGTGGAGAGACACTTGGAAGGCGTCACTGTTTGTGCTTCCCTTTCATGTTTTATGTAAATGTTTTACTGTTAATAAGTGCACTTCCCAGAGTGGAGGACTTTGCTGGAATCCAATGAAGAGTGTGTGAGAAGCCACGAGCAAGCGGAGGAATGTTCTAGATGGGCAGCACATGTCTCCCCAAAGGGCTCCTCTGCTTACACGAGAAGACGTTTGGCAACCCCCACCCAACACGTTGCTGGAGCTTCAGAGGGTTTTTACAACTCCAGTTCCCAACACTGCTGAACCAGACACTCAGGTCTATTCATACAGTTGACCTCATCTCTAAATACCTTGAAACAGCCTGGGAGAATGTTTATCATTAGCACAAATTAGGGACAATAAAATATCGACATGGGCCTGGGTAATCAAAGAGAAGGGTAGCTCACTTGCTGTCAGGTTATAATGACCCCGAGCCGTGCCTCTCCTGAGCTGGCATGCATAATGTGTGACACATACTGTGACTCGGAGGGAACGCTCCCGTCAGGGGTCTGTCGCTAGAAGTGGCTTCAGTCCTGTTAGTTTTTCGCCCACTGCTCTTCCTAAAGTCAATGCTAAAAATAGCCAGTCTTTCTGAGTGATGTTCAATTTGGGGGAAAAAAACCCCCTGAAATTAGCAACTCAATTGTTGCAGGATCAAGGCTATTAAAGTCCAGCAAGAATTGCTTCAAGTGCATAGAAAACACTTAACAAAATCCATCTCATGTTCCGTGTGAGGGCCGACTATTAGCCAACAACGTCTTCTGAGTAACGCTGCTCCCAGCTGAAGTTCAGATTCTTAACAAGGCTGCATTTTTAAAGCAACACAGGCTCGCCGTTAGTGCCTGTGAGGGCACGACTTTGCCAGGGTTCCTTCTTTCAGGAACGAGAGAAGAGCGGGAAAACCTGGCTCCATCCGCGAGGGGCTGAGGGCACGCAGTGTGCGCCTGCAAAGCCAGAGGTGGTGGTCTTTCTCCCAGAAGCACCTGCAGTTCCGGGGCGCTTGCTGATGGGCACACTCTCCCCACCGTCCCTGTTCTCGGCAGCAACTGTGCAGGTAAGACAGTTCTGAAGCCACCTTGGAATCCCCCAAATGCTCTTCTAAGATGGAAGCAGAGATCTCCTTGGAATTCTGTGCGAAGACAAGCAAGCTAATGTTACCTGTGATGGTTGGGTTCATGTATTACCTTGACTGGGCCAAGGGGCCTCTAGATACTCTCTAATAAACATTATCCTGGTGTGTCTGGGAGGGTGTTTGTAGGTGAGGTTAATGTGTGAATGGGTGTGCTGAGTAAACCAGACTGTCCTCCTAGTGTGGGTGGGTCCTATCCAGCCAGATGGAGGCCTGAATAGAATAAAAGGCAGAGTAAGAGAGTTCTCTCTCTGCCTCACTGTCTTTGAGCTGAGCCCGCCTTTGGACTCAAACTGGGGCTCTGTTGTGAGCTCTTTTGGGTTTTTGGTCTTCACCCTCGACCTGGAAGTGCGTCAGTGTCCCTGTAGAGACTCCAGCTTGCAGATGGCAGATCTTAGGACCCCCTGACCCCCGTAATCCTGTGACCCAGTTCCTCACAGTCTCTCTCTCTCTCTAGACAAGCACCTAGACAGGCATCTCCTACTGTTCCTATTTTTCTAGAGCACCCTGACTAGTCATCCTGAGAACCGACTTCCTCTTGAGGGTACCTGCGCTGAGCCAGCGCCCTCTGTGCAGCACAGCCCCCCACTTTAACAGCACTGGGGCGGGGGCCCTGGCCAATGTCCTCAGACGTGTAGGACAGACGTGAGGCTCCTCTCAGCATTGGGGCAGTGACAGTATTCACAGCCATTTGGGGTGCTGTCATTGCCATTTTGTACATCATTTCAATATTAGGGAGGTTCTTGCAAAGGGCTCCCGATTCCTCATTGGTTCCATTTATCTCTGGAGATAATTTGGATGGCAGCAAAAATGTTGCAAAACATATCAAACCTGTCCCCATTGCTGACAATGACCTTTGAGCGTAAGGTTTTAATTCAGAAGGATTCATTAGCTCAGAAAAGCTCTCTCTCCCATTATCAGCTTGTAGCCTTATCCATGCCACCCTTTTTTAGAAAAGAAGCTTACAAGTACTTTTCCCTAAGTTACTCCCTTTCTTCTAAGTGGGAGAAATGCTGGAATCCCCCAAAGCCTCTTCATGTCCCCACAGGTCCTCTCTTTCAGCCTGGGTAGGTGTCAGTGCACGACTTCAATAAATTTGATAAGAGTTTACCAGCTTTTTATTTCTGAGGAGGGAAGTGAAGTGGCGTTCCCGCTCCCTGCTCGCTTGGTGGCACCCCGTCTCCCCATCTCCCTAAGGCTTCTGCATTTCCCCTGTCAGAGGAGCTGATAGGAGGGAAGTCCTGGGCGGGCCAGGTGGTGGCAGCGTCTTCAGTCTCGCGACAGGCACATTAGGCTGAATGTTAGTGCATCTCCTTAATTGGATTGTCTGCATAAATCGCAAGACAGGGTGGACAAGTGATAGGGGAATAAACACGTTTTTTTCCCCCTAAAAAGAACCTAAACACGCAAACAGCACATCATGTAGGAGGAAGTATCTGTGCATCTTATTGAAAGAGGAAAAACAATTTGGAGAGATGAGAAGCTAGCACGGGGTAAAAGCTGATATTCCTCTCTTATAACAAACGGATAGCCCCAAGTTGTAGAGGCCATTATTTCTTGCATTTTCAGAGCAAATGAACTTGACAGATGGCCGTGTCACCCAAACCCCCACCTACCAACTTGATTATGCAGAAAACAATACAATAGAAAAGAAATCATTACTGAAGGAACCTGGTTAGTCCACCGAGGGCCAGCAAATGCAGAAGAACAAAATTACAGTGGCGGAATTGAACAGCAAGAATGCACTTAACATAAAGTGGGTTACAGCTAGGCAATCAGTCATGGCTAAAGCTATTGTCTGGGCCTGCTTGCATGGTATATGAAGTCATCTGTCATCTCCCATGGAATTCAGCCTCAGTTTGTAGGAGAAAGCCACAAAGGTTTTGCCAGGACAGTTTCCGTGGCCTCAAGTAGCTCAAGTGTAGGCCCCCAGAAGTAGCATGGGGGCGTCTGCAGGTGCTTCCCTGGAGACGGTGTCGGGGAGGCTGCGATCGTGTCACCTAGGTGTTCCCATCAGATGCTCTCACTTCACCCAAATAACATCTGCGGAAAGTTAAGGACATGGCTTCACTCAACATCAGCAAAGCGTCAGGGACGCGGAAGTACGGGGCGAGAAGACGGGAGGGCTACGTTCGAGGAGGACTCGAACAACGTCGGGGAAGTTGCTGCCCTAAGTTCAGAAAGACAGCATTTCCTATTTGTGGCAGTCTGTATTTGCAAATACAGGTCGGCTCTACGTAAATAAGCACTGTCATCTGGGTGACAGGTAGCCGGGAGAAGTGGTCACATTGCCCTATCAGCTAGTCCAGGCATATGGACCCTCCACACGGAAGAAGGTGTTTCAATACCAGTGATGACTTCTCACGAACAGCCGGTGTCACCGCTCTCTTCCTGAACATCGGTGGGACTCTGCATCTTTCTGCCCAGTGTTTCACCTGTCGGAAAGCACCCTCCCCACCCAGTGCTGCTTTGGGAGGTCAAGCCCAGCCGGAAAACCCAGCTCGAATTCAATTTCCGGCAGACAGCCTGATCGCAGCCTCTCTGTTACTACAAGACTCCAGTGTCCCTGACGCTGCAGTTGTTTTGGTCCTGTCGTGGCTCTCCTAGGAGACTCCACAGTCCCAGAAAAAGTGGCTGTGTCACGTTCACCCACCTAATTAGCTGCGACCTATCTCCATATATATATTCTCTATCTATAGATGTGGCATATAGGTATACAGTAACCCTATACTGGTTAATATAGCACCTTATATATACTCAGATCAGATACACAGATATATAGGTATTTAATAATTTCATAACTTAATTTGTTACAATATAATAATATAATTAAGCATAATACATATAAATAAAATAATATAAATAATATAAGCATAATGATATAATCAAATAATATATATGACATATAATAATATATAATATAATTTAATATATTAAAAAACTTAATATGGGTAAAACTTTGTTGAGTTCAATTAAATATGAACTTGTTAAAAACTGGCCCAGGAATTCTTTTGCAACTTCAAATAAATGAAAATACGTTTTTAAGCCATTCACTCTGTCTCATTATCTACTGCTATTGTTTTCAGATACATGTGTAACCAGTCAGTGACTTACGTCTTTCTTTCACATTTGCTTAATGAAAGATGAATACTTGACACTGCTATAACAATAATTTATTTGTACATTATGTCAAACTAAAGAACAAGCACAAATATTTGTCTTAGATTATTCTGGCTTTTAAGAAGTCCAGGTTCAGAGTCCATTGTTCCAGCGTTTGTAAGAAACGCATTTGTCCGGGTTCCAATCCCGGGAGCTGAAGATGGGTCCCGCTTACCTAAAGGAGCTCATAAAGCCTCCCATGAAATCGCATCTGCTGGCAATTAGGAGGTTCGCCACCCTTGGAGAGGCTGCGTTCATTCGGGGCAGAGAGCAGCAGCTGCGTCTGAAACAGTCACCAGGCCACTTTGCTTCAGGGACTCAGCCTCTAGCAGCCAGTCACGGTGGCCTGGTGCCCAGCAAGGCAGAGCTTGACCTCTGGTACCCGGTGAGCTGAGCGTGGGGATGTCATCTCAGAACTCGGCCCTGGGCCGGCGTGGGCTCAGTTTGGACACGGTGCCCCTGAGGTGATTTCTGAGGACACTTGCTCCTCCATGGAGCAAACTCAGCAAGGCGTGACAAAGGAGCATGGAGAAGCCTTGGGGCACGGCTGAGAGTGGGATGCATGGGTCTGGGGTCCATGGCTGTCACACCTGTTCACTACTGGAAATAACAGCCCGGTTGTCACCTAGTCCGTAGCCCAGTGAGACCCACTGCTGATGTCTGACCTCCAGAGCTGCGAGGTAATAAATCTGTGTGAAGCCACTGTGTTTGTGGTCATTTGTTACAGCAGCCACAGGGAACAAACGTGCCTCTCCCCAAACCCCCAAGTCCCCAAGTCCCAGCTTACGGGGCCACTCGTGGGATGCCTCGCTATTCCAGGGAGCACATTCGCTTTCTCACTGTGACTCTGAGAGAAACGCTCAGGAGAGAAGTAGCATTAAGTGCATGACATGTAGGTGAGTCGGACGACCCTTTGGAGACAGCAGGACCTCTCTGAAAGTCACCTGCACAGCCCCGAGGAGGCTGCGTGCTCCTAGGTGGACATCCTGACAGTGACACGATGGGAGTGGGCACGGAGGCTCCTCCGGTAGCCCTGGTGGATCGGCTCGTCAGGAAGCCACCCCCAGGACGGTGCCATGCACCCCAGAAGCAACAGAAGGTCGCGGGCAACCTCTGAACGATGAAGCTGGGGCTTTAGAGCCCAGAGGCAGTGGACACACCATGCCACCCAGAGCCACACATCTCGGGGAGCCTGGCCCAGGGGGACAATAGGGCATTGAGATGTGGGAGGGTCAGCGGTCACAACCCCTGCACTCAAATACCTGAGAGCCATTCCCCAGGACCTGAGGAATAGACCATGCTGCGCACATGGCCTGTCGCCTGGGTCTCACCCGGGTGAGGGCTCCCTCTCCCAGGGGGGCGAGGAGGCCTTCTCTCTGTCCCTGGTGTGGGCCTTTGTCAGCTTTGGCCCATAGAGGGCCAAGTAGCCACAGGCCACCGTTTGAGGGCGCGCTGTCCACTGGCTGCAATTCTGGCTGCTCCTTGGTCAGCCCAGGATGGAAGGGGCAGGCGAGGCCCTCCAAGCAGGAAGCCATGCTCCCACGTCCGGTGTCCCAGGCTTCCCGGCTCCGACGTGCTAACCCATCCAATGGCCACACAAGGAAAAATAAACCCCAGTACGAAGAGTTTAAAGTCCCGGTGACCCCGTCCCTCAGAGCAGCATCACCACGCCATCCCCGCCCACTTACAGGAGGGGAGCTTAAGTAGCAGTTGTCACCTGGCTCCTTTAGCTCATCTCTGGCTAGAAATACTCCAGGTCATAAGAAGGGGAGGCATGGGCCCCGGTGTCTGCTACCCCACAGAAGCTCTGAATTTAAACTGAAGAGCCTCATCTGCATCGCTGTGAGGGTCTCCCTCAGCATGAGGGGGACCCCAGCCTGCACAGTTCTCCGTCTCCTCCCAGCTGCGTCTTCCTCCTCGGCCCATCCTGTCCAGGCTCACATCTGACCCCTGCTTTGCCCTCAGCCCTGCATGAGGTCTGCCCGCCTCCCGCCCCTGGCCCGCCTGTCTTCCTGCAGTGTCCAGGGCCTCCACTGTGAGGACCTGCTGACCCTGCTACTGCCGCTCCCCCCACACACCCGTGACACCTGGACGGCTCCACGCCAGGCTTACTGGTCTCCTTCCAAATTGGCTGACAGAGCCTTGGGTTCATAGTCGGTGCTCAGCAAATGCAAACATGTATTCAAATAGGACCATTTGTGTGGGTCACTTGGGCTGGGGGCTCCAGGAAGGGAGGTGGAGAGCATCTCAGAATCTGGAAGACAGAGGTGCTCCTACAGGCCGTTGTGGGGCCCGGCCCACATACCATTGGGGGGAGCACAGGGTGATCCATGATCCCCAGGACAAAATGGTCTTATGGCAAAGCAAGGCCTCCTTAGCTGTAAGAAATGCAGCTGACTGAAATAAATGAGAACGTATTGGCTAAAGAGCATGAGCTTTGGAAAAGGGCAAGGACTCATCAGCTAGAAGGTGCTGGATTGGGGGGCTCAGTCCCCCAGCAGGAGTGGTGTGCTCAGGAAGAGGCCCACTGCTGCCCCTCAGGAAGGGGCCTTCACGCATGATGTGCTGTCCACGCCAACTACAGCAGAGTGTGGGCATGGCTGAGCCCAGGGCTCATGTCCACAGGACAGACCTGTCCCCTGGGCACTGCCTTGGGGGCAGCCACCCAGAGGCCTGCCTTCCAAGACTGCACTTAGTCACAGAGAGGAAACGGACCTAAATGACGGTCTTCATGTCCCTGGGATGGGAAATGAGGAAGCCCCACCAGGGCGTGCTCTGGATGTGCTGAGACCTGGGGTCTTGGGTCCCTGTGTCTCTGGGGAGGGTCTGGCTGGGAGCCTGGAAGCAGACGTGTACATGTACATCGGTACAGGTTTTTTAGGTTGCAGATTCCCCCAAATTTTTTGCTTAACAAAAGCACATTAGATACTGGGATCAGTAGCTACAGGACACACAGTTCTTAGGGCAACTTAATCATGGCCATCAAGTTAGAATCCAGAAGAAAAACGAACTGAACAAGACATATGTGGAGTGATGACATGGAATTGTGAAGCGTGATCTAGGCTGATGTGAGGAAAGAGAAAAAGAGCTGGCCTGGTGTGGAGCTTATTTTCTTACAGAACGATCTCCCAAAGGAAGTAGGCACCAGTTGCACGAATCCTTCAAAATGGAGTTTGACACACCCAGGAGGACGCACGGTTAAGAGCAACCCTGTATTGGCAGGAAATTCACCAGATGACCTGAAATCTAATGTATGCATTTCTGTGACTTCAACACACACACATATACAGCCCAGGGCTCTGGCTTTCATTTGGGGATGCCCCACTGATTGTGTCAGGGAGAATGCCTCTGTGCAGCTCCCCATTTCAAGGCTGTGAAGCTGGGGTTCTCCATGCTGACAGAGCGAATGTGTCCAAGAGCAAGGTGGGGTGGCTCCGAAGGATCCTTGGCTCCATCCTGATATTCCGTCCTTCACGGGGACACCTGAAAAGTTTTGGGGTCCCCGCCAGACATGTGGACAGAGCCCTCCCTCTAACTGCTTCATGTTGAGGGCAGAGTGAAGCCAGTATGGGACATGGCTCCCAGCCTAAAGGATTGGAGGTGTCAGGGGTCCTTCCCTTAGACAGACAGAGCCCCCTCAATGTGGCAGCAATCATTGTTTCTCATGTTTTCTCCTGTACCATCCGAGCTGAAGCTGCCAGGGGGAGTGGCCCATTCACGGCCTCTCGTGAGCTCAGGGAACATTTCCAAGAAGACTGTGTGGTGATATTAAGGTCAGAGAGTGAGGGGCGATCAGTGGCCAGCACACTGGTCAGCACAGGACCAAGGACGAGCCTGTGGGGACCCAGGGCCTGGCCACACGGGCCCATCCACACAGACGAATCTGCTCGCCAGCGCTGCTTTGGTCTGGGGCCGTTAGCTGAGTGCCAGCCTCCAGCCAGGAGGTGGCCTTTTCAGACACTCAGGGTGGGACCTTGCAGTTGGTTGCATCTTTCAGAGATCCACCTACTTTCCTGGTTGAATTAAGGGGACGTCCACCCTCAGAGCCATGTGAGGTGACTCCACAGGCCCCCAGCCCCAGGGCCCATGGCGTTGGCATGTCCTCAGCCCCATATCTGGGGCATAGTAGCTGCAATCTCCCCTGAACTGGCTCCAGTCATCTGGGGCAGATTTCATGACAGTGACCCCCAAGTGACGTTAGGCAGTCTATGGATTTACTCTGTTTAAATTGGAAACACGTTTGTTGTTTTAAAAATAGTCTGTGGTAAGTATTTGGAGATTAGCTCTTGTATTAGTTTCTTGTAACTTCCATAACAAATTACCTCAAACATGGTTGCTTAAATGATAGAAATGCTTCTGTCAGACACCTGAGGCCTGAAGTGTGCGATCCAGGTGTTGTCAGGGCCACACGTCCGCCAGGGGCCGCAGGTCGAGCAGCTTCTGGGGATCCCTCGGCCTCCCGCTGCATCATGGACTATCACAGACTGAATTGCCAAAATCCACACGTTGACACTCTGACTTCCAATGTGACTGTGTTTGGAGCTATTTAGAGGTAATTCAGGTTAGATGAGTCCATGAGGGTGGAGTCTCAATCCAGGAGGACTGGTGTCCTTCTGAGAAGAGGAAGCGAGATCTCTCTCCACACGGACACGCCAAGGAAGGCCACGTGAGGACACAGCATGAAGGCGGCTCCCTGTACGGACCCCAGGACGGGGCCACTGTGAGAAATAAATACCCTGCTTTTTAAGCCCCCTGGTCTCTGGTTCTTCATTTTGGCTGCCCAAGTGGGCACGTGTCACTTGCTTGAGGCCCCAGCGTAATCCAGGATGAACTCATCTCAGGATCCCTAATGAGAGCTGCAAAGACTCTTTCCCCAAACAGGGTCACACTCAGTTTCTGGGGAACACATCATTTTCAGGTGCCACCATTCAACTTACTACACTTGTAAAGAAAAGAGGGCTTCTTGGCGTTTGGAGAAGGCAATAAATGCATCTTCCTCCCATCTGGCCTTCAAGTTCTGAGCTATCTTGTCACCTTCAGACTGAAGCTTTCTTTCCTGACCCCTGGGACTGAATCCTTCGCCGAGTTGTTTATTCATCATGGGACCTGGCATCTGACGTCCTGTATGATGAAAATTCAGATCAGGTGAGTGCAGTTTGAGGGCCAATCCCACTGTCACTTGCCTGCTTTGCCACGTGGGTTTGGACTTAAAACACAGAGGGTCCGCCTGCAGAGGACCGCTCCCTCAGCGCTCCACTCAGCCTCATGAGGACAAACTTTCATTTCCAAGCAAATGCAGCGTTACTGTAAGCGGAACCCCAATTACAAGACATGTGCTGTGTCTCCTAACTCTTATCCTCTCTTTCTGTCTCCAAGCTGCATGTCTTTTGATCTGAGGTTAAGTGATTTGGGGTGAGCTATAAGCTGTAGGTTCTCATCAAAGACTCATATTGTGTAACCTAGAAACCTCTCTACATTTTCTGTGAAGCCAGGGTGCCCTGTGTTTCAACTATTGGGAGAACTCTCCTTGGAACACCAGCCCAGTTCTGCACAAGCCCAAACTCCTTCATTCACGTCTTTGTCACGGTTCCGATTTTGGCCCAGAATCCATAATAAACTCCCCCAGTCATCTCACTCAGAAAACAAATAAGCAGACCAGAAACACTTTTAAAATTATTATTTAAACCAGTTTCTAGTTTTAAATTTGAAAATGTTCACCTTCTTGTATGAAACTGATGCTATGATGTATGTTTTCTGAGGTTTCTAGAATGGAGTTTGCATCATTCTATCATAGACTTACATTATTTTTTTGATCAGTTCAATTGCTATATGTAAATTCTTAAATGATCTAGGAAATTCTCAAAGAACATTAACTTATTTCGGGCTTCACAGCTTCCCAAAGCAAAGGCCTATCTATAATGGGAGACGTGCCTTATTCTTACGGTGTAATGCTTTCACATGTCATTGGGGTTCAATACTTCCCGAATTAATCACGCTACCAAATCTAAGCACGCTACCACAAATGGACACCTTCTACACCCCGCTTTCCAGAGGACGCCATCAGGGGAGCAAGCACGTTGGGGAGCAGGCACCATGCATGTTGGGTGCCCCACGAATGAGCCCAATTTCTTCCATGTCTCGCGTCCCGTGGTGGATCAATCCCACTGAGGACGGAGACCCTCGTTCTTTGTCTATGTGAACACATTTTAGAATTTCCAGTGATTATAACTAGGACATACGGAACATGCAGTGTGCATACACTTTTTTATTACATTTATTGGGGTGACATTGGCTAGGAAAATTATAGGTTTCAAGTGTACAATTCTATGACACATCATCTATATATCGCATTGTGTGCTCACCAACCAGAGTCAGCTCTCCTTCCATCACCACATATTAACCCCCTTTACCCACCTCTGCCATCCCCCTCTCCCCTTACCCTCTGGAATATGTTTATTGAACGACTGAATTAATTCTACACAGTGAAGAGTGGTGATGATCCCACAGAATCAAACTGAGAAACAAAAATTCTGGACTTAGCACAAGAGTGGAGACAAGCATAGTCAGATTAACTCTCGGGAGAGCAGACAGCTCAGTGGCCATGACTGTCCCACCTGAGAGATAAGTAGCCCCCAGAGGAGGAAGGTGATCGCCCTGGAGACGCAGATGTCAGAGGAAGGGACTCGGATTGGGGGGCAGGGGGCTCCCGCCTCTCCACCCTGCCATCACTTGTAGAAACGCTCTATGACCAGGGCTGGAGAGCAGGTGACACCAGGGTGACCAGAAATCTATTTCTTTCCCAAAACTTCTGTTCCATTTTTAGCTGCTGTCATCATACCCAGCTGAACTTGGCCTTCTGATGGCCTCTACCGTCAAGGCTTACGTCTACCAGTGTGTAATAATACCAAGAATAATTCCTGAAGGTGACAGCGGCCACCACGCCCTCTCTCGCTTCTTTCCAGGTGAGACCCCCACACGTCCCTGGATCTCCCCCCCCCCC
>NW_017731543.1:2093312-2095296 GCF_001890085.2 Hipposideros armiger | reverse complement strand
GCACTCCTCTCTTGGCAGAGCCAGGGTGCTCCCCAGTCAGTCCATCCACTCCCGTGACTCCCAGGCCCTGAGCAGTTGGATGAGGTACATGACTAGCTCTGGCCCATGAAACATGGCAGGAAGTGATGAGACAGTGCTTCCACACCCTGACCCCCCATGTCAGGCACCCAGGTTGACCAAAGCAAGCTTCGTGATGTCCAGGCACCAAGATGTTGGAGTTGGTTTGTCACCTATCCTTCCCCGTTGTGACACCTCCCCATGGCTTTGAGGGCATGGCCCAAAAGGCTTTGCAGGGTCTGAACCTACTGACCTCTCCTTTTCAGTCACTGACCACTTCCTCCTGCTCTGAACTCGGCCCACACAGCATTCTGGATGTAGCCATGTGCACGCTGCATTTCTTCCTGCTGTCGTCCTCTCATCTTAGAATACACACACCCCACTCTTCTGGGTCATTCCCAGTCATCACTCCAATCTCCCTTCTTCATCACTTCTCACCAGCCCCTCAAGGTTGGTCAGCACCCCTGTGATTATGTGTCCCTGTGTGTCAGCTCCACCAGCAACGTGTGATTTCCTATCACTGGGTGAATAAGGACCCACGTCTTACTATAACACGAAACTCTGAGCTCCATGAGGTGAAAAATCATTGATATCTCACCCACCTTTGTCACTCAAATACCGTACACAGAACATGGCATTTAGAAGACATCAAAGAAATATTTGTTGGATAAAGATGTGTGTACTCTTTTGCTCTCTGTTCCCTGTGTCAGGCAATCAAATAGTTGTGTAATTCTGACAAGGATATTTAACCTCTCTAGGCCTTAGTTCCTTTGTCTGACTCGAGGTAAACTTTAACCTTCTTTCTGACTCAAATTTCTAATTAACTTGGGCTTCGTTATGTTTAGCAAGATGACGCCCTAAAGAAAGGGTCTACATGTCTGTTCTGCAAATTCCTAGCACACTCTATTGCCCACAAATCTGTTCACTTCCTGTGTGTGTTAGATGAACAAAGAAATATTTAATTGAGAAAATCAACCAATCTATTTTTGTTTTAGTTTTCAGATACAGAAATCTAAATGTTGACCTAAAATTCCTGAGCATATTTATTTTTTTAATAATAATCAGATTTTTCCTCCTAGCCATGACAAGCTAACGGATATCAGATGAACTTTCCTGCCATCAAACTATGAAACTGGACAATTGCAAGGCATAGGACAGCAGGGAGTGTGAGACCACAGTTAGAGCTCTCTGTGGGGGAATGTCTAGCTGAGGCCTGGGCTGGACACACACAAGGTGAAGCTTACCCTCAGGTCCCAGTTATGGGGCTGAAAGCAGAACAGAGCTATGAGGTTGAGCAGTGCTGAGAGACATTGACAACCAAGACACAAGAGTGATGACCATGATTTAGATCAAGGCATTCTCTAGGCCCAATTAACCAAGTATAAAGCCAAGCATGACACAATCCGTAGGAAAGACATGATTTGGAGGTCAAGCATATCATGTCTGACAGATTTGGTGCACACCTTGGCCTTTCCACCTATCTATTCTAACAAAGCTTAGAACCAAGTCAAACATTTCAGTCAACAATTCAACTTTGTATTATATTAATGAAGTCTTCATCAGTCAAGAAGAATATAACAGAAGACTGTAACAAAATTCAGAAATCTTATTTGTAATCCTCAAAATCATTTGTCATGAAGGAAATAAGCAAATGTGACCAATAGTCAAGGAAAAAAAATCAAATTATAGAAACAAACTTTGAGATAGTCCAGATGTTGGATTCAGGAGACACACTTTTTTTTCTTAATTAGAATTTATTGGGGTGACAATGGTTAGTGAAATTACATGGGTTTCAAGTGTACAATTCTGTAATGCATCATTTATATATCACATTGTGTGTTCACCAGCCAGAGTCAGTTCTCCTTCCATCACCATATATTTGACCCCCTCTACCCTCTTCTACTATCCCCTCCCCCTTACCCTCTGG
>NW_017731543.1:2085382-2091462 GCF_001890085.2 Hipposideros armiger | reverse complement strand
CTCTACTGTTGTTCCTGCCCCAACGTCTCAGGCCCCGTCCCGGGGTCCCCTGAGGGACACACCCACACTGGGATTGTCGTCGTGCCCGTGGGTTTGTCCTCTCATGTCCCCTGCTGTTAGGCTGCTGTGGCTTCTTCATGGTTTCTTGCCACATAGCATGCGAGCCCTAGCACGCTGGAATCAGCCACAAGTTCCCCAGAGGCTCCCCCTTGTTCTGCAACATGAAGACCAACCTGCTTACTCCGGGCCAATGTCCCAGGCCAGCCCTGAGCACCCGCAGGCTCCCGCCTTCATGGTGAGGGGGTGCTCACTGTTCCCCGCGGCCTAGGGTCTCAGTCACAAACCCCCAGCTGTGAAAACCAAGCTGCTTTCCTTCCATAAGCTTGTTTGTTCACCTCAAATTCACAGTAGCTGAAGGGAGCGAAGTCACTGCCAACCGACTATTGGATCTACTGCCCAGAATCCTTTGCACACCCTTTGATAAGACACCCTAAACCCTGTGATGCTCACTCACTGTGTGGTTGCACTTGGGTGTGTATTTGCACACGTGTCGACTGCAGCCCCACAGCAGGTTGCAAATGGACTGCAGGAGGTGGAAATGTTTTCTTTAATTTTTTTTTTAACATTTCTGGGCATTTATTTCAGTGTTTACAAAAGCCCTGTCATTCAGAAAAAGGCCTCTGGGTGTTCATAAAATGCTGAAACATCACGCGCCCAGGGTCAGCTGAATTGGAAGCCAATCAAGCCCACCCCTGTGATTTCTGACAAAACTTCCTAGAAACACACCTCTTCAGAAGCTTTCGCTGCTTTCTAGTAACCCGAGCAGTCCTTTCATTCGGGGTGTGACATTGTGTTTCCTATCCAGGGTGAGGACAATGCCACAGAGGGACAGGCTTCATGTGAAACTGGTAACATTTCTCAGAAGTTATCACTGCCAGGGAAAGTTGTGAGTTAATTTAGTGGGGGGTGGAGAGGCAAAAAGATTTTAAGGTATGTACTTAGGTTTTATTATTAACTTCATTCTGGGAAGGTTTTTGTCTTAATCGTTGATTACTGCATAATAGGTTACGCCCAGATTTAGTGAGCTAAAAACAATGCACATTTATTATCTCAGCATCCTCGTAAGTCAAGCATTCATGTGCAGCTCAACTGGGTCCCCAGCTCCAGGTATCTTACAGGCTGCAATCATGGTGTCACCCGGGCCATGGTGGCCTCACCGTCAGCTGGGCAGAATCCCCTTCTGAGCTCCCTCACGTGGTTGTTGGTGGAACTCGGATCCTCAAAGGCTGTGGAATGGAGGTAACTTATTTTCACATTTAAAAAGAATGCTGTTCTATTGTTCAGGTCCCCACCAAACTTTCTTCTGGATAGAGCGGCTCGGAGTTGTGCTGGGCTCTGCGAGTCTTGGAAGGTGTGTCCCGGCAGAAGACATAAGACATGTGGGCATCCACGTGGGAGAGACGCAGGCACAGGTGTCACCAGGGGCCTGGGTGACAGTCCTGGGTCTGCACTTTATGCTCGATTCTTTCCTGCAGTCCTCCAACACCCTGGGGCTCAGACCCCCCTCCCCCCCCGTAAATCTCAGAGTTGAAATAAAAGACCTTTCTGGTGCCACCCTATTTACCCCCGGAAGGCCCCATGTCCTAAGATCATCACCTTGGAGGTTAGGCTTTCAACACAGGAATTTTAGGGGGACAGAAACATTCTGTGTACAGCAGCTACCTCCAACTAGCAGTTTAGTATTGAACGTGAAAATTCTGTTCGTTCAGAGAATATTTCTAATTCCTAACCAGGGGCGCATTCTTTGGGGAGGGTGCTAACTCTGTGTAGTGATGGAAGCCCAGGGCAGTCCCCTCTGCTCAGGGGAGGAGTGAAACAGTGAATGTGTATCACAAGTGCCCTTTGGTCTGATATCACGCAGAAAGTTCAGTTACAGGACCTCCTTGAGTTGAAGCCCCCCAAGCTCGAAGCCAAGGGTGAGGACAGGGAGACGGGGTGCCCTGGGAACAGGACCTGGAGCTGGGGCACTGCACAGGGCGGGTTTTCCTCGCGGGCAGGGCCCTGGCTGGTCTTTCTGCCTCACGTCCTCCTCAGGCCTCACTATCGACTCAGAATTACCCTGAGCCCAGGGCCCGATGAAACAGCTCTGTCCCCTTTTAACTTGTCACCAGGAGCTGCCGCCTGCAGGGAGAGACGGGCCCTCTGTTTTTCTCTCACTAAACCCACACAATATCCACACTTGCCTCTTCTGATTGAATCAGAAATCACTCTAAATCTATCATTCAATTTCAAAGCAAAATGCAGTTAAATCAGCAGGCTCCAAGCTCTGGCGTTTTCCCCATTTGTCGCCTCTGAAGCTGTCACAGCCTTCCTCAGCCTGGTTTTGGGAATGCGGTTTCTTATCCACTGTCTGGAAAAGGGGCCTTAACTGCTCTCTCTCTCTCTCNCCCCCCACCCCGTGTGCTTTGGAGCGTTCCGCTCACTCCTCTGTCTTCCTTTCACCCACCAGTCAACAAACGTTCAGCACAGCCCTGCCTGTGCGAAGACCATGCTCCATGACCACCCATAGTGAGGACTGTACAGGTCGATACTGTTTGCAGACTCGGCCCTTGTTCCCTTTAAGTGCGTGAGCTAATGAACAACACTGCCATAAAGACACCGTAGGGAGCACTCCTAATCAGAGAGAGAAGAGTGGTCAGGGAGGCCCTCCTGGAGGCAGTGACATTTGAGCAGAGACGTGAACCAGAGGAAGGCAGGCACCTGGGGTGGGGAGGGCGGTGCCCTGGGCAGCAGCGGCCAAAATGTCCTGCCGCCTGGACAACCAGGCTGTCACCTCTGGGGCGTCTCCCAGCCCTCGTGGTACCTGACTGCATTCTATGCAAGGCCAGCAACAGCCCCAATCAGACAAGGGAGTGCAGACAGTTCAGGACATCCATCACCACCCGGAGCAGAGCACGCCTCAGTAGAGCCCGCAGGTCAATAACGCCATCTTCATATACTCAGGAAGGAGCATTTAGTGAGGGGTCGGGGACAGCTCTGTCAGCGTAACTTTTTAAAATAGTGACATAAGTATCTATCATTTCACTATATATGAATTTTTTAATATTTCCAATATAGATGATGCTGAATGTGGAATTTCATGAGATATGATTCCACTTAGCCTGGGGGCCTTTTGATTCCTCTAACGTTTTTTTATCAGGTTTCATCAGCTTTATTGGAAAATGGGCTCGGCCTTATTGGAAGATGGGTGGAAATTTGTCAAGCACTTAGCTATGCTATCAGTCTCAGGCACAGCCATCGCTGCAGACACAATTATTGCAGTGGGGGCTTGGATTTAGACAGCCCCTAGAATGTCCTTGCTTTAAACAGAATATATGGATAAACACTGTATAAAAATGCTTCTTTACATTTATATAGCAACTAAGACGGGCGGTGGGAAGGTGGGAATAAAGAAGACAGATGTTGGTATAACGCATCTATTAGAATTCATGAAAACTACTACTATTTTAAAGCTGGAATTAGGAGACCTGAGACAAGGCTGAGAGTATTTCCTAAGTGAACACGTGTAAGAGTGAATTTCTTCCTCCGAAGGGAAGAAGCGTTAAGAGAAATCCAAGGGTAACAATTGAATTTGGGGGGATACATCCGTGCTCAGCGGGCGGGTGTAAAGGAGAGACGAGGAGAAGGCAGGCAGGAGTGAGGCTTCAGGACATGGCTTTTGGGCGTGGGCTTCGCGGGCCCTGGTCAGCAACACCCTGCACCGCAGAGTGGCCCCTGAATTTCACATCGAAGGACACTTTGAGAGCAGCAGTTCTCTAAGCGGGGCCCCAGACCAAAGACATCACAGTGACCTGGGGGCCTACCGAACGATGAACCCGGTGGGGCCGGCAGTCTGTTCTAACAAGCTGCCCAGAGGGCTCCGATGTGCGCTCAACTTAAGAACCAGTGTCCTGCCGTGTGCTTTCTGCAGATGTCCAGATGACGGGCGGGAGGCAGTGTCTCGGGGATGGAAAATAGAGCAGGTAGCAGAATTTCAGTGTTAAGGAAGTATTCCCCCTAAGACAGGAGGTGCTTGGGGTCAGGAAGGGTGGCTGTGAGGGGGAGCACTGCCGGTAAAGGAGCAAGCGGGGCGTCCCGGTGCTGGGGTGGGAGGAGCGGTCAGGTGAGCACACCTGTCCCCCCGAGGATGGAAAGGAGGGTTCAGGCTGCCTGGGTGGAGTGGAGGAGAAGCCAGCGTCTGCACTCGCTTCTTCTGATGGGACTTGGAGAATATTCTTCCCCAGATCGAACCTCCAAACATCTGTGCAGAGTCCAAGACTTCTCTGGAAGCTGTATTCACACGCAGGAAAGGTTTGAATCTGGGCTCAGGGAGTAGATTTCCTTCCTCATGATGAAAAGAACCACCCTATGTGCAGAGTGATGTAGCTGACATCTGCTTTCCTGCCCCATAAGCCAGGGCGCTGGGGGCTTCCCTAAGCAAGACTGGGGTTCATGTCATATATAACTGGGGTTTGACATCATCAGCATTTGGGCACCATGGAAGTTAAAAGTCCCGTGGCAAGCTGACCAAAGGAATTGCAAACTATTGATTTCCTTGTAGCATAAGGCATGATTTATGATCTCCTAGGAACTCCAAGGAGGGAAGACCCCAGCTAGCTGCTGCGTCCCCGAGCTTCTGCTCATGGAATGTGCAAAGCGGAGGAGGGGGAATCAGAGACCTGGGCTATGAAATATCAAGAAACAATCCACACAGAAAATGCAAAAGGCCACTTCAACTGTCTGAAAAGACATGAAACCATCACTTCAAGGACACACGTGAATCAGTGCTACCGAGAAGGCATGTCCTTCAAGCAGACACCTGGTCCCAGAGGGGTCTCCTCCACCGTGGTTTGTGTCTGTGTAGCATCCAGCCTCAGACCTACCTGGACGGCTGCATGGTTACCTGTACATCGTGGAAATGTGCACATCAGCGCTTCAGTCACTGACGCAGCCAACGTGGCACATGACCAAGAGCAGGGCAGTATGGTGTGAACTGAGGGTTCGTGCAACAGCAAGGACCTGGGCACCTAGAATTTGGGGTGTTTGTGCAGGACTTGGATGTTCCCCCACAAGTAAAGTGTCTCAGATAAAAGGAGAGGGGGACGTGAGAAGGGAGGAGAGGGAAAAATAAGGGGTGTTGGGTAGAAAGGCACCAGTTTTGTAACAAATCAGAGGATGTGGTTCTGTGGAGTTGGGAGCAGCTGCCACATCATTAGGGTCTGAAGAGACTCTCTAGGTGCCGTTAAAGGTTCTCTCCCTGCACCCACTCGGGTCTAAATTTCACCGTGATCTCTGACAAAACACGAGCTTCTGAAAGGGTGTCTGAGGGAGACTCCTAGCAGCTTGACACTGTTGTAGAGAATTGGGGACAGTTCCATGCATCCCAGGAGCCCCTGGGGCACCGCTTCTTCCCATAGGCCCCTTGGGGCCTCTTGCTGATTGGAGATGTGGAAGCAAGATCTGCCTGGGACCCGCAGCAGAATCTGCTTCTGGGAGACAGCCATGATGCATGGAAGAGCCCCGCTGGGGTCAGCCCACCGCCTCACAGGGCTCCAGGGTGGCTAAGAGCTGGAACAAGAACAGGTGACGTCACCAAGCACAGCCTCAACATCCTGAACCTGTACTCACAAGCTCCTGGCATCTTCACTTGGTTGCCTCAAAATGAGCTGAACACAACATGCCCAAGGCAGCTCTCACAGTCTTCACCCACAAATCCTCTCCCCCGATCCTCATCTCAGTGGGTGGCAGGAGTGACCCTCAACCCCTCCCTTTGTTCACCCCCACACTCAAGGTTACTAGGTCGATCTTTGTCCCTGCTGAATTTATTTCAAGATTTTCTGTTGCCCTGCCACTACCCTCAACCCACATTCAGCATCTTCTCACCTGACTGTCCCCGTGGGCTTTGGGCACCTTAGTCCATTCTCTTGCTGCATCCGAGGTGATTCCTTCAAGATGAAATCCAATCCCTCAAGCCTCTTGTTGAGAAATCTCAGTGTAGATCTATCACGCTGGCAGTCTACAGGGGGAACTTAGTTTGAAAA
>NW_017731543.1:2054872-2077512 GCF_001890085.2 Hipposideros armiger | reverse complement strand
CGGCTGCTCAGCTCGGGCTGGACTCGAACCGCTGTTGCTCAGAGCTCAAACTCTTGAGCGAGCTCTTAACCAACTGAGCCACTCGGCCGGCCCTTTCCTTTTGTTTTTTAATTCACTTATTTTGGCTTACAATTGCTTCTCTCTTTTCTTGCTGTTTTTAACTTCTTATTTTGAAATAATTATAGATCCCCAGGAAGTTGCAAAAACAGTGCAAAGAGGTTCCCCTACATTAACCCAGTTGCCTGCAGTGAGGGCATGTTATAGAGTGAGTCCTCGCTTAAGGCAGCCCGTGTGTTCATACAACTGTGGCAAAATGACACATAAGGAAGCCAGTTTACTGTAGGCTAATCGATATAAACAAGAAGAGTTAAGTTCCTATGACATTTCATCAACTGTGTAACAAAATGGCGCTGAGCAAAATGAGGTTATCGGAGGATCTGCCGTATAATAATGAAGATCTGACATGGATACAATGTATGCACGTGGTTCCATGCCACTTTACCCCAGGTGTAGACACCTGTGACCACGTCACGAGAAAGACACAGGTCTGTGATGGCGCCACCCACCGGGATTCCCCTCCCACTAACCCTTTAAGGTCAAACCCACCCTCCTCACACCCCACACCCTTAAATGTGCACTGCCACACGTCAGTTTTCCAGCTGTCATTTGTGAATCTCAAGATATCATATAAATGGAAGCATGGACATGTTGCCTTTTGAAACGGGCTTGATTTCACTCAGGATAACGCCCTGAGGGTCCGTGCGGGTAGTCGTGGGTGTGTGTGGAGGTTCCTTCTCTCACATTGCAGAAACGTGTTCCCATCGTTCAGGGCCTGCTGGGTACAGTGCGCTGTGGGACCTTTGGGTTCCTTGGGGTTATGGCAAGTCCAGCTGCTATGCACAGCCAAGTACAGATTTTTGTGTTGATGTAGGTTTTCTTTGAATTAAATGCTCAGGAGTGCAATTGCTGGGTCATATGGTATTTGTTGTTGTTTTCGGAAACTATGCAGCTACAATGTTTTTCCAGAGTAGAAGCACCGTTTTACATTTCTACCAGCAATGTGGCAGAGGTCCTATTTCTCTTCATTCTCACAGCAGTGGGTATCGCCACTCTTTTTCATTTTGGCTGCTCTGATGGGTTTGTAGTGACGTGTCACCATGGTCTTCATTCATCCCTCCACAGTGGACGTGCTGTGAAACCCCTTTTCACGTACTTCTTTGTCATTCATATAAACTCCTGGTGAAATGTCTCCACATGTTTTGGCCTGTTTTTCTAATGGGATTATTTGTTTTTTAATTGTTGAGTTTTAAGAGTTCTTTATGTATTCTAGACCTGTGTCTGTTGTCAGATATGTGCTTTCCAAATATTTTCTTCCAGCCTGTAGTTTGTATTCTTGCTCTCTTTGCCAAAGAGCAAAACGTTTTCATTTTGATAAAGTCTAATTGATAAATTTCTTTCTTTTATGACTTGTGCTTTTTATCATGTCTAAGAACTTTTCACCAAGCCCTCATTCCTGAAGGGAGTCTTCTATGATATCTTCTAGAAGTTTTATTGTTTTATGTTTTACATTTAAACCTGTGATCTACTTTGGGTTAATTTGGTTTAGATGGAGTTCATTTTTTTTTCTTATGGGTGTCCAATCACTTCAGCACAATTTATTATCAAGACCATCCTTCCTTCATTGACTGTTTGGGCACCTTTGTCAAAAATCAGTTGGCTGAACTTGTGGGGGGCTATTTGGGGAGCTCTTATTTTGTTTTTATAAATCTATGTCTCTATCCCTTCACCAATATCACACAGTCTTTGTTTATATAGATATAAATGGTATAAATGTAGATATAGATGTATGTGTGTGTGTATATATATATATATATATATATATATATTTATACACTCACATAGCTAGATAGATATCTATCTATCTATCTATCTATCTACCTATCTATTATTCTTGAAATAGGGTAGAGTGATTCCTCCTACTTTGTTTTTCTTTGATTTTACCTTGGGCACTCATTTGAATTTTGGAAAAATCTTGTCTATTTTTACAAAAAAAACAAAACCTTAAGCTTTTATATCAACTTAGGGAAAGTTTGACATCAATCTTTGAACAGGAATATCTCCCATTTATTTAGATCTCTTGATTTCTCTCCTTGGCATTTTATATTTTTCAGCACACAATTCCCCCTATTCCTATAAGATGGCATCATAACTAATTACATATGCAGCCACCCTATTTCCACATAGGACTTCAATTTGTGGGGGACACAGTTCAAATCATAAAATACCCCAACACTGGAATGTCTTGTCCTTCCTTTCCTCTTGTTCCTATTTTGATGCTTCTCTGCTTTAGAATTTTCCAAAGTTCTTCATTTTCCAGAGAGTAAAATAAAAACCGCCTACCTGAGACTTCTAAAGCCTACCTACTTTCCAACCACATCTCCCACCATTTTCCCCCAACCCCTAAATCTCGCTTTGTGTTAATTCTCCACAAGAAGTCATTCAATAAACGTGGGGGCCCACCAGGTCCCAGGTCCTGGGGCAGCAACCCAAGGGCTAAGCAAGGACGCAGTGAAGGACAGTCTCCAGCCACAGAAGCCATGCTTCCTGGTTCTGGCCTTTGCTCTTTCTCTTGTTTAAAGCCATAAAATAAATGTAGTTCCCAAATAGTCAACATTCTGTGAGCATAAAGCTCGGTGGCATTGCAAAATCAGCAATTATGTTCATATTCACCATGATTTATGCTAAGCCTATATCATACTCACAAAAATAAAAATAAGGCTTGGTAAAATACACAATGGGGTTTTGTACAAAAATTAAATAAATCATGAAATGCTTTATGAAGAATTCATCTGCCTTTTTACTTCCTCGTGATTGTACGTCTCCTCGTAATTTGCTTTCTAAAGCCAAAGGTCATGAGTTCCTAGTCACTCCCTGAACTCTCCATAGCACAGTTTGCTCAGTTTCTCTATTTCATAAATGATACCAAAGGCATCTGTAGTGGGTTCAATGGTGGCTCCTAAAATGGTTGGACCTGTGAATGGGACCTTATTTGGAAAACAGGACTTTATGGATAGGATTAAGTTAAGGATCTGGAAAGGAAATCTTGCAATATCCAGGAAGACCCTAAATGAATGACAGGTGTTCTTACGAGGGAAAAGAGAGGCAGGTGTGACGCACGAGAGGCAGAGGCTGCAGTGACACAGCCACAAGCCAAGGGATGTCTGGAGCACCAGAAGCTGGTAGAGGTAAGACAGCACTTCCTCCCAGAGCCTTGGGACGAATGTGGTCCTGTGGACACCTTGGTTTCAGACCTCTGTCCTCCAGAACTGTGAGGCAATACATCTTTCTCTGGTTTTAAGCTGCTTGGTTTGTATTTCTCTGTTATATCAATGCCAGGAAACAAATACAACCTTCATGACCATCCTTTGAATACTAAACCATGACAATGCAAAGAAAATAATGAGGGGTGAGGTCTGGAGCACCTAAGGCTGCCACCCATGTTACCCCTGACCTCTGCCCAGGTAAAGCCCCGCCGCGCCCCACCGGCCTCACTCGGGCCCTGGGGGCTTCTCTTGCAGGTTCACTCCACTGGAGTCCTGAACCAAGGGCCCAAATCATGTCCCCAAGAACAGCTCTTGTCCAGCAGGCCTTGATCTACTCAAGGAGTGTGTCTTATACCGTGTGGCTTACATTTGTCACTTTTAAGAAGCTAGAACCAACGGAAGCATTTGCTTTGGGCTTGTTTGACCTCAGAAGGAAGCACCAGCCTGGCTGAACCCCTGGGTGCCAGCTGACCTCAGCCCACGCACTACCAACCTCACCCCGGAACATCAGCGCTCTTTTAGGTTCTTAGCCTGAGAACCAGATCAGTAACGCTGGGGACCTGGCCTTCTCAAGGTCAAAGCAGTCAGGCTGGGAACAGTGCCTGGGACCCAAGAGGGCCAGGACGCCATGGGTCACATTTCCTGTCTGTGCTTGCCTCACCAAGCTTCCTCCCTCCCTGAACGGGCTCCCAAACAGGCTCTTGTGCATCTGCAGAGTTCTTTCTGCTTTATTGTCTGACCTTCCCAAGACACAAGGTCACGAGATCCAGTTCCCAAGGGCAGATACATTTACCTGTTTGCACATGTCCCGCCAGGGTTCTGAGCCATCAGCAGTTCTGAGCGCGGTTGCTGAGCCGTCGTCCTAAGCAACGCCTGTGTCTGCGTTAGAACATGGTGTAGAGGACGCGGTACTTGCTCGGTTCCGAGCAGCACCGGTAACGTAATCCCACCCTGGCCTGTGCTGGCTGGAGACAATTGTTCCGTCTCAGAGTTGGAGACGCACAGCAGTCGCTCGGCTCTCTAACTGGAGCACAACTAATGAGATACGCGCTCCATTTGTCGAGAGCTCGCCGGCTCACCCTTGGCTTGGGGGAGGAAGCGGTTGTCAACCCCAAATAAACCTGCGTGTCCTGAGCAAGCACGCTTCTGTCCAGAGAGGAAGTGCACCAGCGGAAAAGGAGAGGGGAAACAGCTCAGGGAGCCGGGTCATGCCCTCCCTTCCGGGGCTGGAGCTCCGGGGTGAAAGCAGCAGGTGTCACTGCTGAATTAATCAGCAGGAAGTTTGTGCATGGGAGGCTGTCAAACATGGAAGTCTGTCCTCAGGGAAAGCAAGGGTGGGAGGAAGGATGGGAAGAAGGAAACTGCTCTGAGGACTCTTGTATGGCCCGTTGGTACGGAGCTCCCGAGAAATGAATTTCAGAAATCCTGACATGGAGAGGCACTGGCTGCCACGATCCCCTGATGTTGCACTTAGAAGGGATGAGTGCCACTGCTTTGCAAGTAAGGGTATTGTCATCACGTTGAACATACGTTAGGTGCAATGGATTTCATACCTAATAGCCTCACCAAAGGCTCCGTGACACAGACTAGCACAGTCCTGAATCCCACTGCAGCCCTCCCTGTGTGTGGACTATCAGGCTACTTAAGCTCACCGAGAACCCTGGGCGAACCTAAGAAGGAAAGCCCTCCACGCAATGTTATTCACTGGCACCCCCACTTAAACACCCCCCGAAAGAACCATTTCTAGTTTTGTCGAACAGATGCTGCACAAACTGGTTCTTCTAAGCCACTGCTGCCGCCCCTCGGAAGCAGGGAGCATGGGGGTCTTTAAGTCCTCCCATGGGCACCGCCTGTGCCGAGTCCTCATCCCAGACACCGCTTGTGTCTGCCTGAGCATGAACCCAGCGACCCCAGCACCCTGGCTGCTTTCCCTGCATCCCTGTTTCCCCCTCCGTCCCATCCTTTTGCAGAGGCACCTGCACTTGTCAGAGTGCCTGCATCCGTCCCTTCTGCTCCCTTCCCGCACTCTTTCCCAGACGGTTTCCTGCTGGCCATAAAATCACCTCTCAAACGTGTCTGACTGTACAGGCAATCCAAGATAAAACGGACGCCAGCTAAGCAAGGGCAGCTCGGCGCACAAACAGAGAAAGCCAGAGCCCGTAGTGGCACTGGATGGTCGGCCCTCCCTACCCGATGCACGGGCAGCCTGGCTGCAAATGGCCCCAGAGTCCCGATGCCCACAGGCCGCTGGAGGAGAGTGGGGCCAAGAGGAGAACCGGCACTGGGCTCTCGGTGCCCCGGGTTGGCTCTCCCTGGAGGCTGCCAGAGCACTGCCATCACCCCCTCATCCCAGCCAGCCCTCACTGTGATTAGATGTGTTACTGTGCTCCAGTCACAGGGTGGGGGCATGATGGGGCATTGCTGCTGGAATCTCATTTCCCTACTCGGTGATGAGGTTACCTGTGGCTTTTCTGTTCTGTTTATGGTCTTTTTTTTTTTCATCAAGAAGCTTTTAATTTCAATGTGCATATACTGCAATTAAAATAAACCTCTATATTATTTATTTCCCATACGTCAATAGTATAAAAGCATATAACTGAACTTTTCCTTTGTGGTTTTCTACACGATACTAGTTCAAGCCCTTTTTCCCTTCACGGGGGTGACGAAGGCACTTAAATGTCCCTTTCACATTCAGGTCAGGTCGCAATTTTATGTGGAGGAACGCTCCGTGCATAATTTTCTGCCTTGTTGGTGACAAAATAGAGCACAAACTATCCATTTCAGAAGTAAATACACTGTGGTATGCAATTACAATGGAACGCTCAACAGCAGTTTAAATAAACGGCCCAGAGCTACAGGGATACACAGAAAAAAGGGAAGCCTGGCCCCCCGGAAAGTGAACACCTGACAAGGCGGCCACCGGGGCAACATGCGGGATGTGGGTACAAGAACAAAGAGGCAGTGACCGGGGCTCAGCAATTCATTGGCAACCACAGGCTCTGGACACTTCTGACACCTCAGCACTGTTCTCTTGATTAATTAATTCAGGTATGATTTTCTTACTGACCCAGAGTCACAAGTTTACTTCTTACACAAAAACAACAACACAGCAGACTCCTAACGAGACTGTTTTCCATTTTCCTTCATGAATATCTGACATGTAAATGGGAATCGGAGCCCACCTGGAGCACCTTCTAACCGAAGCGTCTTTGACAGAGAGAGTCACCGGCTGAGGAAGCTTCTGTTCTAGAAAGGGGCTCTGAAAGCCGAAAGTGTCACACCCCGGTGTGAGAGGCGAACAGAGGCAGAGCTGGGAGCGGCACACAGGGGCTCTCGAAACAGCGTCTGCAAATGACTTTGGTCCCCTGGCGTGATGAATCATGGAGTCGCAAATCCTTTTTAGCTAATTGCTATCAGCTTGTGAGATTTTCCCTTCCATGTTCAATATCAATTTTCAGGGCCATAGGAGATAGCACTTCTCCCCTGAGCCCGCTGGCGACTGGCCGATAAAACGGCAGCAGCACTTAGCAGTTGAAAAGGGGCATCATCTAATATGCAGCTGCTGCTAGAGACTGAAGGGGGACCACCACACAACACCAGCCTCTCTAATGCAGGCGCGTCTGTGACCTTCTCGGAAAGTCGTCCTGCAGGGTTGACAGGCTCTCCGCAGACGTCGTCGCTGCACGCTTTGCCCGCGAGCTGGCTGGGCCTTCCTGGAGATGACAGCTGCAGTTGGTATCATTCTTCGTTGTGTCTTCAGTACAACACAGAAAATAAGTTCATTTATGACACCACAGCGATGACTGCATTGAAAGGCAGACGCGTGATGGGGCCATCAGTGGCATCCCCACAGCGTGTAAATCTGTACTTCATCGGGAACAAAGCGGCTACATGTGCTGCCACTCCTGAGACACACAGGGCGTGTGGGTGCCTCGTAAGCAAGCACACGGGTTCCATCTCCAGGGTTGGCTTTAGAGTTCGCAGAAGCCTTAGAAAGTCTCGCGTGCAAAAGCGTTTTTCATGACAAGGCAGCCACAGCCACCCGCACATTTTACGTGAACATATAAACACACGGGTGCCATGCCACGGAGAGCTCCAGGGGGCGCTGGGCAACGGGGATTGGAGTCACAGAAAGCTCTGGATCACGGGGTCTAAGCTGTGGTGCTTAGCTTTAAAGATTCCAGATGGCAAGTGGCAAAGGGACGTGAGCCTTTTCATGACATTAAATGACAAACACGTTTGCTCCTGAGGACTGAAGGAGTCGTGTTTCTTCAGCTCCATTGTCAGGATGGAGAGGTTGTAGGTGCTGCCATGAGTTGGGGGTTCAGCCAGAGCCCCCTCAGCCTGGTCCCTGAAACCTTACAGAGCCCGAATGGATTTTCCTGTGCCGAGTGGTCACACAACCTACTGATGAAGCTGACGTTGTCGCTCCGCCATTTTATACTAATATCAGCATAGATAAATTATCGTTGTTATTATGATTTTTGTTGTTCATAGATTTTGTTTAATGAGTTCTTATGAAGAGCAAGGCATCTGCACTATGCCTGCCACCCATGTGCCCCTGCTTTACAGGGGGTGGCAGGGGGCTCATGCCCACAGACAGTGAGGAAATGAGAGGACAGCAGCAACCTGCTGACTTTTATTTTGTTGATTTTTATTTGGCTCATTTCCTGTTGGAAACTTTATGTGTCACTAGCTCATTAGTAACTCAGGGAATGGAGCAACTTTTCACTGTTTTTCCATTTTTTTGATGTGTGAATGGATGGTGAGTGGCTCCTAGGCCAGGGGACACTGCACACTCAGAAGCCAGCAGGTCGCTTGCATAATGGACGGTGACTGAAGACCAGCTGAGGATGCTACCTCATCGCATTCCAAGCATAGCGGGGCGAGGGCGCGTGGCCGGTGGCTGATGCGCCCTGTGCTGTGATCCAGCCAGTCCCCAGCATGAGCTGAAAATGGGCAGGGACCCCAGCAATCCTGCACTTACTTAGTCACCTCTTTTCAGTCTATGTGGTATTATCACTTTTTAACGAGGTCACGCTTTGGTTCCTCCCCCCCACACACACACCCTGGTACCTCAAGAGCCCAGTGCTGGCGCTCAGCCTGCGGTCTGTCGATGAAACTTCCTGAGTCTCACCACCATATATATAAAATGGGAATCAAATCACCTAACTCTCAGGGTTGGGCATAGTAGGTTATCAAATACAGTGGTTACTTTAATCACGATACATCTAACCCTACGGATAATTGGCGTTGCTCGGCAGAATCCCTTCTTCTGGGCGCGGGGGGCTGTGAACTACGCAATGGTGGGGACCTGTCATCACCATCCAGTTACAGTCTTCCAGGGTCATAGTCTGTGACCCCGAAAACAGGGTTTACATTCTGCCTCTATTCTTAACTTTCTAGCCTGAATCAGGAAATCTGTTTGCTCTGACCATCCGTTTCCTTATTTATAAGATGATGTTGCAGAACAGCCTCTGTCTGTTCACAGGGCTGAGAAGAGAACCAAATGGGATGACAAGCAGATGCGTTTGGAGACCTGTTGCTCTGAAAGCACAGCTTGTATGACGTATGCAGCATGGCGACATCACGGACTCCCTCTCTCCATTAGAAGGTGCGATGGACCAAACGAGTTCTAACCGTTTCTCACATCTTATGAAAGGGGGCCGGGGGGCAGCAGCAGGCCTGGTGGAAGCAGGAAAATGCCTTTAAAATGGAAAAAATTGAAGCTATTGGCTCCAGAAGGCGAGTTCCTCCCAGGGGACTCGTGTAAGGGCTGTTCGGCACAGTTCTTCTGAACGGAAGCCACAGGGATGCTCGGAAGCCAACCGGATCTATGGGTGGGAATCTGGCCCAGCATCTCCACTCGCAGAGACTCGAGGCCCCACTGTCCTCCCACCTTCCATCCCGTCCCCACAACTTCCTCTGGGTACAGGAGTTGGTCAGGAAGGAGCTGGATAAGTTGTTTGTAAAACATCTTAGTTGAGAAATAGTATTTTGGGGGGCTCTATTTTGTTTTCCAAAAAAAAATAAAATATGAGTTGGCTGGCTAACACTGGCTCGGTGCAGGCTTCATGAGGGCCTCCCAGTTGTCTGGTCTTATTTCGAGGAAGTGAGATTTGAGACAAGTGGATGATGACCATCACTCAGTCATTCAACAAGCATTCACAGGACAATACGACAGACCGGATGTGCAGGACACGGCGGGATCATGGGAGCTCAGAGGCCCTGGGAGCTCAGGGCAGAGGGCGGAGGCGTGTAGCGCACCTCAGGGCATTGGGGGGGAGGTGAGCCAGCCAGGCGTTCGTTCCCGGAGCCACGAGGACAGAGGGACCCTCCACAAAGACAGAGACCTATGGCCCTCTCTTCATCAGATGAACAGGGTTTCACGTGGAGAAACAGAATTACATGTAAGCTTTAGGTAATTCGGGTGAAATAATGTGTCTTATTTGGTGAGTGTTTATGCTGAGAGAAGGCGAGGCTCGCAGCTGGACAGCTGCCTGCTTACTGTGTGCGAGGACAGGTGTCAGAGGTGGACTTTCCTACATGCATGTCCACAGCAGGGCCGGGCCCATGCGCACCAGGTGCTTCCCTGGGCTCCATGCGCCCGCATCCAACTCTCGGGCCCTCCAGTGTCAAAAGCCTGGCTTCTCCCCACCACTGAGTCGCTTGATCTGGAACGGGAATACAGTGGTCTTTTATGTCTTTCCTCCCGAAAGAGCAGCAGTGAACCTCCCGTATGAGCACCTCCCGCCCCACAGGACCCCGGTTCACCCTGGTTTTATTTATGTGGGTGGCACTCGGGCCTGTGGCGTGGACACCACAGGTCTCCAGGACAATCATGGTGATGACAGCTCTTCAGCCAGGACTGGCCACAAAGAATGCATGCCCCACAGGGTGATAATTAACCATCTAGCACGTCTGTTACCATTTTCTCAATCTGCTTATAATACTGTGAACTAAAACAAGAAACTGATAAAGCACCCCACATGCCCTGACTAGGAGAAATAGCTCACTTAACATATTCACGTGCTCCTGCTCCACACGGCCTCACTTCTCACACCAGCCTTGTATCTCTGTTGATTTATGTCATTACCTTGGTTATATAAAGACTGTATATTCACACCTGTTAATTATAATGCTTTTGTCTACTTAAAACTATCACGAAATCTTTTAAATTGGTCTATGAAAAAGTAAAGCGTAGAGTTGATAGGTGCTCTGTTCATGCCTGGTTTATTTATAGTTCCTTGGAGACCCCCTCCGATGACATGGTCAGACTGGGGCATGGCGTGATTTCTCCACAGAACCCAGGGCACAGGTGTGCTTACAGCAGAGTGCCAGCTCTCCTGGATCTACTGCTAACCTGCACCCCTGCGGGCTGAGGGTCACCTGTGTCCTTCGCGGGCTGTGGCACCGGCCCTGAGCAGGAGGTCTGAGCTGACGAATCGCAGATGGGAGATGGGCAGACTTGTTGAAGAAAAGGCATCCAGTCCCATGCTCCTCCGCTTGGAAGGCATGACTTCAGCCTCCAAAATGTGCACAGTTCAGGATGGCCTGCCCCCCCGGGCCTTCTGATATCACAGCATCCTTGAGCTTAAGTCACAGGACATGCCACCGTCAAGATGATGGAACAAAAATGGTGCTGAAATCTACAGGGCTCCATCTCCAGTACCTCCTTAACTGCCCGTCTACAAGAAAACTGATGAAAGACACTGAAAGTGACTCCAAGTGACACCCAGCGTGCTGAGCTCACTCTGTCTCCAGGCAACTGAGGGAGGAGACCTCCTTCCTACGCTGGAGCCGGTTTGATGCCCAAGAGTCTGAACTTGCCCAGGACCACCTGGCACTTGCTCAGAGAAGACATTCAAAGTGCTAGGCCCCCACCTCCCGTATCAGGACAGGCGTAAAGGTGAACAGTCACACATCAGGGTCCCTTGTCTCCTGGATGTCCAGACTTCAGGGGAAGTGTCGTTTTATCACAGCGGCTATACCAGCAAGCCAGGCGCCTCCAGCCAGGCGTCCGAACACTTCAGTTTCGTGTCCTCATGGTTCCTTTAGTAGCTTGACCATGCCGGCACCCTTCTTTCCTGGGGTTACCTCCTTCTCCGGACGCTGTGTTCACTGGCCAGGCGAGGCCCTCAGAACTGGCTTTGAACAAGAGGACGGCGAGGCCCAGGAGCAGCACGAGGAGCTGGACGCACCTCTGGTTAGAGGCCACGTACACCAGAAATGCCACTGAAATGCTGTTGTCCCCGAGGTAGGATGGATGGCAGCCTCTCTCTCTCTCTCTCTCTCTCTCTCTCTCTCTCTCTCTCTCTCTCTCACACACACACACACACACACACACACACACACACACACACTAAATACCAGGAAAGCCCACTCTCTGAGTGCACCTTTGGTGAGAATTAAGATGGGTGCCTCCTCGAAGTAGAAATTCTCTACTTAGGCTGCACAGGTCAAATTCCTAATCATACATAACACCGTTTCAATCTACACCTAAACCTCGTCAATCTTTTACACAAATGCACTGGCGCGCTGAAGGCACAGGCTTCACTCCTCCAGGGGTTCTCCCAGCGCCCAGCCGTGGGCTTTCTCCTGGACTCTTGGCCCTTGTCCTGAGAACCCACAGGTAAACAGTGACTCCTGCATATCCCAAACCCCACATGACGGATGGATGGCTTGTCCCAACTACCCTCCCTCGTGCCTGCTGCTCAGAGCACTTGAGGCTTTCCTCACTCATCTTCTCCAGAAACTTCTCCCCCTACCTCCAGTTTAGAAACAAAACCCCTTCACAGCTGGATAAAGGGAAATACGAGCAAGTCAGGGGAGCTGTCCAAGGATTCCTCCTTTTCATTCCGAGCGTTTGTCTGATTTGCACGGCTTATCCTCCCTTCCTGGGCACAGCCCTGCTTCAGCAGATGTGGTGTGTCTTCTCGAGAACCTAGAGTCCCTGTGAATGTAACTCCGAGCTCAAAGACTCGCTTCCACCTGGACTTGGTTGCCTTTACTTCCTATAATCCGAGAGAAGAAAAGTATTGGGTTGTCAGAAAAGTCATGACGCATTTTTTGCAACAAAAAAACCTAGAAAAAATAGGTCATGACTTTTCCGACAACTCCATATGTCCAGGTTGACAGGGAGCCGGCAAAATGGCCATGCCTGGGGGAGACGTGGCCCCGTCCACAAAGCCGCCCTGGTCCACAGCCAGGCACAACGCCAGGGGACACCTGAGCTTGTCCTCCTTTCATCATTTTAAGTCTTAGGAGGGAGTATCAAAGGCAGGCGCTCGCCAGTGCATCCTGGTGCAGAACAGGAAAGAGGGGGTGGGGTAGAGCAGCGGGGTGGGGGGTGGGGGCAGCCTCGTGCAGAGAACGGTGGCTCATTTCATGGCCGTCTTGCGAGCATGGGTGTGTTGCTCATTTATTAATTTTTTAATGGCATCGCCTCCCTCCCTGGGTGCTCAGGGACAGTCGCGGGCTCAGGACCTTCGCCTTTGAACATCCTGGAGTCAAGCATCAGAGAAGGTGACGAGGGCTGAGCGTCCCCTGACACTGAAGCCTCAGCCTCTGCAATTACCGGCCACCTTTCCAGCAGCCGGTAATTGAAAAGTGTGAACCACATGGGCGCCCGTCAATAAGGGCGTCCGCACACAGATGACACTGGGAGCGTTCCGCGGCCGCCGTCCTCCGGCTCTGCGTTTCACCTTTTATCCTTCTCAGCATCATGACTTAATCCACTCTAATGAGGTGAGCTCGACTGCCAAAACCCCGCGGCCACGCGACTGGCTTCTGGCACCGCGTGGGGGTTTGTGAGAAGCCGGCGGCGCGGGGACTTGGTGCGTCCTCCAGGAGAGGAGCCTCTCCGCCCGGCCTCGCTGAGCTGCGCGCCCGCCCGCGGAACCCCTCGGCACACGCGTTTCTCCGGGCTTGCGGGACGTGGGTGGCGGCCACATGTCACTGCTTACAGACTGCAGGCGATGGCCAGCGGCGGCGGGCGTGAACCCCTCTTGCCCCTTCTGTCCGAGCGGCCTGTGCGCATCCGTGCAGCGGTGGGCACCGGAGGCGAGCCGGTACCGCTGACACGGGCGCGCGCGGGCGTGGGGCGCCCCCCCCAAGCCTCCCAGGCAGCGTGCTTGCGGGGAGGAGACAGGCGTCGGTTTAATTGGTGAACCCCACGTGTTCTTCCCGCTCCAGCGCAGAGCTCAGGCCGGGCTCACAACCAGCATCTTCCTCTCCGCTGACTGCACGTCGCTCCGCCGTGGGCCTCCCCCTCCTCCCGGGTGGGCGAGCCGGCCGTGGGCTGCAAGAGCAAACGGCTGAACTCCTGCAAATGTGAACGTCTCCCCAAGCCCTCCACGCCCACGGCGCCCGTCTTTGTAATTGATAGACTAGTGCACGTTCATGGCTTTTTAAAATTTTATTTCTAATGTATTCATTTATTTATTTATTTGTTGAAAGATGGGGAAAGAAGACTAGACGAGCACAATGCATCGAGAGCTCATGGGATTAACCGCATGGTCTTAATACATGTATACACATCCCGGGCAGGGAGAAAAAAATGCGGCCGTCCCGGGGCTTGGGCCTCCCCCCTTTCCTCCGGCCCTAATCTGATTTTTGCCAGCTCCTTTTGATCTACCGGGGGCAGGCCAGGCAGACCCACCCGTACAGATGGACTAAATGTGGAGATTAGCCGCCGCCCCCCCTGCCCCAGCCCCTAATACCTGCCTCAGTCTGCGATGCCGCGATTGTCTCCGAGCTGGCTATCAGAGTGGCCGGGCTCAGAAGGGGGCAGGATGAAGGCCGATTTTGTAATGGATACTTATTTTATCCCAGTGCTCTAAGAAGATTAAGGCTGGGGGTGTCACATTAGCCGTGATCTCGGGGCTCCTGGTCGTCCCTTGCGGTTTTCAAACACCTCTCCTCGGCCTTAGAACAAACAGGGGGCTCGGACCCAGCGGCCCCATGTCGGGCATGAATAATTGCCCACTGCAAAGTGTTTGAAGATCACGGAGCGCTGTGTAAATTACTCAGTTTGGGCTTTAGTTGGGGTGATTTGTGGTGACTTATTGAATCTTTTCACAGTTCAGAATTAAACTTTCTCGGCTGCTCACTGCAGAGCTCGTAGAATGAAGGCTGCGGCGTAGCTGACAGCGTCCCCCTTAGATCAATGTTTGCAGGAGCCCAGAAGAGGCTTTCCAGCCAGCCCGTCTGCTTCAGAGGGAGCGTGGACACCTATTCTTAGCTGCTCTGCCAAGTCAGGCTGCTGCAGCATGCAACTTAAAATAGCTCTTGAAACCAAAAAAAAAAAAAAAAGTAGGAGGGAACCGCTTCTTTCAAATCACCCACATGTTTCTGGCACGATCTCTCAGGCAGCTTTCCTGCCAGCATATCCAATTTATGTTGTGTTTGTTTTCAAACATGGCACATTTCTTCAATTAGTGGGGGCAAACAAGTTAGGCACAGAAAGAAGAAAAAAAAAAAACAAGTATAAGACTCCGCATAGCGGAAACAATGTAATTAACTAGCATTCAATTAGAGGGAGTTAGCCGGCCTGGTAGGTGCCCATCTGACGTAGGGCTGGGTAACAGGGGCTTCTTCAGTGCCTGTGGCCCAGGTGCCAGCACCACTGACGGCCATTGAACGGAACGGAGGGAGGGAAGCACTTTTGTACTTCAAATACGTTTGTGCTGTAGGTTGCTGAAGGTGCCCTGTTACCTGGCATTGTGCCTGTCCTGGCTCTGTCCAGGAGGCTGCTGGGAAAAAATTAATTAATTACTGTGTATTTTTTTTTCTTTGTAGCTACCTGATCTAAGTGGTTTTTGATAAATAATACTTATAAAATTCAAAAATTCTGTAATATTAAGAATAATGATTTTTGTTTTTAAATCCTGCCAAATGTTTTGGAAATAATGTCAGAATATGGACAATTGCTGTAAAGGGTTTTTATGGTAAAGAGCCCCAAAGACTATCTGTGTGTTTTCAATGTTCTATTAGAAAATAATGGTTCTAGCAATCTGGATAATCTAATTACCCAGGAACTTAGAATCAGGTATCAGAACATATAAATATTTTAATCACATGCCAGTAAGAAAACAATGAAAATTTGAATATGAGAGTAAAAATAGAAGTAATTATCCATTTAGAGGAAAGGTTACTGTAATCATTTTATAAACTTATTTTCCGCTTTACTTTTATCATGCTACAATATATGTTTAAATAAATACAGACTAAAAATTCACAGTAATTAAGATTTCCTGAGTTCATTTCTGAAAATGTGAAAGCGATGTGATCCCCATCCACACGGCACTCCACATCTTGCTGAACAGAACAGGTCTTGTGTTATTACTAAGGTGTGTAAGTTTACCACCTAGTACAGGCCCAGAAAAATTGGAAGGCAAAATCCAAATACATGGCGCTTGGTTTTAAAATAAGCTTAGTTAATGGGGAAAAAAATCAATACAGTGCAGGCTTCCACTGTAAAGGTGGGTGAATCTCCTGGTCTGTGTTAAAACTATTAACCACAATTGTTATTCACCATTAACCATAGCATTTACCTGCAACCCTAGTATTTACCTAAATTACAGCAACCGGTGCAGAGCCTACAAGGTTAACCAGCCTCATTTATGCCCATGCATTTTACCATACACATTTTTGTGTCCATTGCAGGTCCACAAATAGATTTCTGATCGATGTGCAAAGAACAAAATATTCTAAACAGAAAGGTTTTCTGTTGGTGGGGTAGGTGGTGGGAAGCAGAGTCTAGATCCTTGTTTGGCTCTCAGCTTCTTTTACGATCTATCTAAATTTAGACCAGTTTATTTCTTGTAGGAAGATTATATCCTCAAAGAAATAACACCTATTTGTACATATTTAATTATGTCCATATTCAAGGTACTGCATTAGGCACTTGGGTGATTCATGGCTGAGAAATTTCTAGAAACACCTGACTGCTGGAGATCCATGGGCGTGTGCAGGAGGAAGGTGGAAAAGTGAGCCTCATCAGAGTAACAGACAGGTTTTACCTTCTTACCTTCACAGTCTGTTCTACGTGTGTTACATGCGTTAAGCTGTGGAGTTATTGTCATGACCATTTCATGTTGAAGAGCCTGAGGTGAGGTAGGGAATCCAGTATCATACCAGCTAGCAAGTGGGAGAGCTGGGGTGGGAGGTGCCCTCTCAGGCTCTGGGGCTGTCCCTGTCCACCTCACCAACTTCCTCTTGCCATGAGAGTGGTGAACAAAGGGAGATGGACCTTTGGGACAATGACAAATTCCTTTTTGAAATACGACAGCATTTGAGCTGAGCTTTGGCACACTGTTATAGACACAAATGGAGACAGGCACTTCCCCAGCAAAGACATTGCCTGACATTTTGAGAAACTAACCGCTGGTGGCCTCATTAACTTTGGATGAACCATAGGGTAGATGAGGAGTGGAGCTAAAGATGAAACTACAAGGCAGAGTTGAGGTCAGACTACGGAAAAGTACAGATGCATTTGGTAGAGACCCACCTCCATCCAGCAGACAAACGCGAGCATCTCAAGGACTTCATATAGGGCAATAGCTTCAAGTCTAAGCAAACTGAGCTGCAGCTGAGTCACCAGGAACATGCACTGAAGCGCTTCTGAGTCATCTCTACAGCCATGCACCAAAAATGGTGGAAGTGCATGCCTTATGGGTTAATGATCACATCTCAGTGTCACGAGATGACGGACCTAGCTGGGCCACTTTGAGCTTTTCCTTTTCTGGGTTGGTAATTTACCTTTCTTGTGACTTATATTGAGTCTTTAGTATCCAACTGAAACACAATCTGCCATTTGTCACAGTCCACCACAAGCATCACCTGACTCTCAGTGGCCCTGATGCCTGGGGTTTCAGGCAAAGCTAGTCCAGGGACCCCTACCCATTCAGAGGAGATGTGCAAAGACCGTAATGTGTGGATCCTTTGGCGCCTGCTTCCTGGATTCCTCTGAGTCCTCGCAAGGCAAGGAGAGGGAAAGAGACCCAAGTTCCTGGTTCTCAACAGCCAAGGGCAGTTTGATTGGGTTGCCGAGGACTGTTGTCATCTGTACCCTGGTGTCCATGAGGACAAGACAGAGGGGTTGATTCATCTTGCCAGGCCTAAGAATGCCTGTGTGACCCACAGTCTTTGGATGCCATTCATAGGATGTTTCTGTGACTTCCAGTCCTTTCTCCGTTGACCGTGGAAGATCAGGTGTCATTTCTTTCTACACAGGACAACCTTGTGCTAATGGGACCCAGGACACAGTTTATTTTGGGGCTTTATTTTATTTCAGTAACACAGTAGGACCTGTGGCAGGCATGGGAGACATGCTGGGGGTCAAGGAGCGCCGTGGTGGGTCCAGGCTCCTGATGTGCACACATGACACAAATGAAAGTGTCATAAGAAAACTCAATATGACTGATCATCTGACGAACACAAGGATATTAAACACAAGGCTGGGTAGTCAAACTCCCAGGTTGGAACCCCAGCTTTCCTGCTTTATTGCTTTGAGACTTGGAAAGTTACTTAAGTTTTCTGTGCCCCAGTGAAAGGGGAATAATGATAATAATCTCCCAGTTCATGGGGTTGGTGTGAGTTTCTGTGCCAGGAACAGAATGGGTTCTCGTAAACATTAACTACATGTTAAGTACCAACCTGTGCCAGGCTCTGGCACAGATGATATAGAAGCTATAAAAGAATGAGACGGGCCCTGTTGTCACAGATGGGGACAGATGTAGAAATGAATCCGATGAGAAATATAAGAGAGGGTAGTCACCTTAAAAAAATAAAATGTCTGTCCTATATACATGACAGATTATTGTCCAGTAAAGGGAGAAGGCAAGGATGGTTTGATCCTGGACCGCCTCAGGGGAAGGTCAGGCTAAGGAAGACCTTGAAGAATGGGAAGGTCTAGGAAAGAAAAGGTGCATTTCTTTTGAAGTTCAAGGCTGTGTGATGGAAACTTGCAGCTGGAGAACAGCAATGTCAGGGGACAAATGTCTGAAGCTAAAGATCAGATGTATAAATATTAAAAAAGGAGATAAGTCCAGAATTTTTATTGCAATGATTGGTCTTCATTCTGTGCACAGTGAAGGAGAGATGTGAATTACTAGAGCAAGTGGGAATTATGACGAATGTCATAGAGAGGGCTTAGGTTAGCTTAACCTTTTACACAAATGCCCTGGTTTGGCAAGTGCAGAAATCAAGCTAGAGAGACATGGGAGGCAGGTGGGAGCAAGTGAGAAAGTTATGGCAAGGCACCAAGTGAGAGGCGGTGAGACTTTAAATTGGAAGGTGGCAGTGCAATTGGAAAAGTTATAACAATGACAGTGATAATAATGATAAAGACATTGTCATATTGATTGGTTACTCTATGCAAGCACTGGAAATCATTCACAGTGCCTCATGTAACTTGCATGTCTGATTCCAGTGTGCATATTCTTGCTATTACATCATAGTTTCCCCCTTAAAGCTAATTTATTGGGCCATTTAATGAGCATCTACTTAGTACCAGACAGCATTCTAGGCACCTCACATACGTCTACAACCTTATTGGTTCCTTCCATAGTCCCGCGTCAAATGGTTGCATGGATGGAGGTGAGCAACTGCTAGAAGGTTCATGAAATAAGGCTCAGGGTTTTTATTTCATCAGTGTAAACATGCTGGTGGCCATCAGTGGGGTGTCCTCTCCTGTACTTACACACCCAGACTGAGGCTTGTGGTGATTACTTCGATGTTACTTAATTATCCAGGTTTTGCAAGTAGACTTTAAATAAACAGTTACATAAATTTTGCAAATACCAGAGCTGCTATCATTTACCATAACCGATTCAGTGTGATATGATCTGTTTTCCTCAGTGTCTGTTATCCAGGAAACCTGATAAAAGCCCTGACTCTCATGCCGCACAAGCAGAGATTCTGAGTCGGTGAGGCTGGGCCAGGCCGTGGAATCTGCATGTTCACAAGTTACCAGGTCCATTTTCTGCAGTTTGAGAACCCAGATAAGCCGCTCAGGTCCTGGCCTTCTGAGCCTTCTCTCCAGACAGTAGCTCCCTGAGAAACAGTGTTTTGAGCAAAGAGTAAAAGAACAGAAAAGTTTGAAATAAAAAGACAAGTCAGCATTTTCAATGCTTTGCTTTGTGAAGCAGAAGCAGGCACCTACCTACCTGTGATCGCTGTCTCTCACTTTGAGGCCTCACGTCTTTCATTTTAGAATGTTTCCCCATCTACCCCCCCCCCCCCCCCCCCCCTGGCATTTCTGCAGAGCGAATGTGTTTGCTCCACCTTTCTAGCCCCATGCGTCTGTGCGCCCAGCGCCCAGAGTACCTGAATTTTCACTTCTTCATTTGCATACTGCTGTTTAGACTAGACAAAGAGCTCTGCCACGGGCACTTTTCATTGCACTGCAGGATACGGGATGATATTCTCAGGGATGCTCAGTGCAATGCCCTGATTTAGCAGGTTTCTTATTTTGTTGCCTCATGGGGTTCTCACGCCCAGGACGTCCTTGGCTGCAGGTCCTGCTCACCTGCAGGCAGGAGCACTGCAGCCTGATTTAACTCTAAGTCACAGCCTCATCTCCCTGCCACCAGTATGCACAGGGTCCTCGGACTCAGGCTGCACGAGACTTCCCTGGGGTGGGAAATGGCTCCAAGGAGAGGCAGCAAAGGTCAGCGCTTAGAAAGGAAGTGATAGTCCTTTGAAAATTGCAAGGGTCACTTCAATAATTACCCAGCTCAAGTGAGCCATGGCCCAGGACCCCAGTTGCAAGAGTTGCCAAGGGCTCTTTCATAATGACTTGGGGCCTCGGCTGGGGATACCGACTGTTTCTCTAATACCTGTGGCTGCCATCTCCCAGCCCTGTGACATGCCTGTCAATCCTGAAGGTTTATTAATAGAGACTAATCAATGAAGAGAGACATGGGATGCTTGGTGCAGCGGGCGAGGTCAGGCAACTGCGGGGCAACCCCAGCCTCTCGCTCAGCCCCTGATCTTTAATTGAGGTCCCCTGCCCCAAAGGTGCATCCACTAAAGAGGAGACACAGAAAATCCTGCCTCTTGTCTTGACCCATGGAGGAGGCCTAAGGAGGAGGTAGCTGCTGATGTGGGAGGCCCCTGAGCACCTGCCTTCTGAGACAGGAGGACTCCCTGGAGGGGGCGCCCTGTGGCCTGGCTTTCACTGGGACCTTGCTTGTTCCGTTTCATCTCCGGGGTGCCTGGCCCCCCTTCCCCTTTATATGTACCCCCACGTCTGGTTTTACAGGGTTACAATGTATATATTTTTAAGTTAACTTAAGGTATTCTAATGATATTTAGTCAATTGAAAACTGTTCTATTATCTTGCAAAATAGAGGGATATCTCTCAGAGGTACACATGATAAATGTTTGAAACATTCCTTTTTCGTCTCTTTCATGCATACACATCGTGGGAGCACGCTAGAACTGCCATCGCTGTGGGCACCTGCGTTTCTCTGATACACCCTCTCCGTGCTTGCATTTCTCTGTCCCTGCACGCTGGCGCAGAGACTGCCATCTCTGTGGAGATGACTGTGTCCCTGAGATTTCCTGAGGAGACATTCTTTCAGCAGGATTGCTGGGCGACATGTGTGGGGATGCAAAAACTCTTACTACAGTGTCAACATGCTCCGCAGAAAACTGGTGCCAAATTAAAAATCCCGCCAAAACTCTTGAGAGCTGTGGCTCAGGGTGCAGCGGACCTGCCAGACCCCAGGGGGCCGGACAAAGCTGCTCCGAGTTGCATTTTACCTGATGCAATAATTTCATAACTTTACTAGGTATTTTTATTTCTTATCTTCTATTTTCATGTTCACCTTTTTTGGTCATTGATTGTTAGCAGAAATCATGTATTAAGAATAATAATCTCATAAGTGGGTTACATCTTTTTTCTCCATTTAGGGTGTTGTTGATGCCATCACTGTTGAGCTCTTTCATTGCTAAATGTGCTTAAAATGTCACTTTCCTCAGATCAGAGAAAGAAACTTTTTTTTTTAATTCCATACAATAATTCTTTAACCTATTTGAATAATTTGTGTCTTTTTTTCAGAGAATGTAATTTGAGTTGCTTTTTTTTTTCAAATTCTTATTTTTGGAAATCATTTTCTGCATGATGTTTCCTTCCTCATTCCATGTGTTGCAGTTTTGGCCACGTAAGTCCCAAACCACATGAGAGTCCCTCTCAGGCGGCCCATTCTCTCCTACTGACTGTCAGCATGTGGATGCGTTTTGTTCAATAGACATGTCATCTAGTACCGTGAGTGACAAGGCCCCACTTGTCACTCTTATGGTTAGACATTTTCTTACTGCCACTGGTCTGTTTCTGTTCCAGGTGAAGTTTAGAACCTTTCACATCATGGTACCAAAAAAAAAAAAAGAAAAAAGAAAAAAAAACCCCACCTGATTTTGAACGTGAGCTAGAGACTGGCTATAAATTAATGCATGAGTGGGAGATAGCAGCTAACATCTCTGGAGCATGGTCTGCATGGTAAGTACCAAAGTAACTGTGTTCAATCTCATTAGATTTTTACTCACAGCAATGCTATTATCACCATTTGCCAGAAGAGAAAGCTGAGATAGAAACAGGTTAAGCCATTTGCCTCGTTTCCACATTTCAAGGAAGGCTGAAGTGACATTTGGCCCAGGCAGTGTGAGGACATGTCCCACTCAGTCCCCTGATTCAGAAATAGCAGATGACCCTCTATTGCTTAAAATGACATTTTCTGTCAGGAATGTTTCCAGCTTTCTTCATACAAAAGCCACACGCTTGAGGTGAGAGTACTGCTAGTAGGTTGTGTTTAAAGGACTTCAATACATTTTTATAATTTCTTCCAGAAAGTTCTTACTCATATTTTTATAGACTTATTCCTAGATGCCTTAGAGTTTTTGTTACTGTTGTCAAAGATATATTTTTAACTTTTGTGTGTGTGTTTTTGGAAGGAGGGAATATGACTATTTTTATTCTTATTGTTATTATGTTGTTTTGTCCAGAAATCTTGAATTCTCTTAAGTTTGCAAATGTTTGTTGATTTACTTCAATTCCTAGTGTAGATAATTGTATACTCTATAAGTAAAAAAAAAGTGTCTCATCCTAACCAATGCCTATTCATCATATTTTTTCTTCTATTATGTCTTTGATTTGAGGATTATACAAAATGTTAAAAAGAAGACGGTGATAATAGGCGACCTTAATTTCTTCCTGATTTAATAAAATGCTTCTCATCTCCGTCATGACGGAGGTGTTGGCCATAGGCCTTTGGTGGATGGCTTCATTGGAATAAGGGATTCTTCCTAATTCTC
>NW_017731543.1:2051493-2053517 GCF_001890085.2 Hipposideros armiger | reverse complement strand
CTCTCATTCACATCTTGACTCATATTTCTCTCATGGTCTAGTCTGCTGTTCCCATTCTTTTTTTTTCTTTATACTTCAGTTTGAATACTATATTATGACTTCTTTTCAAGTCTATAAATTCTATCTTTTGTTCTAACTTTAAAGTTAACTCAATATTATTTTTAAATTTTAGATATTGTAGTGTGCACTTCTAGAATATTTGATTACATTTTGCTCACTCTTGTTTATCCATTTGTCTATATAGTCATTATTTTGAAGTCTTTATCCACTAATAATGGTATTGGATTTATCTCTTGATCTACTTCTATTGACTATTTTACCTCTTGATTCTTTTCACCTTTTTCTTGCTTTTTGTATTCGTTTAAACATGTGCTGGAGTCAGTGTATGACATATACACTAGGGGCTCTGGATTATGTTATCTTCTTCTAAAGAGTGTTGAATTTTGTTCTAGCATTTTCTGCTTAATGTGATTTACTATCATTTTTATGTATGATTTTTACATGTATGGTCATTGCTCCATTGTGATTTCTCCTTTAACTTGTGAATAAGACATGGGTTACTTGATATTGAATACATCAGGATGGAACCATTTCCTAGTTGTTCATTTCTAGCTTCATTGCATGGCTGTCCATGTGCAAAGTCTCAGAACTGTCTTCTCATACAATCTCTTTCATAAAGGAGAAAGTTCTTTCCCAGAAACCCCAGTATAAGCCCTCTTATATGTCTCACCAAAACTCAGTCCTTGCACTAATCAATGTCAAGGGGGAAAGGACAATCATCCTTCAGAGACAGGAACATGATCACCTGAACAAAATCAGTTTCAGGAGGGAAGAAGAGAAGAGGTGTTGGGTGGCTAACGAGAAATCTCTGTCACAAACCTTAAGTCTGGTCACTACATGTGCTCTGACAAATTAGTATTTGTTTACTAGGGCTGCTGTAACAATGAAACACAGACTAGGCAACTTAAACAACAGACATTTATTTTCTCATAATTCTGGAGGCCAGAAGTCTATGATGAAGGCGTCTGCTGACTGGCTTCTCCCAAGGCCTCTCTTCTTGGCCTGCAGATGGCACTTTCTCCTGTGTTCTCACACGGTTATTCCTCTGTGAGTGCTTCATCCCAATACCCTCTTCTTCTAAGGACACCAGTCAGATTAGATCAGGGCTCCTCTGTATGACTTCATTTTACCTGATTATCTTTATACAGGATCCTGTCTCCAAATACAGTCACGTTCTAAGGCCTGGGGTTGTGACTTCAGCAGTCCATAACATCTATCAGTGGCCAGTTCTCTGCTCTCAGCTTCCCTGAGCCCACACCTGATCAACTTGTCTTCTTAAAAACCCTTTCTTCACTGGGCTCTTAGAAAATGACTCACTTCGTCTTCTGCCTCACTGGCAGCTCCCTTTACTTGCACCCCCTAAATAATAATTTTAAAATACCATCTGTATGCCGATGACTCACAAATTATACCACCACTCCAGACCTCTCTCCTGAGCTGAAGTCCTATAAATCCAACTGTCTCCTCAATATGTTCACTTAGATGTCTAACAAGCATCTCAATCTTCATGTCTTAAAACTATCTCAATATGTATCTCCAAACCTTCTCCCAAAGTTATCCCTATGCTGGGAAATTGTAACTACATTCTTTAGTTTGCTTGAACAAAGAGCTTAAAGTCATCATTGAATTCTTTCTCGCTCTCTCTCTGTCTTGTCCACTCTCTGTAACTCAAGAAGAAATAGAGTCACGTTTACCTTTAAAATGCATCCAGGACCTGCACCCGGCGGGATGACGGCGGACGGGGACTGGCAGGATTTCCGTGAGTTCCAGGAGCCGCCGGCTGGGAGCATCCAGCACCAGGAGAACTGCGACGCGAGCTCCGAGGCCGGGGCAGGGCCGGGCGGGGAGGCGACGGCTTTCGGGCGCGGGCCTGCAGCTCGGAGGACGTGCCGAGCCTGCGTTCCCCCCGCGGGTCCGGGCGCCGAGCCCCCGAGCCCCCGAGGACGGCCCATCACCAAGCGCGG
>NW_017731543.1:2038012-2047378 GCF_001890085.2 Hipposideros armiger | reverse complement strand
GGGGAGACCCTGCCACACCCCAGATGCCCACACGCTGGTGGGAGGTGGAATGGAAAAGGGTGCATTCTCTTTCTGGATGTCACTGAATCCCCTCCTCAGAAGGAGACAAAGTCTGGAGTGAGGCTGGCACTTTCTGAATGGGCACCCATGTGGATGAAGAATGCCAGCGGGAGACCCTCTTTATATTTTCTAGGCAAAAAGGCAGGTGATGAGAGGACATATCTGCTCCTGAGGTTGTGCTCTGCGATGGACGAAGACCAGAGCAGCCGACCGTGCAAGGTGATCGGCGGCTACCTTTGCAGACCACAAACGATGAAGCTTCTAGAATGGTTTACGGACTGCACAAGGAAGGGGTAGCACGAGACTCCATGGGGGGACACCTGGCCTCCATCTCTGAGCCACAGCGGGGTGGAGACGATGGTTGTGGAATCAGCTACCTGCTTCCAGGAGAACATGAATTTGGAGAAACAAATTAACAACCTGGTGCAGGTCAGTGAAATGAAAACTCCCGAGTAATTATGGCAGTATCGGTTTGGGCATGAATCCGATCAACTGCCCTGCCTACCACCTCTTTACTAAGGCAGATGTGGCCGGAAGTCATGTTCTCATGGGCCACGTGGTTCATTGTGTCAACCTGTGATTCTGCTCAATGAAATCTTTTCCTCTGAGCATCTGAATGGCTCTAACACAAAATTGTTTATAGGGCTGCAGCAAAGACCTATGGGATGGCTCCCACAGACCTCACATCTATAATAGTTCAACCAAGACTCAGGGGAGAGGGAGTGGGGGGGGAGACTGAGAGAGACAGGGGGGATATTTTAGTAAAGAGACTTCAAGGCCCTTAACCCTAATACACCCTTGGTGTGTGTTCTGAACATCAAACACACCCATCTCTTAAAACTCTAGGAGAAACGCAAATCACAGTGCGCTCAGAGAACACTGTTGGTGCCCGGTCTCTGGAGGAGGCTGGATGGGAGGGGGCAGCAGCCAGCCCCCCTCTCTGTGATGTCTGGATCTCCTCAGAAACGGGAAAGGGTCGGCCACCCAGCACTGGAGCACAGAGGAGCCAACAGGATGGGCAGGGGGGACGGCTGTGGACAGGTGATGAGGTCACACGGTGACTGTGCACAGAGGGTCCCACAAGCACGTGCTGCAGAGTAAAGACGTGCGATGTCCAGGTTTCCTCCAGCAACTCCACCAATCAGAGCTATAACGGGCCCCAGGAAGCTTCCTGTGGGCGCCTTAAAGGAAAGGAGTTAACACAAGTGGTTCAAAGTCACTCCTGTACTAACCATGCACTGACTGTGGCAGGAACCTGACATGCAGAGAGCAAATCCCCCAAGCTCACAGAGCCAGTGGATGGAAGAGACAGATCCCGGCCCTGTGTCTGAGCGAGAAACCCCGGGCTCCTGAGCAGGGGGTGAGCGGCCCTGCCCTGCAGAGGGGACTTCACAACCACCAGCAACATGTGCCACAGCACCTGGAGGCCTGAGAATTGGCCTGCCACCCATGGATAGGAGAAACATGTGGTCTGCAGATAGATGGCGCCACATTTTAAAGGTGTGCCTCTGGTGGAAGGGTGTACAGGTCATGTTGACTTTCGTTTCCCCTTATTTATAATTCTTCAGAAATGAACCATATGTCCACACAGCTATCATTCACCCACCTGGATAACTGTAGAAATGTCGCTATGCCTGGACATCACTCTGGTTATCTACAGAAAAATGAGCACGGGATTCTGTGGAACAAATGGCTGGACTTTTCCTAAAGGGAGTGTTCCATATCCTGGTGACATTTCTGAGTACATTATTTAGAGGAACAGAGACGGAAGGGAGGGAAAAAGAGAGAAAAAAAAAACGGAAGAAAGAAAGGAAGCTTGATATAGTTGGGAGTTTTAATGTCTCTTTATTCCTATTTTAATAGTAAATAGAGGAAACCTTCATGACAGTTGTTCCATTTAAAATGAAATTATTAGACTGTAAATTGCAGAGGCTGGAGAGCAAACAGAACAAACAAACGGAAGATGATTTCTATTTCCTTGCTGGACGGTCTGCCCAAACCAAAGAATGCAATTTAAAGGCAGGCCCTGGGAAGCAGACCACATAATACGCAGCGAGGCCAAGCCCGCTTGGGTACAAAAGACTAAAAATAAAAGAGGAAAAGGGAAAATCTATATAAAAGAGGATAATCTCGGCCCTGGGTGCACAGGGGAATTGCTTTTACTGCAACAACCAGAGAAAAGTGAAGCAACAGCATCTGAGAGCAGCCTAGTGTAGCCAGAGGTGTCAGCAGCAATATCCCTGTGCTCCGGCCTGACAACGGGGCGCGGCTGGGCCTCCCCTCACCCCGGCCCCTTCCCTTTCCCGGGGAGAACCTCCCTGCCCTTGGCGGCTCCCTCCTCTCTGCAACCTGGCCGGGCTGTAAAATGCTTTTGCTCAGTGTTCGCTCCGTAATCATCCCTGTCTCCTACAAAGCCCACAGTGTAAATGAGACGTGACACTGCTGCAGTGAGGCAGCGTTTAAATTGAAATATTATAGGAAGGGCAGCACACTGCAGACCTTTGATGTTAGAGCCTGGGTCTCAGAGGGGAGCTGTGAATACAGAAGCCATTGTCGAAGGCACACAGTTTGTCGTCATTTCCAGGAGGGAGAGGAGAGAGCAGACAGAGTCAATAAAAATAATCCCAACTGGGTGAGTAAAGCAGGGGCTGTGAACTTGCAAAGCTGGCTGACTGCACCAGGGGCCCCTAGCTTTGGAACATGCAGCCGAGGGGCGTCCCTCAGCTGATTCAAAACGGCCTGAAATACCTTATGTGTGGTGGACACATGGCCGTCATTTTCTTCTTCTTGTTAGAAAAACAAACACATAAATAGAAACCATAATAAAATCAGCCCACCAATTAAATTGTTAAAAATGTTTGAAAATGACCCCGGTTACTAAAAATATGGAGGGAAGGTCATGAAGATGGGGAAGATAGTGGGGTGAATCCTCCCCAACCCCGGGAACAGTACCCAAGGATGTATTTGTGCCCTTTCATTTAGTTCAAGACACGTCAAAGATTACTTTCAAGAAATAAGTGTAATTGCTCATAACTCTAAGAATAGATGTGCTCACAGATGACATGACCTTATATGGAGAAAACCCAAAACATAAAAAAAATAAAAGTCAGAAGAACTAATAAGCAAACTCAGAACAGTCATCACAGAATATAAAATCAACACACAACAGTGCATTTCTATACACTGATAATGAACAATCCAAAAATAAAATTAAGAAGATAATTCCATGTATAATAGCAGCAAAAAGGAATAAAGTGCTTAGGAAAAAAAACCTAACCAAGGAGGTGAGAAACTTGTACTTTGAAAACTATAAAATGTTGCTAAAAGAAATTAAAGACATAAATGGAAAGACCTTCTGTTTGTAGGGATTGGAAGACTTAATAATAAGTCAACACTGCCCAAAGTGACCTACAAATTCAGTGTAATTCTTATCAAAATCCCAACAACATACTTTTTTGGCAGAATTACAAAAATCCATCCAAAAATTCATATGGAATCTCAAGGGATCCTTAACAACCAAAAGTCTTGAAAAACAAGGACAGAATTAGAAATCTCACACTTCCTGATTTCAAAGCTTACCACAAAACTACAGAAATCAAAACAATGCGGTGTTGNTCACTGGAATATAACTCCCAGCAGTGCATATACCTGTCTGATTTATATTTGTATCCTCAGAACCTGGAAGAGCACATGACAATAATTAGTGCTAATAAATTTCTTCCAATAATTAGTGCTAGTAAATATCTTCCAAAGGTAATTGAATGAGCACAATTGTAATTTGTGTCTCTTTGTTAGTTACTAAGTTTGAACGTTTTCCATCCTTCTTTTGTGTGGATGACCAGTTCATGTCTGTGTCCTTCTTGGTATCTTGATATATATAATTTTGAATCTCTCTGAATGTCTCACACAGCCTGAAACACCCTCTAGAGAAATGTCTCAGACCATCATTTTTCGTACGCTCATTTCATTCCATCCCATAAAAGTTCGGGTCTCTTTAGTGGTTCCGTCTGCTTCTGCGCAGAACGACCCAAGTAAAGCCAGGCCACACGTGGCGTCATGAGAGGCAGTTTCATCCATGCACGCGCACAGAAACGGGCCACTCTGCTGTGCTGCTTCCTCAGCACAGAGGGACTGGCATCAGCCTTGAGTCTGAGAGGCATGCGGCGTGCTGAACGCACTTCCCCTTGGGCTGCGAGTAGAGACGTCACAGCTGAGTGGTCCCTGAGTCTGGGAGCCTGTCCCCATGGGCTCACTGTCTGTTCAGCAACAGCAGATTATTATAACGCACCTATTGGAGGGGAGGCTTGCATCCCGGGGCCCCCCGGTGAGGTGTTTATGATTTGTTCAGCGGCATTAGTGAATTTTGCTCAAATGTGCATTGGACCATGTTTCTGCACATTTCATGAATAATTAAAAATGAAAGTCTAAACGTTTCATGTGCAGGGATCTGCACATGAGTCTCATAATAAGCACTATCACCCAAGGTCTTTGAACTTAACCAAGAACACAGGGCATTTCAACAACAGCTTGTTTATAATTTGGGTTGTGCATGAGAAATTCAAATCCCTCCTGAAAAAGGTGATTCATGGGATCTGAGTTCTTAAAGATAGTGGATTTTAACAAAAAAGAAGCAAGAAAAAGAAAGGGAGGAAGAAAGAACAAAAGAAAGCTTTAAATTATTCAAATGGATGTTTTCATCTAGCTTATACTGAAGCCCGAATACATTCTAATATTTGAATGCCCTCTATCTGTTGTCATCTATAAAGGCTAATGTATTTTCTACTGTATGATAAAACTGTTTTTTTTTTTAAAACAATCACTTCGACCTCTCTGCCAAGGAGTAATTGGAGTTAAGTGATGTGGTGTCCTTGGGGAACATTGTTCCCCAGGAGCACGGCCTCACATTTTCACAGGGAAGTTGCTCAGAGTAGATGTACTCTGAGGCGCCCTCGGGGCAAGCACCTGCCCTCGCCTGGGGACCCCCCGCAGGGCCATCGACACTTCCTCCATCTTTCCTGCTCCTGCCCACCAGGAAGTCTCATGGATCTGATGACATCCCACACACACCGGCTGGCACTCCCTCTTTGGTCTTTGCTCTTAATGCTTATTGTCAAGCCCAGAGCCTCTGCAAACGGGCCTCAGATCCCCCACCATCCCATACCCTCAATGCCCCCATTCTCCCCAAAGGAGAAGTCACAGGAAGAGAGGCCCGGAGCAGATCCCACCTCACTGCTTTTGAAGGGAGTGCAGCCCTGCTTGTCCTCGGCCTTCCAGCCTCCAGGCTGTAAGAGAATAAATGTCTGTTGTTTAAGCCACTGGGTCTGTGGCGCTGTTATGTCAGCCCCAGGGGATGAGCACATGCCCCACTAGCTTGGCACACCCATCTCTTCTTTGTCACATGAGCATTACAATGTGGAGCCAGAGAAGTTGTGGGACATTTGAGTGTTGACCCAGATGCTTTAGTTTGGAATCACAGATTTTAGATCTGGTTAGGATGATGAAGATAATGCTATCCAACCCTTTAATCTGAACAGATAACTGAGGCCCAGAGCGACTAGGGAACTTGCCAGGACATGAGGACTAAAACCAGTCGTTATTAGCCTAGAACCCAGGCCACCCAAGTCCTGAGTCAGTGTTCTCTTTATTTCCTGGTTCTTTTCTTTAAACTTGTATTCCAAGCTTATAGAAAGAGCCCGCTGATGGGGAGACCCTGCCACACCCCAGATGCCCACACGCTGGTGGGAGGTGGAATGGAAAAGGGTGCATTCTCTTTCTGGATGTCACTGAATCCCCTCCTCGGAAGGAGACAAAGTCTGGAGTGAGGCTGGCACTTTCTGAATGGGCACCCATGTGGATGAAGAATGCCAGCGGGAGACCCTCTTTATATTTTCTAGGCAAAAAGGCAGGTGATGAGAGGACATATCTGCTCCTGAGGTTGTGCTCTGCGATGGACGAAGACCAGAGCAGCCGACCGTGCAAGGTGATCGGCGGCTACCTTTGCAGACCACAAACGATGAAGCTTCTAGAATGGTTTACGGACTGCACAAGGAAGGGGTAGCACGAGACTCCATGGGGGGACACCTGGCCTCCATCTCTGAGCCACAGCGGGGTGGAGACGATGGTTGTGGAATCAGCTACCTGCTTCCAGGAGAACATGAATTTGGAGAAACAAATTAACAACCTGGTGCAGGTCAGTGAAATGAAAACTCCCGAGTAATTATGGCAGTATCGGTTTGGGCATGAATCCGATCAACTGCCCTGCCTACCACCTCTTTACTAAGGCAGATGTGGCCGGAAGTCATGTTCTCATGGGCCACGTGGTTCATTGTGTCAACCTGTGATTCTGCTCAATGAAATCTTTTCCTCTGAGCATCTGAATGGCTCTAACACAAAATTGTTTATAGGGCTGCAGCAAAGACCTATGGGATGGCTCCCACAGACCTCACATCTATAATAGTTCAACCAAGACTCAGGGGAGAGGGAGTGGGGGGGGAGACTGAGAGAGACAGGGGGGATATTTTAGTAAAGAGACTTCAAGGCCCTTAACCCTAATACACCCTTGGTGTGTGTTCTGAACATCAAACACACCCATCTCTTAAAACTCTAGGAGAAACGCAAATCACAGTGCGCTCAGAGAACACTGTTGGTGCCCGGTCTCTGGAGGAGGCTGGATGGGAGGGGGCAGCAGCCAGCCCCCCTCTCTGTGATGTCTGGATCTCCTCAGAAACGGGAAAGGGTCGGCCACCCAGCACTGGAGCACAGAGGAGCCAACAGGATGGGCAGGGGGGACGGCTGTGGACAGGTGATGAGGTCACACGGTGACTGTGCACAGAGGGTCCCACAAGCACGTGCTGCAGAGTAAAGACGTGCGATGTCCAGGTTTCCTCCAGCAACTCCACCAATCAGAGCTATAACGGGCCCCAGGAAGCTTCCTGTGGGCGCCTTAAAGGAAAGGAGTTAACACAAGTGGTTCAAAGTCACTCCTGTACTAACCATGCACTGACTGTGGCAGGAACCTGACATGCAGAGAGCAAATCCCCCAAGCTCACAGAGCCAGTGGATGGAAGAGACAGATCCCGGCCCTGTGTCTGAGCGAGAAACCCCGGGCTCCTGAGCAGGGGGTGAGCGGCCCTGCCCTGCAGAGGGGACTTCACAACCACCAGCAACATGTGCCACAGCACCTGGAGGCCTGAGAATTGGCCTGCCACCCATGGATAGGAGAAACATGTGGTCTGCAGATAGATGGCGCCACATTTTAAAGGTGTGCCTCTGGTGGAAGGGTGTACAGGTCATGTTGACTTTCGTTTCCCCTTATTTATAATTCTTCAGAAATGAACCATATGTCCACACAGCTATCATTCACCCACCTGGATAACTGTAGAAATGTTGCTATGCCTGGACATCACTCTGGTTATCTACAGAAAAATGAGCACGGGATTCTGTGGAACAAATGGCTGGACTTTTCCTAAAGGGAGTGTTCCATATCCTGGTGACATTTCTGAGTACATTATTTAGAGGANCCGGGCGCCGAGCCCCCGAGCCCCCGAGGACGGCCCATCACCAAGCGCGGCCTCCCGCAGGGGGCGAGGGTGGGAACGCCCGATGGGTAACTGCGGGAACGGAACGCCTGCGGACTGGAAGTCCACCCCAGGACCTTGCACCTGCCAGAGAAAGGGACAGGCGACAGTTTGCTCTTCGGTACGTCAGACGGGGCGGAGTTGAGAGAACCGCTGGATATGCATTCGATCACCGTCTCCCGTGTTAATGACGAGCCCTCCTCACTGCAGATCAGGTTATTGAAGAAATCGAAGAAATGATGCAGGAATCACCAGACCCAGAAGTTGATGAAACGCCCCCACAGCCAGATCGGCTTTCGATGCTTTCCCAGGAAATTCAAACTCGCAAGAGGCCTAGCACACGCAGTTATGAAGAAAGAGTAAACAGGCTTATGTATCTGAACTAAAGGAGCTACTGGAGGAAATTGGGACTGCCATGAAGGCATACTCTGAAGAGCTGGTGCAGCAGTTGGCTCTGCGAGATGAACTGGAGTTTGAAGAGGAAGTGAAAAACAGCTTTATTTCTGTTCTCATTGAAGTACAAAACAAACAGAAAGAGCACAAGGAAACAGCCCCCCCAAAAAAAGAAACTCAAGAACGGCAGCTCTCAGAATGCGAAGAGCCAGAGAAGTCTCATGCCCGGCACACGCTTCTGCGTGGAAGGGGCCTCCAATGTCACTCAGAATGGCCTCCGCCACCCCTTTGGAAATTCGGGTGGAGAGAAACAGAATTTGACAACAGTCATTCCTTATGAGAAAAAAAATGGACCACCATCTGTTGAAGATCCTCAAATATTAACAAAAATTCTTTGTGCCATGAAAGAGGACAGTGAAGAAGTTCCGAGCTTGTTACCTGATTATATACTGAAAGTTCTGTGTCCTACCTAGGGCACCATCGCTGCAGGAGCAGTTTTATCACTCGTGGACTACAAGCTAGATTTCCTAGAGCATTCCTCTGAACGCTGGCTACCATGACCTTCCTGCTATTGGAAACTCAGCACACTTGAACTTGGGTTTGTGATTCAGTGTTATTAGATCATGCCTTCACTAATTCTTTATATTATGAACCAAGAGAAATATGGCACTATTTTGAATTCTACAGATGGTTTTTTTGTTAAATACTAACAATTATGACCTCTTCTCCAACTTTGTAGAGTAAGGGGGAGTAATATTAATTATGCATGTGCAGTTATAGTTTTCATTACCTGACAGTATGCCCATTTGAGTTGTGGCCTCCTAGATCTAAACTGCACTGAACTGGATTAAAGCGCTGAGAGATTTTTACTATAGGTACCCCTCAGTGATGGCAAAAACCAACACTGATTTTTATAAGAGAATTGTAGTGTAAATATCACCTACCAGTATTGTCCAGAGACTGAAACTTAACAGACGTGGCTGTTTTCAGAAGAGGCAAAACCAGAATGTGTTATCTGAGCTTAATACTTAGTGACTATTGAATGCGTTGGCGATGCCTGGTTTTAGAGGTTGCTGGTGTCTTACCATTGTTCAAACTGTAACCATTAAGTTGCCATGTACTTTCAGAGCCTTGTACTGGTTAACTCTAGATGTTTGTGGTTTGTTTCATGTGTGTGTGAAGAAGTGTCCTCTCCTCTATGGTGCTTAAGAAACCAAATGCTGCAGCATCGCCCACGTCCCAGTACCGTGTTATATTTTATTCATGCCTGTGTGTTTTCCTAAAGTACTAATTCTAGAAACAGCTACTCATGGATACATCACTAGTCATGAGCCTA
>NW_017731543.1:2025458-2031602 GCF_001890085.2 Hipposideros armiger | reverse complement strand
CAGAATTAGAAATCTCACACTTCCTGATTTCAAAGCTTACCACAAAACTACAGAAATCAAAACAATGCGGTGTTGGCATAAAGATGACATATGGACAAATGGGACAGAACAGAAAGTCCAGAACTGACCTCTGTGCACGTGGTTAAGTGAGTGTCAATGAGGCAATCATTTCTTGGATATGACATCAGAGGCACAAGTAACAACAGAAAAAAAAATAGATAAATTGGATTTCAGGACCTCAGTCCTGAAAATGAAAAACTTTTGTACATTAAAGGATATAATCACCAAGATGAAAGCGGACTTCCAGAATGGAAGCAAATATTTGCAAATCATGTATCTGATAAGGAATTAATACCCAAATACATAAAGAACTTCTACAACTCAATAACAAAAACAACCCAATTAAAAAATAGTCAAAGGACTAGAATAGACATTTCTCCAAAGAAAACACATAAATTGCCAGCCACTAACTCATGAAAAGATGTGCAACAACACTAAAGCAATAGGGAAATGCAAATCAAACCACAACATGTGCACACTTATTAGGATGGCTGTTTATAAAAAAGACAAAAGTATCGGTGAGGACGTGGAAAAAGTGGAATTTTGGGCACTGTTTGTGGGAATGTAAACTGGTGCAGCTGCTGTGGAAAACAATGTGGAGGCTCCCCAAAAATCTAAAGCTAGAATTACCATATGATGCATGAATTTCACGTCTGGGTGTACAACCTAAAGAAAGATAGTGGACAAGAATGCAAGGTGTGTCGTCTGCAAGAGGGGATAAGTCACACTTGTGTGGAATCTTTCTGGAAGCAACTTTTCCATTGTTTTTCTATCAACTGGTTAGAAATGCTTTGTTTTACTTTTTAACAGAGTTAAATTATGTTTTTAATTAATTAATAAATTTTTTATTTTTAGTTTCAGGTGTACAGAACATTGCAATAGTTATCCTGAAACTAACAATGATTTTGAATTAGTTGAATTATCTGACTCAGATAACACACTCCCAACAGTTGCTTCTTCCATATTGGCCAGGGTGCAGAGAGTCAACTAGACGCCCTGGTTGCCATGATCACTGTCAGTGGGCAGCTGGAGTAAATTAAAACCCCAAAATCAAAGTTTGACTTTCTCCCATGGTCTGTAGAATGGAAAGTCAAGTTGGGAGACACAGAACTACCACAGTAGCAGAGCCAGAAATAAAACAATTCCTGTCCATTAGCTGCCCACTTTGAACTGGAGTAAAAAGAGCAATAAACCAAAAATCCAGGCTTTCAGTCCTGTGGTTGACTGTTCCTGACCTTAATTGCCTCATGTAAGAAAAGACAAAAAGCAGGAGGAAAGAAAAGAACAAAATGAGGCTAATGACAGCAGTGCGACGCGTTTCACTGGGGTGCTATGAAAGTAAGATGACATAATGGACGTAAAAGCACTTAAAAGCGATGCACGGTGGGTTATTCATTTTATTACTAAATAATATATCTGGTCAAAAAAGGTGATTGTCTGGGGTGTCTTTCTATTTCCTAAACTATCCCAACAGTAAAGAAAAATATAAGGAACTAAGCTGACAGTATTCTTTTTCACAATTGCTGTTCCCCATTATGCTTTAGCCCATGAAATGAGTGTTAGACTTTTCTGTGTGGGTGGTGAGGGGTTAGCAGTAATAGACTAGACACACAAAACATGGTGGAGATATTTCTACCCCATGCAGACGTTTCTGCCTGGAATGCCCTTGGTTCTACCTTATGATGAAGCACACGTAATTCTGATGCCAGCAAACACCTCCTTTGCCTAGCCCCAGCCCTGCCCCTCCCCCACTGTTGTCCCTACTGAGGTTTAATTGACTGGCGTCTTCAGTCTGGGATCTGAGCTCCTCCTTTCCCATGTCCACAGGGACCCTTTGGTGACGGAAAAAGGGCTTGGGTTCACCTACCTCCCGAGCTTCAATCACAGCAGCTGTTTTTATTTTTATATATTGGTCTTTTCATTAAGACTTTAAAATATATAAAGGGTTGTACTGCTTTAGGGGACAAAGGTGGAAAGAGAGATTCGGATGGTAACTGCTCCACTGGTGTCAGTTTTTGCCTCTGTGGTGACTTCTAAGCACCTGACTGTGACTAAAAGAGGAGAATTAAAGTCTCTGAAATCAACCAAACGGGCTGCAATCCTCTTCCTGTGAGGGCAAGCCTCCCCTCTCAGCTCCAGCACAAATGCAAATAAATAAAATAAGCTGAACCATTCTTAGAGTGACTTTTCTGTTATCTGACTTACTACAAAGTACAATTCACTGTGTGGCTTATTTGGATCTGAAAGGGGTGAAATACCATTTTTCCAAGGAGGAATACTGTTTCCATTTCTGGGAAAATTGATCATCAGTTAGCCAATCACCTCAAAATGCAGGCACCCTATTTCTGAATCTTTCTAAATGATAGAACATTTACTGCAGCCCTTTGGGTAGCTACAGTAAACAGCTGGGGTTATAAGGTAATAGGTCTAAGGTGACCCACAGTTCCCCCCAGACTGAGGGAATCCCTAGGATGGGGTACAATCATTGCTAAAACCAGACAGTTCTGAGGGTCATCGGTCACCCTCTGTGTCTGGTGGCTGCCTGTCATCTTAAATGACTCGTTGATTCATTCCCTAAATGTTTAGTGACTGACTCTGGGCACTCATAATCATCCCCAGGGTGATCCTGATACGATGCCACATGCAGGGTTTGCTGTTTAGAATAACTTCAAAGCCAGATAGAGAGTGGGTACGACCCCCAAGGACTGATGGATCTGCAAGTGCTACCAGGGAGAACCCGAGGAAATCATATGGCCACCGGACTCAGAACAGCCAAGGATGGAACATTGGCAGACAGGCAGGGAGGGGTGTCTGAAAGAAGGAGAGCATGGACAAAGGCGCAGAGACAGTGGCTGATCTTTCGTTGGCTTTACTTCTAAACCACCCCATTTGCAACACCTCCACACACTCTTATGGGGCCCTCCTTTGTTGGACGCCCACAGACCCATGCACACTCTTCCAAGGGAGATGGCTCTGTTGTCAGAGCCACCTGTAGGTGTGCACGTGTGCTATCAGTGCCCCAACAACATCACACACTATTGATGAAGTCTTTGCAGTGAACTAGGCTTTGGAGATACAGCAGTGAGAAGTTAGGCAAAGTTTCTTCCTCCTGGAATTAGCAATATGGTGGAGCCAACTGGGAATAAACAAGGAGACAAATGAAGGAATGAGGTGACCTGGTCTCATCTGCACAATGAAGGAAAATAAGCCAAGTAATAGCAGAGAGAGTGGTGAGGTGGACAAGGTTATTTGAGATAGAGCAACCAGGGACAACTTCTCCCAAGGAGAAGGAGCCAGGAAGCCCAGGACCAAGGAGAAGGACCCTCCAGGCAGAGGTACCCACTGTGTTAAGACCTTGAGTGAGAGAGAGCAGATGTGCTAGAGATGGAAGTCACTGGGAGCCAGTGACAATGCGTGTGACCCAAGAGGAGGCTGCGGGGTCATGGGAGGGGGCAGACACCGGGAGGAGGTGTGACTTCTAGCTTAGTCTTTGGAGCGTTTTAGGCAGAGGAATGAGATGATTCTGTTGCCTTTTTCAGATGACCACTGTCCATGTTGAGTGGAGGATGGATGGGGGGCACGAGTGGGAGTCCTTGGGTCATTGTGGGTGTTCAGGTAAGAAAGCCCTGAGTTTGGACACAAGTGGACAAAGACAATGGTGGGCGGTGGTAGGTACGGGAGTAATCTCTGAAGGTAGAGCTCAAAGGATTTGTGATGAGATCAAGTGAGGGTAAAAATAGTGAAAAAAATCAAGGACGTCTCCAAGGTTTTTGAGATGAATAACTGGAGAGAGGCACAGTGGACTTCATTGGTCTGGGGCATCCAGGAAGGGACATGTTTGGGGAAGCAATAGGGGTCAAGGTCTTCAATCAAGTCACCCCTACTGGTGTCCAAATGGAGATGACAAGGGGCAAGTTGGCTTTGACTCTGGAGCGCAACCCCTGATGGCAGTGAAAGAAGGGGTGGGCAGATCCCAAGGGTAGAACCACTTACACGGAGGAAAAGGTCTGACCCAGCAAGCTTCGGTTCTTCCAGAGCTGAGATATCACGACGAGAGACGGTGGCTTGGAAGCAGAAGTAAGGAGAAGCAGTGGGTGCCATGATATGAAATCAGGGGGTGTTGTGCCCGGAAGAAAAGGAGGGGGTGAAACTGCCTGCCTCTCACCCCGAGCTTCCCCAGTCACTAATCACGTGCTGTTGGGTGAGATGTTTCTAACTCAGTCATTGTAACTGTACTTACTTTAAAACGTTTGAGCAGTGAATGAGGTCCTGCAAAGAAACGTTAGAAGGCGCGGGGTGCAGCCTGGGCGCCGCACAGCTTAGCTCTTCTTGTTACAGGCGGTTCCGAATGTGCCTTTTGGTCCACTTCCCTCTGTGTTACCTGTGTCCCAGTTCATCGGGGTTAAGTTAAGGAATCATTCATCCTGTGTCCCAGGTGTCTGTTTCCCTACACGGGTGACACAGGTCTGCCATGTGGCTTGAGACTCAGGCTGGGTGTTAGAATAATGTGTCTGCAGTGAGCGCACGGTGCTGGCCTCCACTGAATGTTCTTGATGCTCCTGGAAACGACTGGTTTGCTTATTCCACCATGTTGTATGTTTGTAAAGAGTCACTACATTTACCCTTCATTGAGGCCTCAGGAAAATGTTTGTTGGATGGACTTTAAGGAGTTGTATTAGTTTTCTATGCAACCCATTACCACAAACCCAGGGCCTTAAATTAATACAAATTTATTATCTTACGGTTCAATATGTTAGAAATCCAACATGGGTCTCAGGGATTAAAGTCAAGGTGCAAGCAGGGCTGTGCTTGTTTCTGGAGGACCCAGGAGAACATCAATTTTCTTGCCATCTTCAGAGCCTGGGTGCCACCCACCTGCACTCCTGGCTAGTGGCCCTTCCTCTGTAGTCACCGCCAGCCTAGTCCATCTCAAATCGCATCACTCTAACTTGCTTCTCTTCTCACATCTCTTTCTCTGACTGTTGTCTGCCTTCTCTTCCACTTTTAAGGACTCTTGTCATTTCATTAGCGCCACCCACAGAATCTAGGATAAATCTCCTCATCTCAAGGTCCTCTGATTACCAACCTAAATTCAATCTGTGATTTTTGTTTCCCTTTGGCATGGACCAGGTATAGTCACAGGTGCCTGGATTAGGATGTAGACACTTTCAGGTGGGCCATTGTCCTGCCTGACACAATCTTGAACAGTATTCAAAAATTACCAGGTTTGTGAGTGTGAAAGTATTTTTTTTCTTTTACCTGGAGAGAGAATCCATAGCTTTCAGCAAATTGTCAAAGTTAGTGGCCCAAAGCAAAGGTTAGGGCCACTGTTTGAGCAATCCCACCCACGTATTGTATTAATTATCAAGCGTTTATCATCAATCAAACATCCGCTGTCAAAGCAGATGCATGTCCAAGCCTTCCCCTCCATCCAGGGCATGGGACAGGCTCCATCTTTTTCCAGGTCGAGTGTCATTGCCACGGTACAACCTATCTCACATTTTCTTTGGGACTTTCCTATAATTACTAAGATTTAAAAAATAAATGTGAACAACACCGTACGTATTGTGTTTAACCTGACTTTGAAACCAAAAACAGGCCAACGGACAAGCAACCCTGTCTCTGTTTTTACATAAATAGTAACGGTACGTGCTCGTCATTGGCTCTGAGAATCAGGAACCTACTTACACAATGCGTAACGCTTATCTGTAGACTGCCAAAGGCAGCAGTTGAGAATGGACGGTGTACATCTTGGCAATTCTCTGGGTAAATACCTTACTGGTCACACCACAGAAGCCTGCTGTCCACCCAGTGGCCTTTCTCATCCTCCATCTGCCATCAGCGTCTTATCCACTCAGAGATAAAACAAATTAGATAAAAGACGGTGGCATTAAGAACTTGTTGACTAAAAGGTTATTGTATTATCTAAGTCAGGAGAAAATATCTATGAGGGCAAGGGTGGGTTTTTACCCAAAGGATCACCCAGTGCCAACATCATCACTCACAAGAAGCGAATGTTGGTTTCCTTGTACGTGAGTGGAGCAGCGGGAAGGGGAAGTGACACAACTCACAACTGTGTGAGTC
>NW_017731543.1:2013554-2022688 GCF_001890085.2 Hipposideros armiger | reverse complement strand
GGGGTGAGAACATTTAAGTCTCTTAGCAACTTTGAAGTTCATAATACAGTATAGGTGACTGTCATCACTACACTTCACATTAGATCCCCAGGACTTGTTGCAAGTTTTCATCCTTAAACATCGTCTTCTCATTTCCCCTGCCCCTCGATGCGGCCCGGTTCACCCCCATTCCACTCTCTGTTTTTACTGGTTTGACTTTTTCAGATTCCACATATACGTGAAGTCATGCAGTATTTGTCTTTGTCTGGCTTATCTCACTTAGCGTAATGCCCTCGAGGTCCATCCATGTTGTCACAAATGGTAAGATTTCATTGTTTCTTGTGGATGAATTATTATTTCATTTATATGCCATATCTTCTTTATTCCTTCATCTGTTGGTGGACACTTAGGTTGTTGCCATATCCTGGCTATTATGAATAATCCTGCAATGAACATGGGTGTGCAGATATCTCTTTGAGATACTGTTTTCAATTCCTTTGGATATATACCCAGCAGTGGGGTTACTGGGTCATATGTAGTTCAATTTTTAATTTTTTGAGAAGCTGCCATACTGTTTTCCATAGTGGTTGCACCATGTTATATTCCCACCACAGCGCTTAAGTGTTCCCTTATCATCCTCATCAACTTTTGTTTATTTGTCCATGATTAAAGAAGGCCTCAATTATATTTGTAATATTATCAACATACTACTTTACAAATAGCCCAATTTTTCAAGGAGAAAGCTCGTTTCATCCTCTTTAACTATGAGGCCTCATTATTCACTCATTAAAATTAATGTTTGTTTAATTTTGCCTTATGTTTCCGCTGTCTTCTAAATAAGTGATGCATATTATCCGTGAAATGTTTTATTTACTAAGGAAAAGTAAAATACTTTTAAAATGCATACTCTTTTTTTCCATTCCTAATGTATAAATTTGCATTAAAATAGTTTGAAGTGTTTATAAAACATTAGTTTATTTATAACACTTCCCTAATGGCGGACTTAATCTTTAGAATTCTCATTATTCTACAAACAAAAGAAAGCGTGTTAGTCCTGACAGCATGGCTGGTTAGCATCTGGGGCAGCATTACCTGAAGTCCAGATGTGGAATAATAAAACTGAAGGATGTGGCCATGAAATGCCTCTTTATGACTCTGTTATCCTCTAGCAATTTTATGGTATTATGGTATTTTCTTAGTGCTATTTCTCTGTGTGTCTAGAATATTGCTAAGTCTCTCACTGTTTATAGGTCTGATCATCCCCAAACCAAGAAAATGTCATGATTAGCAAGAAGAATTTAAGGATAGCTCCCTAGAATGGACTCATTTCAATCAGAAGGATTTGGCTATCGGTGGAGAGCCCACACCGGAACAGGTGTCTGTGACCCACATCTTATGATCTAACTTACTCTTATGTCTTGTGGATCTTTAGCAATGCTAAGCAAATACCAGCTACTTAATTGTCAGGGTTAACATGCTGGAAAATGGGCTATTTTAAGCATATGCAAGTAGACAGTTAGACTTAAAGCTTTCGAACACTAAATGTCTGATGCCCTTTCGTACAAATAAGGCACTCTTCTCTGCCTGCACTGTAGTCATTGTAACTATGTGCTTATTTTGCAGTCAGGTTTTGAAATCATTCTTTTAGTAAAGACTCATTAATTACCTCCCAGTTTCCAGTCGCTGTGCAGGTAATTGAATATTTGGTAGTAGCTAAAACAGGCAGACTCTGCCCCCGGGAAATTTAGATTGGAGAGAGAGAGACAAAGCTCACACACAGGAAGTAACCAATCAAGGCACAATCCTGCTCTGTGATAAGGGCTACGGATGACACAGAGGGTGTGGTGCTGGCCTGTGACCCTGGAAGACAGTCGAGAAAAGCAGCTCCAGGGCGTTCCGCTGGAGGTCAGTTCTGGAGTTGAGAAGGAGTCCGCTGTGTCCAGAGGCAGGCGAAGCGATGGTGCAGGCGGAGGAAAGAATGGAATGTGGACACTGACGGTGAAGACGGGCAGGTTCTTCCAGAACGTCACAGGAGGACCGGGGGGGTCACGGGGAGACACACTGCAGAGGGGGCCGTGGTCAAACCTCGCATGCTTTGCAGGTCGCGACAGGGAAATGGGCTGTATCCCAAAGCAAGCGGGGAAGGCGGCAAAGAGAACACCCAAGGGTGCGCCATGGCCAGACTCATTACGTGTGGAGAGGGGATGACTGGGGTTGATATGGAAACAGGAGGAACAGTTACGAGGTTGTTCCCATGATTGAAGTGAGAACAGGGTACCTTGACCTATGGAGGAGACAACATCACAGAGTTGGGTGATGGGGGAGGGGAAAGCTGACAGTTTCTGACTGGAGTCCCTGGGGGACTCATGGTGCCATTTCCTGGGGGAGCAATAAAGTGACCACATGCCAATGTGTACGAGACAGTCACTGTTAGTGTGACTTACACTGAGCTTCGTTGTGAATTTGTAAAGGCGCATTTGGCATGATGCAAGCATAGTTGATTTTCACATCATAAAATTTAATGGAATGTATCTATACCACACTTTGGAATTTGAATAGGCAACTACATCCATAGCCGTGAGCCATTTACTTAGCATCACCCATCTCCCTTGGAGCATTAGAAGATATCAATGCGTCTTTATTGGTATGAAGGTATATATGTAGGGACAGTTGGAGCTTCTGTTTTTAGATAGAAAATAACTAGTTTTTATCAGCACAGTGGTTCTGGGCGATGCAGTGACCTGCTCAGTTATTTCAAGTTTCTGATTAAATGAGGCTTATAGTTCTCCCCTAATAATAAGGCAATGGAGAGGCATGCTGTCCACGTGTTTCTCTTTTGAGGGAGTTCCTGGTTGTGCGACCCCCATTCCTGTAATGATCACTGATGTTGGCTGGCTGTACGCCACGCTTGTCACACTCCACAGGGTCAAGTGGAACTCGCCCTGTGTGATGAAGCAGAGGTTGAGAGGCACAGAGCTCGACAGACATCACGTCAGCTGCATGTACTGAAAACACTGCTTTTCTGGGGCTTCACCCCAACTCTGCCCTTTGAGGAACTGATAACCACCCTGCCCATCTAAGCCCCTCTCCTCCATGCTTCTGTTCCTAGGTAGCAGCAGGCAAAATATCAGACAATCCTACTCACTGGCCACTGACCAACCAAAGGGATGCTGCCTGGAGATGAGAGCGTGTCCTGCAGGCCCCTCTGGTGCCATGTGGCACCCCTTTGGTTGTGAGCTGGGGGCCTTGGAGGTCCTGTTGGCTGAGACGTAGCATCTGGGTCCTCGTGTCAGTGCTATCTGCCAACCAGCATGGCAGTGCGTCGACATTTTAACGACCATCACAGCTGGTCCGATGTGTGCTGGCCAGGACCCACCCACATCCAACCAGGAGGATCACTCCTTGTGCAGTGATCCCTGACCACTGGCAACCCTGGCAGGCTCAGGGGGATGCCTGGCTCAGGTCAGCGCAGGGCGTCACTGGCACTGGCTAGACACTTGACCGGAGCCGGCCCACCAGGACTCTTTCCTGAGAAATGAGGGGTTCTCCCACTGGCTTCACAGAGGAGGAGATAAGCAGCATAAAGAATAGGGTGGGGAACTGTGTCTCCCAACACCCCACCACCCACACCTGCCCGGTCACAGGGTCTCCATGGAGCGCAGTCTGAGCCTGCCCCTCAGGCTCCTGACTACTCGTGGGTGTGTCTAATTTAACCATTTCTTCCCTTTCCAGAGGAGTAACACATAAGTAAGTACAACATATTTTACATACCTTGGCTGTTTCAGGGATGTGACAAGCACTGCAGTCACCTGCTTTGTTCACTTGCTCATTGATACGTCCACGTTCTCAGTACACAGCTGGGAGGCACAAGAGACTCACCTGATTTAAGCCCACAGGTGAGTAACTCATGGCTCAATGCAGACAGAACTGCTGAGGACACACAGACACAAGTGTGCCGGAAACCAAACCACAAAGTGCCCAAACTCAGTTCTTAAATGTTGACTCACTAGCCCCCCAGGTCAGGCTCTCCCAGAGACCCGGTTCCTCTGGCTTCATATCTCCGTGTCTGCTCGCTCACCTGCACGTCAGCAAATTGTGGGCGAGAGCATGAATGAATGAACGAATGAATGAATGAATGAGCTCTCGTCTCACTTGTGCAAATTCTGCTCCTCCGTGGAGCACATGCTGCTCAGCCCCTGCAGGTTACCACACGTGCAGTGGAAGTGAGGTGTCCTGTGTGCCGGCAGGCTCTGGGAGTCAGCCCCCTCCGTTCATATTTCTGGGGTTGTGCCTCATCTCTCACCCACGGCTTAGTGTCAGCCACATGACTTCCAATTGTTTGGTTCTTACTTGCCCTATAATTTCCTCTTGGGGTCCCACAGGCGCGTCACAAACATGCAGGTGCCAGCCTGGAGGGAACCTCAGAAGCTTCCCAGCCTGCTCCCCTCAGGCCAGTGGCCTCCCGAGTTCCAGCCATCACGACGTAAATGTTAATGAATGAGGAACGTGCAGACGACTTTCATCTCTGCATTTGATGAGGACGGTGGCTCTGGACATGGGTCACTTAGGCCATTTAGTTAAAACTTGGTGCTAATGAGACCAGGATGGAGACCTGGGCCCCTTATGGCCAATTAACTCTGAGCAAAGAGAAAACCCCGTTCTGTGGTCAGAAGCTACCCTCTCCAGCACAGTTAGGTATTCCATCAATGTGTGCGGTTGACCCCAAAGGGGACCTGAGGGGAGGAGGAGGAAAAGTGCAGTGCATGACACCAGCACAGCTCAGGAAAGTGCTGACAGCACATGGCTGGTTGTCTGCAGGCTGGGAGATGGCTTCTGTTTAGAGCTTACAGAAATAAGCCTCCTGAGCTGTAGACAAATGCTGTGTTTTGTTAAATCCGGGTGTCTCTGTGAAAAGCAGCCTTGGAGCATGTTTCTAAACCTCGGGTTTATCGAGCCACTGGCTTCACTGCTTTGCTGGCTAAACTGCTTCTGGATAGCATTTTGCCATGTAAGTCATTCCCTTCAGCGGGCCAATCCAAGCTTACTTTGCCTGGGACAAGCAGCTCCCAGTCTGTTCAGCACGGCCCCCGGGTCAGGGGAGGCAGAGTCTCCCTTCTGGGGAAAACACTGGTGATCAGAAAGCCCTGCCTGATGTCAGGACCTAACTTGTCCCGTATGTGCGGGGACCCTTCTCTGGGTTCATGCTACGTGTGAAAGTCCAAATCTACGGAGGGAAACAGTTTTCACTTCATAAATCCTCCCTAGTGTGACTAGCACGCTCTCTTCCCCAGGGCCCATGCTTTCCTAGAGCCCCGCCCATTTCCAGAAGAGCCCGACACAGGAGACACACCCACCGCACTCCACGAAGCATCGTTTTCATCCTGGGGCGTGAGCTCTGCGCAGTTCCTCCGTGCCTGCGCACCCAGGTCGTCGCAGACATTCCGTCCCCTTCCGTCTGAGTCTGAGATCATAGGCACAAACCAGCGGAGGGTTCTCCATGATGCAAAGCTGCAGGCGCACCACTGCAGCTCCTCGTCTCCACCAGCCCCCCCTGAAAATGTCTGGCAGTTCAGCTCTGTACCTAGCAGACACCAGCATTGGGTTACAGACACATGTGACTCAAACTCCAAGACGGCTTTCCATGCTACTCACAGGAAACTCATATGCGCTAAACCAATACATTTCTAACCAAGTGTGTGTGCACTCTATAACTATCGGGCTGCCAGAAAAGTCATGGTGTATTTTTCCTATTTTTTTGTTGCAAAAATGCGTCATGACTTTTCCGACAACCCAATATATGTCCACGCGATCTATAAACTGATAAGGATTGAAATATCAATAATATGGAACAAACTTAAAAGAAGCCTGTTAAACAAATTACTCCTAAGGTTTTAAGGGGCCTGAGAATACTCGGAGGATTCCTTAAAAGTCACTATTCCTGGGCCCCAGCCCCAGAGATTTTATTCATTAGGTCTGGGGAAGGGCCTACAAATCAGAATTCGTAGCCAGCTCATCTGAATCTGACCCTACTTGTCTCGCAAAACACCCTTTATTAACAATGTTCTATGATTTAAGTTCATGTTTTTCCTTGCTAAAAATATTTGCTCTCTAATCAGTTTTTAAAAAAGTAACTGACCAGATCAAGAAACCCTAAAATGAAGTGTTTCCCCTAAATTCCAAATGTCAAGAGAAACACTAAATCATAATTTCTGGTATAAGAAACTGAGGGAAGTCCTATTTCTATGCACCTGAACTAGAGGGCCGAAAAGCTGCTTGCTGCACACAGAGGCACCCAGGTCTCCAAGTCTGCTCATTGCCTGCGTGTCATCACGGACGGATGACCAACCTGAGCCTTGAATGGAGCTGAGTTTCCATGAGATAAAGAGCCATGCACGTCCACTGTGATGGGTGTGCTGTGCGCAAGTGAGCAGCCTCCACCATCACTGCAGACCTCAGAGCCCCCAAGGACCAGCGAGGACCATGCCGGGTCCCATCCAGAGAGGCACACAGCCAGGGATCTTTCCTTTTGCTCTTCTGTGCCATCAGAGTGAGTGTTTTATGCTCACTAAAATAGACCTGGGAAGGACCAGAGCCTCCCACGCCTCGTCCCTCTGGCTTACCTGTCCGTACTCCATCTCCCTGTAGATCCACACATCACAAAGCAGATTTCCCAAGCCAGACACAAGTTACAACTGTGCTTTTCCATTTCTCTAGAAAAAGGGTGACTGCTGCCTCGCTTCTCCACAGCCAGTGGAGGCCACTGAAGTCACGTTTCCTGTAAGGAAACTGTGCTTCAGGGAGAGTCTTTTATGGTCCCCACACCCAGGAAGAGGAGAAGTGACACGCCTTAAAGACGCTCCCCTAAGTGGGCACAGCAGGTAGCCTGAGTTTTCTCAAGGCAGAGAACACGTATTTTCATCTTTCAGCCCCAATTCTTGGCAAAATATGAAGCTCCCATAAAAATGCTTGAATGAATTAATAGGTGGTCTGCTCATTTTCTCTGCTTAAGCCTGTAGAATTCTAGGTGATAGCAAAGTAACTACCACAGTTCTCTGCCTTGTCCCCATACGCTGTCCCCTCCCAGCATCACCCTTGACATTCTCCAGCACTGGACTCTTCTCTCCAGGATTTTCACAGGAAGTCCCCAGAGGGACCAAGCAATCGCCTGAGAAATAGACCACNGAGGGGCGCTGGACCGCCTTACTCATGACATCGATGCCTAACATTGTTCTGGATTTGAGGGGAGAAAATAGCCGGGTCTCCCCATGCTCCAGAATACAAAGGCCGTCCATGCACCACTCAGGAAACCACCAGGCTCCCTGCGGGGGAGGCGGCGCCCACCGATCCTCATACTAAGAGGCGTATTAGCAAACAAAGTGCTGGGCTTTCCAAGTTTGGGCTGAAAGTTTATGTGCTGAAGATAATCAATCTCCGCCGTGCGGAGCCTTCGGCGACTCACTCCCGTCATCAAAGCCGCCCGGGGGGGCTGACGGGTTCCCGCGCCCATAATGAACCGCTTGGTGCAGAGGCAGCTGGCGCCTCACCTGTTTCCAGCCGATCCGAAGGCCAGAGAAATTCTCCAATTTAGCAAGCAAACTTAAGTCATTATTAGAAATGACAGGGAAACCTGATGAAATTGTACTTTCAATTGGAAAACAAAATTGCAATCAGACCGACACGATTTCCTCATGGTCTGACCATGCTAACGCCAGGCGAGACATGGGCAAATGTATTTAAAAGTCATAATGGGGCATTACCATGCGATTGCCTTTCACTGGCCCTTATTAATATAAAACTTCAATTTGCATGTAAATGTGGTCAACTTTCATATCATCAAAATACATGAGGCCCGGGAAAGTAATGAATTGAAGTTGGATGCAGCAATTACTGACGTTTATAAAGAATTTTAAAGAGGTCAGTCTAGCCTTGGCTGAGAAAATGAGGAAATCAACAGGGAATATTGTCAATATAGCAACCGGGGGAGTTGAAGTCAGTCCCAGGTGTCGGGAGCGAGATGATGATTAATAGAGAGGGAGCCGCTGCCTCCCGCCCGGAAGGGCTGGGCCAGGCCCGGGCTAGGACGCGCGGCATGAAAAGGTTCTTGCTGGGTCCCCTCTCTGCAGCCCGGCGGGCGCTCCAGGGGGACCCCGGGAGGCTGCGTTTACGAGCCCGAGCGGCACTGAAGCTTTAATTGGGCTCCACATCCTTCAGCTCCTTCAGTAGCTGAGACGCAGTTTAACCTTTTTCCCACCTCAGACACCGCAGAGCCACGGAGTTTTAATAAGGCCCTCGCCTGACGGCTTGGCTAAACATTGACTTAGCTGCTAAATTGAGTTAAACTGCCTTCGTGCATTGTAATGGCAATTTATAAGTTGCCTGATTTTTTTATTTTTTTTTAAACAGGAAATATTTATCCAGGCCGCATGTTTCATAAATCCTCAAGCACGCAGAGTGATTGGGGGATTTTCTTGGCCTATTTGTACAAACAAGTTAACGGGAGACATAAACATGCCTGGGAAAATCAATGCAGCGATGGAAACGGCGGTCTAATTTTGGAGTACTTTATTGCATAGAAAGCAGGGTTGCAGCATCCGTTCAGAACGTGCCAGCCACGTTTGCACAATGTGACGTGAGCCTTCGGGGCCTCTGAAGACGAGGTTTCCAAGGACAGAAAAGACGCGGCCTCTTGCGGAAAGGGGCCGCAGAGGGGTCCCGGCAGGGGCTCGGTCTGGGTGGGGCAGCGCTGGCTGCCGTCTTCACCCCTTGGCTGCTGTTCTTTGCCTGTTCCCACTGTGTGTCTCTTACCTGTTATGTGACTTAAGAGGCACCTACAGACCTATTAGCAACGCAGGGCACCTTAGAATTATACGACCTTTGTGAAACCAATATGTGTGCCAGCCACGTGTGTTCATTGTGTGGCTTGAGGCCCAGCCTCGGTGTCTGGCCAGCCCGGGTACGGTTTGCTGGTTTCCCTGCTGGGCAGACGACGGTCTCTCTTGCACCAGGTTCCTCCGCCGACACCCAGTTCTTGGTATATCCATTTCCTTTATATTTTGCTTTTTGTTATTTCTTTCTTGCCAAGAGTGGGCATCCACACGGATGCCCAGCTGCCTTTAGAACTGGACACATGTGTACGAGTCATTGCATGTACATAT
>NW_017731543.1:1994117-2005654 GCF_001890085.2 Hipposideros armiger | reverse complement strand
TTTCCTTAGTGTCGTGAGTGAGCACAGAGCAAAGCCACACTTCAGCTCGTGGAGATGATGTCACCTAATTCTGGTCATTCTTTTCCCATCAGAAGTCTAGGAGAGATGGGCCTCACATCCGAAGCTGGAAGATTTAGGCTTTATGTACAGTAAGTATTTATTGAATGAATAAAACATTTTAAAGTTATATAAATATCAATTCAAACCCTCTTTATTATTTCATGCCAGTGCTTCAAAATAAAGTATTTGACATTCGTCCAAAAAATTTCAAAGCATAGCTTTTTCTTTAAAGAATGAAATATGAACGTGTTTATGCTGATTCTGAACATTAATCCATTTCTTAGCACTCAAGTAATAAGTAAGGAACATTAAATTATCACAACCCGGGTCTCTCACAAATGTGGGTACTTAAAATAATTTTCTTTGCACTTTCACTAAATATTTAACAAAGAAAAGCTCACATTATCATGGGTTTCTTCTTTTTTTTTTTAATTAAGAGTCCCAGGGATTCGTACCAAATAAGAGCTTGTTGATTAAATTTGAATCCAGCTCATAATAGTCACTGACATAATCCCACTTCAATTTCTCCATCAATCCCCTTCTCCGGGGACAGTCGTGCACAGAAAGAGAAGAGAGGTGACCTTTTCTATCAGCGTGCGAGCTGTAAGCGAGAGGTCCCACGGCCGACGTCAGAGATAGCTCATCCGCCGCGGACCTGATGGAGCACCGCTGGACAGCCGCGCGGCCACACCAGCACGCTAATGTGTTTGCTGGGCTGATCAATAGGAAGATTGATAAGTCTTCTGCTTGGTGAAGTTAATCTTCCTATTGATCAGCGCAGCAAACATATTGCTTTTCCTGGGCAGCCTTCTTCAGTAGCTTCTCCCCCCCACGCCGACGCCCCGGTTGTCTGCGGCTATCAAGAAGAGAAATAGAACAACATTCTCTACATTAAATGCTTCCATTTACTTCAGGATCATCTTAGCCCGCAACAAATATCTCCTAGGGGAGAGAATTTATAGCTGGTAGGTGCCCGACTAATTTTTCTGTGGGTGTTAGGATATTGATAATGATCTGGGCTTTCCTCGCTCACACTTAGCATGTAGATTTTAAATTAATAATAGTTATAAATGGAAGGCAGTAAGTGCCTCTGCAATTACCGTGCCCGCAGCGCAGATGTTCTAAAATAAGACTACAAGCAGAGCGAAACCAGGCAGCACCCAGCCTTCTCCTGCTTCCCTCTTTCCTTCGTATTAAAGCAGGATGAAACGCGGGCCGGAGGGCACGGAGCCCTACAGGCGGGAGCGGAGCCGCCCCGCGTGGCAGGATGAAGTCAGGCCAACTGACCCACCCGGGAGCGGAATCCGGCGGCTTCTGCTGCGCCCACCTCCGCGCAAGTCGTTTCCCCTCCCACCTCCTGGCAAGTCCCTCTGTGACCTTGGTCAGTTACAGTGACCCTGAGAATGAATGACACTGTCCTTCCCAAAAGCTTCATGCGAATACAAGCTGAAAACACAACCTGTTGTCGGGTAGAGAAGAGCAAAGGCGGGGGGCGCAGTCAGAACCCCGCCTTGGCGGGTCGCCCGCCCGCTCCGGGCGCGATGAGCCGGCCTCAGGCAGGTGTGCAGAGGCCTCGGCAGAAACCCAGGGAAGCCATCAGCGTGGCGCCTTCTTGGCGAGAAGTCCTGAAGGAGGTGAAGAGCACCTGGCGTGCAGGGACGCGCAGAGTGGCGCTCCAACACGAGGACCGTGGTGCGCAACCCACGCGCCGCCGGAGAGCAGCAGGGGTGACATCGGAGGGCGACAGGCCAGCTGCCAGCCGAGGCCGGCCCGACCGCACGAGGGACACTAAGCAGCCCACACGTCTCACGGGTACCTGTGTGAGGTGACAGGCCACCTTGAAGGGAAAGGCATGACTTCCGGTGAATGGGCCGCACATCAGCTGAAAATCACCGTGTTCCATGTGCAAAGACAACTATATTCTGAGAGGGAATTAAGGATTCCATGACAGGTGAGATTGCAGAAGGCATCCGCCCGGGGGCGTCAAGCCTGGTCAGGGGGCGCAGGCGGCGGGTGCAGGGGCTGAAGGAGGTAGGTGCACAGGCGCCGGCTGAGGGCAGCTGCCAGGCCTTCCAGCGCCCCTCGGAGGGACAGCACGGATGCGGTGTCTTCCTGTTTGGGAACAACTGTCTCACGTCCGGGGGGCCTGCCGGTACAGGACCCCAGTGCTCAATGTCAGAATTCACGCCCCTGAACGCCTGTGACACCAGGGAGGCTGTCCAGTTCCCCAGCCCCTTCTCCACAAGCCCTGGCCAGGGCATCGTGTGCCCCGTGGGCACCGGCTCAAGGAAGGAATTGGATGGGTTTAAAACTCTTCATCAGCAAATGAGAGTCCATGCTGACCTCACCGCCTCCACCAACCTGCCGGGACCCCTCTCCCAATGGGTTTGGTTCTCCCTTTGTGTCCCCCCAGCTAGCTGGCTTTGCTCTGCCGTGACCCCCTGGAACATAAGCGACGTTACCTGCAAATGTCTGGTGTGGGTCACTTAGCAATCGCTGAGCATCCTAACAGTGTCTTTTTAACCCTCACGGTCCCCAGACGTTTCACAGCACGCATCGCGGTGATCAGTAACCACTTGCTGACCGGTGTCTGAAGAGGCAAGCCAGGCTCAGCCCTGAAACTTGCCTCTTTCCTACAATCGCTGGAGCCCAGCTGGAGCCCAGCTTTCTAGATTTGCCCTTCTGGAATCAAACACTGATGTATCCAGACCGATGGCTATTTGTGTAGTGGCTACTGGGGCTTGGAGCTGCCTTTCATGTCCATGCCAGCACTCACGTTCCCCAATTTGGTCACTGCTATGCACACCTGTGTGAGGAAGGCCACCACCTTCCCACACACCGCAGGGACAAAAGAATGGGGGGGGGGTCTTGCTCAAGGCCTCCAGATACCGGTGGGTCATGCGGAGAGAGAGCTCAGCTGTGAGGGACAGAGGAGAGCCCAGGAGGTCCTCGAGGCTGCAGGCTCCAGGTGGTGCCTCGGTGGGCACCGAGGTGGGCGCCGAGGTGGGCGCCAAACGAGCACGTCCACATCAGGGAAGGCTCAGGGGCGGCACAGTGGTGACTGTGCACAGGCCCTGTCTCAGGTGGGTGAGCCTTTTCACTGCGGCTCATCACCCAGCGAGGAGCTGTGGTTAGAAATCCTCTCAACGCCTAGGATCACGAAATTAATAAAGTCGGGGAAGTGAATTCAGGGCATTTGATTAAACTGAGATGTTCATCGAGCTCCGGGTTGTTCTAAGTGATGAATCCAGGTTTCTTCAAGCAGGAAAACGTCTTCACATTATCAGTTAGGCTGGAGGCTAAAGGCAAAGGTTTGGCGACAGAGCCAGTGGGAGTCTGCATTCCCAGATGGAAGGCTCGGGCTGCACGCGGCCCTCACCGCAGACGCAGCTCTGCCAGCTTTAAAGATCCAGATAATTTCACTCCACTTCACTGAGCCTGTGTGTGTGATCTTTTCCACACGCAAGACCTGAACAAGGGCGGCTCTGAGAAGGAGTTTCCATCGTCCTTAACAAATTAGAAAGGGTGGCATCGGTGAGTCAGAAGGCCGACGGCACCCGCAGTGCCCGTGTGGGTTTCGGCTGTCCCCCACGACACTCGCCACCGCCGCTCTGTGGGAGGACCTGAAAACACCAGGCGCGATCCTTTTCTGTCACCAAAGACTTGGCGAGGCTTCAACGTTCGGGAAATGTGTCACCAAAGGGGCACAGAGTGAGTTATTCAAAACCCGGTCTGCCGATAGACTCCTGATTTCTTGCAGCTATTTTTGAGTGACAGGCAGGTCCCTATATTCCTCTTATTTCTGCAAGTTAACTGAGGTTTTTGCACTTTTTGCTGAAAAGAAAAAAATTTCCTCTTGTTGGCACTCTGGGAAATCGCTCTGCACAACATTTGCAACGGAGAGCTTGAGCGTTAGTCCTTTTTACTTGCCTTTTGTGGAATATCAATACTTTATTCTGAATCTGAGATATTCCTGGTGGACCAAAAGCGAAAAAAAAAATTTAAAAGGAAGGGGAAAAAAACCCTCTACTGTCAAGAGAAAAAGAATTCTAAATCTTTCCAGGGCAAATGTTGGGTATGATCCTGTCGTTTCACCTTTGGATAAGTTCTCACTTCAAGCAAACCTATTTTCCTTTGAAACTGCTGCTGTGCAGACACATACCAAAATCACTCAAAAGGAATGTTTTGCATTGTAATAATGGGATGTATTTAATGTATTCTAACAGTCATCAGCATGCCGGACTCGGAATTCCTTTCATGTCTGTGTGTTCTTCTTTCTATATATTAGCAGTGGACACCTATGCTTAATTAGCACCTGGTCTCAGATCAGTGCTTCTCTACCAGAGATGACTTTGCCACCCTCCCATGGGGACACGTGGCCATTGCCAGAGACATTTTGGTTTGTCACACTTGGGAGTGGGAGGTGCTACTGGTATCTAGTGGGTAGAGTCCAGGGAGACTGCTAAACATCCTACAATAAACACTAAAGCCACCCAAAACAATGAATTATTCAGCCCCATAGGTCAAGGTTAAGAAGGCCTGCCTCAGATAATAAGGACACATCAGCCAGAGAGCTCACCAAACCACTCCATCTGGCAACACAGAGTTTCTAGGTTACCACGTGTAATTTTGGAATACAGGAGAAATGCCATGTGTCTGCAGACCACATACCATATTTTCTAGTATATTTATCCAGATGACAGATACCCAGTGTCCAGCATTTATAAGAAGCATCCTGAGAGCATCCAGGGGTGGGTGAGACAAGGACACTCAACAATTATTAAACTAATAGACGTTTCTACAGACGATCCACACAGAGGAGAGCATAGGGACTAGCCCAAAGAATAGCCTTAGAAAGTTTACATTAAAAACAAGTAGGAGACAGGCTGACTCCACTGAGAAACAAAGGGCTGAAAACTCCGACACACACATACACCTGACACAGGACCGTCACCCACACTGCTCAGCAGAACAAAATCGATGGGAAATGGAGTTGGGAATGCCACTACGGAAAAGAAAAAAGGCGAGGATGTCACTGTGTATGAGCCAGATGTAAAGAGACTGGTTAGGAAATAATATTGGGTTGTCAGATAAGTCATGACGCATTTTTGCAATGAAAAACATAGCAAAAATACGTCATGACTTTTCCGACAACCTAATAATAATAATAATAATAATAATAATAATAATAATATACTAAAGAAATGGGAAAACGTGCCCAAGAGGAACCGGGACTATTGTTAAGGCTAGTGAGCTAGGAAAAATCCAAAAGTATAACTTTGTTGTCTTTGCCTTTCCAGCCTAGAGTAAGTGTTGGGAGAAAACCAGGCTTGGCTTGGTTTCTTCTGAATCTGCTGGACTTACACCATCATGTAACACATGCCTGTGCTGGGAGGGAGAAATCAGGCTCATGCTTTCCAACTCACAGAAGGATTTAGAATCTACATGATATATAAATATATCTGTATATCTGTTATATAGAAATGGGTCAATTAACTCAAGAGTAGGGAGTTCTTACACAACATACGCAAACAGATTCCGCGTCTTGCAAGTGCATGGATTTTATGGAATAAATAAGCGCACTGTGTTTTCCCAGAACCATGGTTGCCGCATGCTTGAGGTGGAAGGTTAGAGTGTTGGCAGCTGGAAGGTTCTCTTTCTTCTCCAGCTCTACAACAAAAGACAGACCCTGAATAGACATAACATTAACACGAGTCCTTAACAGTGCATTTGTTTATGCTGCTGCCTTAGCCAGAAAATGTCCATATCTTTCTTTTCGTTTTGCTATTTTCCTGAGAAGGCTAAGTCAGGGTTCTCCAGAGGAAGCTGGGAGAGCTTAGGGTGGGTTTGACCTCTGACACATGGGGACTGAACCTGTCTGTGCGTGTTCTCAGCTCTGAGCAGCATAGGTGTGACAAGCGGTGGTGTTTTCAGAGTGAAAAGGGGACTCTAACCCTTGGTCTATGGCGGTTGAGTGTGTGGGTAGCCCATGTTCTGGGACCATATGTGAAGATGATCTTAGGGGAGGGTGCTTACCTATGGTGGAATTGATGGTAAAAACTGAGATGGAAGAACAGGCCTTCCTGGCTCATGGATAAACAGATGTAAAATCATGAAGGAGAAAGAGCTCAGAGCTCCTGGGGAACATGGACGGTCTTGAGGAGCGAAACTTGGAGGTCTTGGACAAAAATATTGAGGAGGTTGGGATGTAGTCATGTGGGGTCTTAAAATGAAACACTGCACACTCAGCTGAGAAGCCATTATTTTCTCCTGGATGCACTGGGGTCTGAAAGAATGAGAGTCCACAATCAAATGTGAGCTCTAAAAAGAAGACCTTGCTGAGATTCTTCTATCACACTCTCCATGTGGAGGAGGAGTGTCCATGGGCTGTGAAGGACCCGTCAACCCATCACAGAACTTTCCAGTGTGAGGAAGGACTTGAGAGGTCCTCAGAATGGAGGTTGCCAATGCTGGAACACAAAGCAAAAAACAAAACACCAAGCCGAGAGGGAGAGGGAGAGGGAGAGGGAGAGGGAGGAAGGGAGGAAGGGAGGAAGGGAGGAAGGGAGGAAGGGAGGAAGGGAGGAAGGGAGGAAGGGAGGAAGGGAGGAAGGGAGGAAGGAACCAACAGGCTGTGTTGGGGAACTGAAAAAGCAGACATAAATGACGGGACTAAGGGGACAGAAATATCACTCAATCAAGAGTAAGAATATAGGGCCGGCCGAGTGGCGCGATGGTTAANGCAAGACGAGCAAACATTTCTAATACAATTTAACTTGGTAAACGAGTGATGTCTTGCAATATGAGTAGTTTGGTTCCGGACGAATTGTTCTCGCAAACCAAGGTATTACTGTATTTGGCACGTCATTGGTAATTCCTTAACTCCATAGTGTGATGTGAAAAAAGTTATCACATCACTTGCCAACAGGGAAAATCAAACCGTAAGCCACCTATACATAGCTCATGGTTTTTTAAATATAGGACATACTTTATATCTTTATGCATTTCTGTATGAGATTTATATGTATTCTATCAATAACAGCAAATTTTAGTAATTTATATTTGTCAAATTATTTATAACATTATAAAATGTATATGCCATCATAATAACGATTCTAGAAAAAAGAACATGAGGGAAAAAATGACCCATAATTCTGCAAAGCAAACACCTTGTATCACTTTGTCTATTCTCTTTTATTTTTTCCATGCCAAAATTTTCTATAGATGAAGTATAATCCACAGTTTTGCGGTATAACCCATTTCACTTACTATTATTACAAATCTGCTTTCTCATGTTGCTGCCGTCTTTATGACTATCCTTTTAATAATTTAGCAGGGGCATCATCATAATTGACCTAGCCATTCCTCCATTCCAGGCCACTTGGTTTTTCTCTTGAGTCTAGTTTTTAAATCATCATTCAGTAAGACGATGTGCAGGGGTGTACCTGAGTGTGGATTTGTGCAAACACCCTCACGGTCGCCGTGCAGAACAGGCCCATCGCATCAGAAACTCCCTCCTGCTTTCTCTACCCTTTGTAGCTGCATCTTCCCCTTCACCGTGACCCTAGCAACCTGGGTCCATTCTCCATCGTTATGGCTTTGCCTGCTTGAGAAAGTCACATGGCTTGAAATGGGGTCACACTGTGTGTAACTTCTTGAAACTGGCCTCTTTCACTCGGCACGGTGTCTTGGAGACTCACTCAAGTGAGTGTTGGGAGTATTGGGAGCACACTTCTGGTCACAGCCGAGTCGTTTCCACGGAGTGGCTGTCCCAGAGCTGGCAAGCCTTCCCCTGGTGAAGGACACTGTGGTGCTCCCAGGGTTTGGCTGTGACGCTTGCAGTTGCCATACACATGTGTGCACAGGTTTTTGTGTGAACATAAACTCTTATTTCTCAAGGATAAACACCCAGGAGTAGAGTTGCTGGCTCCTGCGGTAAATCTATGGTGAGGTTTATAAGAAACTGCCAAATTCTTTTCCAGAAAGGCTGTATCGTTTTTCAGTGCCACCAGCAATGCAGGTGGCTGTTAGTCCACATCTTCACCAGCTCTTGAAATTGTTGCTAGTTTTCATTCTGGCTGTGTTGATAGGTGTCATGGGTTTAATTTGCATTCCCCTAATAGCTAATAATATTGAACACCTTTTTATGTGTTATTTGTATCCTCTTTGGTGAAATGCCTGTCAAAATATTTTGCCCATTTTTTATTATTATTTTTTATTGTGAAATACACATTTTTTAGAATTACTTTCAGCTGTACAACACAGTGCAATAATTATACTTTTTACCCCTTGAAGTGACAACCCTCCTNAAAAAAAAAAAGAGTAAGAATATAGGAAGGAGCAAGGGGTCAAGGGAGTAGGGGTAGGGCAGAGGATGGCACGCTTGGTGAGGTAAATGTTTGTTGTTGATTGCTGCCGGGCAGTTCAGATAGAGATAACCAGCAAACAGCTGGAAGGTGGCACCTTGATGTCAGGACGCACAGGGCTGCCATGTTGCCCAGCCCTTTGAGTCCCCTCCTGTTGTGTGCCATGTGCACAATGCTCCTCAGAGTCCTGTGGTGGCCCTGGGAAAAGGTCACTACTGGTAGTTTCAATGAGCTTGCAAATAAGTGCAAAGCAGTCACTTTGCTTTAATAAAAGACAAAAATGCCTCCTTTTGCTTGATGAAAATCAATATCGTAACATACCTGCAGACGTCGTATCTTCACCAGAATTGTCTGGACTCTTGTTTCCATCTTTCCCTTTACATTAGCTGAACACACAACCACAAAATTACCTTCAAAGCTGAGGTGGACATTCCGGATCTGTGTGGACACACCCTGACCTCACAGTTACAAACGGTTATAGCTCCTGTGCCTGCCCAGGTAGGTTTTGGCCAGTGTCACCTACGGGAACTCAACCTACTCAGAGAAATTCTTTTCAAGTGTGCTAGTTTCCATCAGCCCATCCCCTTCACCTCCACCCATTGCATATCTCTCCTGGGCATTTTTCCCTCAGCATCTTTCAAGAAGCATTAATTGGAACTTCTGGATAAAAAAATTATGCAGGCTACTCTAGGGTAGGTGCCAAAGAGAATGCAAGTCAACCATGATGCCTTTCCAGAGAAGGTGAACCAGGTGGCTGGCATTCGTGACTGTCCATAGTTAATTTCCAACACAGTTGAGGCTGGAGCCTGCCTCAGTTGCCCTCATGGTCCCTGACACCAGTGCCTTGGACCTGTGGTGTCGGGAGCCTTCCTCAGTGTTCCCACACCACCTTCCTCTTCCCCCGCCTCCCCCCCGGCTAGCCTCATAACGTTGGTCTCCTCACGTCTTTCCTCTGTAAAGTGGAAGATTGTTGACACAGGAACATTGCCTCAGTACTTTTTGTTTCCGCAGAAAGCAAGGCTCAGCGAACGCGCTATGGTTCACTTCTTTCATTTAACGAGGTCCCTTCTCTTCACTCTTACTCCTCAGGTACCTCCACACATCGGTGACCACAGGCAAAGAGCTTCCAGAAATGCAGCCACTCCTGCTGTCATGTGGGGAAAGGTCCCAAATTCTCAGAGACCTCCCCTTGGTCGCCTCCAAGGACACTCAGGGCTCTGCAAACCATAGATGAAAAGCCCTGACCTAGGGTAATTTTATTTTACAAATGAGAAAAATGAGGCCCACTAGATGTCAACAGCGTTCTCTATATATCCATGTGCCCGAGCTATTTCTCTCTCCATTCCATAGTAAATATGTACATCATGTAAATACATATGAAAACATCTTCAATTCGTTTCATTCACAGACAGCTGCCTATCCCATAAAGGATGTGACTCACAGAACTTTGTATCTATTACACGACTTGGCTGCAGCACAGCGAATGCATAATAATATTGACTGGCACCAACTAATAAACAGCATTACAGAAATAATACAATCATAATAAATGAGATTGGAGTCAAACCAGGAGGCTTTGAAAATGAATACTTCAGTAATTATGACCCTATCTGTAAATATAATGGACAGGTAGAGAGGCAATTTCTAATTTGTGATATTGCTATGATTTATACATAGAACCACAAGCAATAAATCTAAGGAAATTATGTAAACTATGAAGTCTTGCTCACAATATGGTGTTAGTTTTACATTAAAATGTTATAAAAATGAATTGTGTAACTTTCCAGGGGGAAAAAAAGAAATAATACATAAAACATGGCAAGGATCTTAGTGAATTATACATACATAATGGGCTATTGGAAAGTACTGCTTGTGCAAATAAAACATGATCACATTATTCTCTTTACCATTCCAATTAAATCAAATGGGAATTATGACTTGTCTCCCAGAGGAACCAAACTCAAACACCTTCTGCTGAAGTCACAGGTTGGTTGGTTTCCCAGGACATGGCTGATGTTTGGAAGGTTCAAGTCTGACGAGTGAATAAATACTTGTCATCTAGCTCCACCTTGGAGCCAGGCCCTGGCTTCCTGCTCGTATATTCATTCCAAGAACACACCAAAGCTCTTGGGTGATGAAGACCATACCTGGTCAGGGTCAGCAAGGTCACAACCATCCCCAACAAGGGTGCCCATTGCAAACAAAGAGGCAGAGTGCTATTACAGGATGAGGAGAGACTACGGCTTGGCTCACACGTGCCGTGACCTAGGTAGTAGTTGAGATGGTCCACATTGGCCAAGAGAAAGCTGGCCAGTCCCCCAAGGCTCCTGTGAACCATAAATCCATTGACTAATCTCTAGGCCAATCCATATTGTCTTACTCAAGCCCACAGTTCCAAATGTGACATGTGCCGACAGCTCCTCACCCCTTCCCAGCATCCAGCCTTGAGTCTTTCCACACACCAAGCATCTCTGACTGGGTCCCCCACGGCACCTCCAGCACAACACCCCTTCCTTCACATCACAGAAAGCAGCCTTGGTCCTGAACCTCCTATTTCTGTTGATGCTTCCTCTTCTTTCCAGCCACACAAGTCATTCGCTTTGCCTCTTCTCACCACTGACACTTCCCCACTCAAACCAATTAACTTAGTCTTTCAAAATGTCTGTATCCAAGCTATGTTTCAGGTGCTTCTCACCTGGAAGTCATGAGAGCCTCCTTTCTGATCTCACCAATTGCAGTATTTTTCCACTATAATCCATCCTAAGCAGATCCCAATGGACTATGTCTTCAATGCCATTAATATGTGTGAATTCTACCAAGTTCCCTTGGAGCTGAGAGTGAGTCAGTCTGGTTATTACAGATATGAACACTTTGGCTTCTACCCATAAGCCAACGACTCCATGTTTTACACAAATGCAGAAGTCTGCTACAGCACTGGAAAAAGACCAGCCATGTTGGGCTCCTAAGAGAGCATTTCTGTGTTTTGTACTACAGTGGAGAATAATGAGAATTTTAAGTGACACTTTTGGCAGTGCACAATTTTACCTGACACTTGAACTTAGAACCTGGCTCACCTGTGTAAATGGAGATGCCACTGTAGCCTGAGTAAAG
>NW_017731543.1:1984140-1986602 GCF_001890085.2 Hipposideros armiger | reverse complement strand
TGGTTACAGCTGATGGCCATCTAATAACGAGCCAGCACCTTCCCACGTGAGGCGAGAGCCTGGCAACTGCTCTCCTGGCCCTTTCCCGACAGTGGGCTACGGGGTGCTGTCGTCTAGCCCCCTCCCCGCCTCCTTTTTATTACCACCACCCCTGTGCCCATCAGTAGAAACGACTTTTGGCAGAGAAAGGCGCTCAGGCGCCCTCACTGCTCTGTCTCCAGCCTCCTTCCGTCTTATCGGTCCAACCCCTGCAGCCCGGCCGCCCTCCACGGTCAATACACTTGGTGGGGGGGCAAGACCCCGAGAAGGCCTGCGCAGCTGAACCCCTCCGCAAACAGGCACTTAAGATGAAGACTGTATAATTAAGTGGAGGCTTGCTCCAGCCTCCCAGGCCCCGGGCCTTGTTAAGATGAGGCAGGCCCTCTCATTACCCCGGATAGAGCGCCACGATTGGCCGCTGGCTCAGGCCTCTGGTGGCCCCTTTTGTCACCGCTGTGGAAGCAGAGTGCACTTTCCATCGGAGCCGGCTTTGCCAAATGTTATCATTTTAAAAGCCGTGAAAGAGAGGGAGCTGGGCCTAGGGGTATACACAGCCCCATATGCCGGCGACAGTGATACAAGTGTAATTCTAGACTATTAGAGTGACACATAAGATCATTTCTGCCCCAGAACATGAGACAGCTGAGGGGATTATGCAGGACAGGCTGTCACGCAATGAAATTTTCAGAAATCTGTTAACCCCAGCTCAGACCTGGTGAATATTTTATTGCTTAACACTGAGAAAAAGTATATTTATTAACTATAGAAAGATATAGCCCAGAGGCTGGGCAGATGAAAAGTGAGGGAAGGTGAACTCACTTGACACCCTGCAGGAAAAATCGCAGAAGGGCTGTGAACCCGGGAAGAGCCGGCCTCCCGGTGGGGGCGGAAGGCCGCAGGGGGCAGAGGGAGCCTCGGGGGGCCTCTCAAGAGGGCTCTCCCAGGCCTCCCAGCCGCCCTCTCATTAAAGGGCACTTAGGACAATTAGCATCACCAGGGGCCTGTGGGAAAAGTCCTTCCAGAGATGGAGGGAGACTGGCTGCGAGGCTGCGTTTTCTTGATAAATGTGTTCTTGGAAAACTGGGAAGCCACGCTGTACGTAGCACTTCAAACATTTTAATCACAGTAGTAAGGAAAGACGGCTTTTATTTTGGAGGTAAATGGGAAACATAGCCTGATCTGGAGTCACAGACCCTAAGAGAGGGGGCTTGCTGCTGTTGTAAGGGATGCTTGCAGGAGGGACAAGGATGTGTGGCCAACGCAAATGTCCCTCACCTGTGGGGGATTTGGGTTAACCAAGACATCACCTGTGGGGACTGGGTGCATTTCCCCAGCTTGTTGAGAAAGGGGGGTGGAGAGAGTTTGCTGGGCGAGGGCGGGCGGGGCAGCTGGAGAAGGCAGAGGGGGACCAAGACAGGAAGCCCTGCTCAGCAGCGTCTGGGCCCCGAGAGCCCCCTCAGACAAACGTACCCCTTCCTCACATGGGCTCCCCTCCTGTCTTATCCAGGGAAACTGAGATATGGGGTGACTCAGGCCCGTGGACTAAGGGGATTTTCTAGACTGAGGCGGGTCCTGTGCAGAACTCCCCAAGGCTGCAGCGCAGCCTCTCCGAGGCTGACAGGGGGCGTTGCAATAAACTGTGTTCTACCCCATAAGCCTGTTTCTACATCAATTCAACCCCTGCCTTGTCCTAGATAAGATGACTGATTTAAAAAGTGAATAAGTACACTGGAGACGAGACGTAGAGGTTCACAAAGTACAAAGATGTGGTTAATTTGAAACAGCTCATTCGTGCCCAGCCTCAATGCAACACACTCAGACACCACAGAGAAAGTGAAGCTTGGCCTGGCTTTCTAGCAAATTGCTGAGATTACTGAGATAACGTTTGCCCAACAGTGTCACAAGGTCATGGAAAAAACCAACACAATATGCTTCCCCAAACCCACCCCATCTGAACGCCAGCTCCGAGTGTAAGCAGAGCCCAGGGGGTGTGCCGGCAGAACAAAAGCAGCCCTCTGCTAATTGACTGAAAAATTAGCCAGGTCCCCCCATGGGACGCTCCGGAGGCTGCAGCAGATGGAGACGGCTTGGGCACCGCGGCTCAAAAAGCCACTCAAAACCTGCTGTGGATCTGTCACAATTATGGGTCACAACCACTCTGTCAGACACCCCCACGAGCGCGACCAACCGGAGAGAGGGCTGGACCCACAAACGCTGCCAACCTGGGGCCCCCTCGGGCTCCTCAGGGGTCACGTTCAGGCTTGGGGTTGGTTGGTTGGTGGTGGGTTTTGTTTGTTTTGTTTTTACAGACTTAGCCTCCAGCCCAAACAGATGCTTTTCTCAGCATTCTTTGATCCAGCTGATCTGAATTAATTTTTATTTCTGTGTCTTAGTTCCCAGTTCTGGGTCTGTGCTAACTGGGC
>NW_017731543.1:1970509-1977883 GCF_001890085.2 Hipposideros armiger | reverse complement strand
TTGTTCCTAGTCAGAACATCCAGACAAGAAAAAGAAATAAAAGGCATCCAAACTGGAAAAGTAGAAGTAAAGCTGTTATTATTTGCAGGTGACACGCACCCTTCTTAGAGAGCCAGTCACCCTGTGCTTTGCTGGCCTTTTGGTTCTTCTGCTCTGCAGTTGCCTCATGAGACGGAATCCAAGAATGGTAGGTGTTGACACAAAACTTCTCCAAGCCAGGGCCAGCTTTCCACTGGGCATTTGTGGGTAAAAACCTCCATGAAACACTAAAGCCGTTGTTTACCAAGCCAGCAGGGAAGGAGGAAATAAAAATAGGCAGCAGCTTTATTGTCTTCACTGTTCCCCGTTTCATGGACCCTCCGTATCATCATTCCACAGTAGCAAGATTACAAAAAATGATGATTCAAGTATGGCTGTTTTCCCAAAGGACCGTGACAATTCTGCCAGTTCTTACTCAGATCGACACCACCCATTTTGGAAGTCTGCCTGTGCCCATGTTTCCTTGCTCATGGACTATCCTGCTCAGTTGCTTCATGATGGATCTCCCTGTGTGTACACGTGTGTGCATGGGGAGGTGAGCACAGGGGGCACGTGTCTGCACACACGCTTCCACTCTGCGACAGCCAGCGCTCGCGTGGGTCTGCACGTGTTCCTGGTATGTGGGAGATGGCGTGGACTTTCCGCATGAAAGCTGAGTAATCCTTGAAGGAGGAATTGTAGACTGTGTTCTTTTAGATTCCCTAAAAATGAAAAACCACAACAAAAACAAAACCAAGCTAAGCCCATATTTTAGCTGAACTTTCTTGTAAAACCGAACCCCAAATCTGAATAAAGCAACGGATTTATCTCCTTTCCAGCATTGTCTGCTCATCACGGAATCTCCTTACTTATTGAGATGGCCTGAGGCCGACCAGTTTGCACACCGAAGTGTTCTGTGATCCATGCATGCGATCTGGCTGTGAAGCAGAGAGCTTTGAAGACAGCCTCCTGATGTTATTTAACAGACTCGCTCGTTGTGTTTCAAATGCATTTCATTCATTCACATGCATTCATTCACTCAGCATGTATTTATTGATTGTCTGTTTAGTGTTAAGCCCCCTGTGACAGGGGCTCAGGATATAGCCTCTTGAGTTGCTTCCACAGACCGATGACACCCATGTTGTAATGACGATGCTCAAGTGACAACTTGGGATCACCCTGCCAGCTACATAGAATTTAGTGCCGTGATTTCATAAAGGTCCTTTTACCACCCAGACACACACACACACGCACACACACACACACACATACACATACACACACCTTGTTGCACAAATTTCCCTTTCATCCATCTTAAGTTGGAAAGTTTTTTTTTCTCCCAGTCAAAAATGTCTTCAAAGGACAATCACTCACCCAAACGATGTGCTGTGGAATGTAACGCAACTCCAAGAGCAGACCTGCAAACGTTTTTGAACAAGCTTGGCAGGGACACCGGAGCGGGCGGAAACTGCCCAGCAGACGACTCCGAAGAGGCCGGCACGCCTTTGGGAGTGGGAGGCCCAGCTTGTTGGTTAGAAATCAATCTCGCGACAGCATCGTCACACCTTGCATGTAGCCCATCACTTCCTTTTTTTGCACAGGCGTGTGGCACGTCCTCAAACCTCATGCGCTCTCCAGTGGCTGTAGAGGCAGCATCTCATTCAATAGGATGGCCAAGGACCATAGTTCACCCTTCAGCTTGAAAGCTTGGCAATTTCAGACATCTGTTAAAACCTAATCACAGCACAAGAAATTACATTGGCTAGAGTTGTGATTTTTGTGATAAGTAATGGTATAAGTCCACCCATCAGGAGGAAAATCAGACCAATAAACCACAATAAAAAATACTCCAGACTGTGGAACATTATTAAATGGCTTAATGAGCACAGGCAGATACTATATGTTGGCCTGGCAGGGCGAGTCGGCCACCCTGCGCCTGCAGGGACCCCACTGTGTTCACCTGGTAAGTGCCTGACCCGCCTTAATTTGAGGGCACATGGGTTTGGGTGCACAACTGAACCCTGAATTCAGACTGAACATCTACCCCAAAGAACCTTGCAAATTCACGTGACTGCCAGATTGTATCAAAACTTAAAACATAATACAAAGTATTGATTACCAACCTCAGTTTTATTTCAAAGGTATAAACAACCATGCCTTACATACACATGTTTACAACTTAGGACTGTTCAGATGTAGGCTAACTTTAAACTATCACAGCCTTGAAAGTAAGTATGCTTGCTATGGGTTTCCTCTGGGCCCTTCTCCTCAGGCCCTAACCATCCAGCACACAGCCCCACCATCTGCTGGGACACACAGGCCATAAATAACCCATCCAGAGCACATCCTCATCACACAGCTCCTACGACATCACCATGAGGCCACTGCACAAGCAGGTATGTTCTCAGGCCCCTAGGACTACATGATCAAATCTACCCATGGAGTGAACCAGAGAACCCATGACTAAAGGCTGCTGCTGCCCGATAGCGCACACAGCCATTGCTCAGCGAGCACGTGGGCAGTGCCCGTGGGTGGGCTGCACCATCGACCTGGACGCATCCCGAGAATCACTGGGGCAATGCTGTCTTAATAAGAGTTGGCAAAAGGTGCCTTCTCAGTATTCTCTTCCAGGTTCCTCAAAACACAAACATAGAATTACCATATGACCCAGGACTTCCATTGATAGCTATACACCTGAAAGAGGTGAAAACAGATTTTCGAAGTAATACGTGGGCACAAATGTTTACAACAGCATTATTCACCATAACCAAAAGGTGGAAAGAACCAAATGTCTATCTGCTGATGAGCAGATAAACAAAATGAGGTGTGTCCATAGGACGGAATATTACACAGCCATAAAAAGGAAGGACGCACAGGCACAGCGTACGATGTGCAGGGCCCTGGAAATGTAATCCTGAGTGGAAGCAGCCAGACACAAAAGCGTACAAATTGTGTGACTCCATTCATATCAAATGTCCAGTATGGGAAGTCCACAGAGACAGAAAGCGGGTCAGTGGCTGCTGTGGCTGCCGGGGTGTTGGGGAGGGGAGAACACGTTGAACCTGCTTGCTGGGTCTGGGGCTTTACTTAGGGATGATTGAAGAATGTTCTGGAACTTGATATAGTTAGTGGTTACACAACATTACGATTGCACTAAAGGCCACTAAACCGTACACTTCTAAGTGGATGTATGCTACGTGGGTGTTACTTCAATTAAAATAGAAATATATTTCAAGTGTAGTGCTTCCACCCTACACGGCTGGTGACGACAGTACCCCACCTCTACCACAAACACTGGCATGGGCCTTGTCTAGGTCGCGTAGACCCACAGACACCCCCAGGAGAAGAATGCGCCAAGGACAAGACAGCGAAACCAACGCCACAGAAAGCCTGAACCACAGCCTCAAAGATGCAGCTGGCAGAGACAACTCGATGAACACCAGTCCCAAATGGGACCACTTCTTGCGTAGAAAGGCCACACTGACAAGGACGCACGGCTGGCCCTGGCACTTAGCTCTGCATACAGTGACTGCAGAGGGACGGTGTGTCCTAATGCCCGGAGCCAGTGCCCTGGGCTGGCGTCATGGACAGCTGCAGCCTGTCCTGATGTTAGGACAAATGGCAGAAGCGGTGTGGGTTTGCTCAGCACGCCAGGGTACAAGGGACAGCGAGCGAGGCGGGACCTGGCCCTCCCTGGACAGGAGCACAGCCCTCGCCAGAAGAGGCGGCCCTGCCGGTGCAGGTAGCGGACGGGAAGAGAGGCCAGGCTGGAGGGCAGTGCCCAGGGCCCGCACAGCCAGCTGCCATCACTCCTTCTCCTAAACTGTGACAGCAGGCCTGCAGCGACAGTGATTCCTCAGACAATACCCACGGCCCTTTCCTGCAACAAGTGCCAGGCGGGGCTATCCCTGCCCTCCGTCCCACAGAATCCGCGGTGTCACACCCAGCAGGGCTTCTGTTCCCTCTGCAGTCTGTTCCCACTTTTTGTTTTTGTTTTTTTCCCCCCTTAATTGAGTGGGTGTCATGCTGTGGCTCAGCTCCCGGCAGGTAAACCCAGGATCCGGTGAGGCTGAAAAGGAACAACGGAGCCACAGAAGGGGGTTCATACCACTGTATTATGTTCTCGATGACGGCTGGTCGAGACACGAGAAGCAAACATCTGTCAAGACCCCAACAAGGGGTCTTCCCGCACCACCGTCTCGCTGGCGGCTGGGGAGACACAGGAAGTAGGACCCGCAGGACCTGCACCATCCGTGACACCTGCGCTTCCTAACCCAGCCGCGGCAGTTATATGCTAAACGATAGNACCACCCAAAGTCAAGCTTCCTTCTGTCACCATATATTTGACCCCCTTTACCTTCATTTACCCTTTGGTAACCACTGAACTGTTGTCTGTGTCTGTGGGTTTTTGCTTATTTGTTGCTCGTCACTGAGCACATCACACGCTCCTGATGGGGCCCTTCAGCAATGCTGCTTTCCAAGCCTGACTCATCTGTGGGACACAGATGAGGACAACTCGCCTGCAAGAAGGCATTTAGTGTGGACCTCTACATTCGAAATACTGTTTCCTCATTGCTATTTGTTGACAGTTCGAGCTTCTCTGAAAAGTCCACCCACATTCCCATCTCCCTGCCTGTTGCTTTTGTCAACATCACCAAAGTCAAAAGAGAGCCCTTCTTCAATCGATCACAGCCCACAAGTTCCTGCAAAAGTGCGAACATAGGGTGTTACATTGATACTAGGTGGAAACTTAGATCTGGTCAGTTTATTAAAATTTTCAGTGTATTTTGGAGGTAGTTTGTTTTGAATTAGAAAAGCTTTCTATGATATCATTTTATTTTTCAATAATCCTCATTGTCATCAACTACTAGGCTCATCAGTCCTTTACTTCATGAGGAAACTGAACAAATACAAAGAAAATCCAGATTTACATAATGGGAAAGAGAATACAAATTGTGTTCTTCCCTTAATTACCATGTGCCTGAAATGACAGTTTATTTTGAAAACTTTGGAAAAGACCTATCCTACTTTCAAGTGTACATCTAATAAGGTTGACTTATTTTTTTCTCTTTAACCTTATTTCATTGTCATTTTGACAGTGGAAAATAGCCCCAGGGTTAGTTATTTTATGCAATTCTTCTAAAATGTTCACAAAATAGAGAATTAGTTTAATTAGCAATTCCCAATGATTTATTACTCCTAAGAATGGTTTCATGTTCTAAAGTGTTATGCTTTCCTTTAAAAATTAAAAACAAGGAGTCAATGTCATTTGTCACAGACTCTCATTTTATATTGTTTTATGTGGCTGCTGATATAATTTTTAAAACCCACAAAAATTTGATGGGATTCATATAAAACATTACGTGCAATCAAAGTCTTTTCATGGATTCAGATCGCAGGATTTGGAAACATGAGTCAAGACATGGTGACAAGTAATGACTTCCTGGTTTCTTTACAAAGTATCTTTAATAGGTGGTAGACATAAAAATGGTAAATGGGCATTTTGTTTAGAGGATTCTGTTTGAGTCTCAAAAAAAATATAGAAGATCAATGACATCAAGAGCTGGTTCTTTGAAAAGATAAACAAAATTAATAAACCTTGAACCAGACTCATCAAGAAAAAAGATAGAAGACCCAAATAAATAAAATCAGAAGTGAAAGAGGAGACATGACAGCTGATACCACAGAAATACAAAAGATTATAAGAAAACACTACAAACAATTGTATGCCAACTAATTGAACAACCTGAAAGAAATAGATAAATCCTAGAAACATACAACCTTCCAAGACTGAGTAAAGAAGAAACAGAAAATCTGAACTGACTGATTACTATTAATGAAATAAAAACTGTAATAAAAAAACTCCCAACAAACAAAAGCCCTGGACCCAATGGCTTCACAGGTGAATTTTACCAAACATTCAGAGAATTATCATGTATCCTTCTCAAACTATTCCAAAAAAACTGAAGAGGCGGGAACGCTCCCAACTTCATTTATCAGGCCACCAATACCCTGATTCCCAAACCAGACAAAGACACTACAAAAAAAGAAAATTATAAGCCAATATCCTTAATGAACATAGGTGCAAAAATCTTCAACAANTCTGTGAGATGATGTCACTCCCCTCATTTTTATCTTTTTGTTTTTTGTTTTGTGTTTTATTGAAAATAATGACAGCACAGCAGAAAGATTCAAACGGCTCCACATGGGTTCTGAAATGCTGTGACCTGCAGGTTGGTCTCATTCTTAATATTGGTGCTTTGTATCTTTTTTCTCTCTTGTCAATCTAGCTGGAAGTTTATCAATGTTATTGATCATTTTAAAGAATCAGCTTTCAGTTTTTTCACTTTCTCTGTGTGTTTTCAATTTCATGGATTACTGTCTTATTTTCATTATTTTCTTGTCCTTTGTTGATTTGTGTTTATTTTGCTCTTTTTTTCCTGGCTTCTTAACAAAGAAGCATAAATCTTATTTGAAACCTTTCTGATTTTCTCATTTATACTTCTAATGCTATAAATTTCCCTCAAAGCGCTGTTTCAAGTACATCCCACAGATTTTAAATGGCAAATTTTCATTTTATTTTTATTCAGAATGTTTTCAATGTCTTTTGACACTTTCCCTTCATCCCACAGATTATTTAGAGGTGTGTTGGTTAAGTTCCAAGTGTTTGGAGAGTTTCTTGATATCTTTCTCCTATTGGTTTCTTTTAATTCTATTACGATCTAAAAATATGGTTTGCATGATTTTAATTCTTTTGAATTGGTTAAGGTTTGTTTTACGACTAGGGATATGAACTATCTTGATGAACACGATGTGTGCATTTGAAAAGGATGTGTATTATCTTTTGGGTGGAATGGCGTTTAAATTTTGATTAGATCTAGTTGGCGGACGATGCTATTCAGTTCTATGTTCTTACTGATTTTCTGGACACTGTTATATCTGTTATATCTGTTGTATCTGTTATAGATATAACACTGTTGTATCTGTTATAGAAGTCTCCAACTATAATTGTGCATTTGTCTCCTTCCCTTTCAATTCTTGAAGTTTTTTCTTTATGTTGTTAGGGGCATACATATTTAATATTGTTATGTCTTCTTAATGAATGCACTCACTTATCATTGCTTAGCCCTAGTAATTTTTTGTTGTTGTTGTTGTTTTAAAATCTACTTCATCTGATATTAATATATAGCCACCCCAGCATTCTTTTGATTAGTGTTTTCATGGTATATCTTTTTCCACCCTTTTACTGTAAACTGCCTATATCATCATACTTTAAGTGGGTGTGCTCATAAACTATATAGACAGCATATAGTTGGGTCATTTTTTTAATCCATTGAGATAATCTCTATATTTTTA
>NW_017731543.1:1956332-1968928 GCF_001890085.2 Hipposideros armiger | reverse complement strand
ATATATATATATATATATATATATATATATATGACTATTTGGGTATTGGACAATGAAAACTGAGAACTATGATCCTTGGGGAAAAAAGTCAAACAGATGAGGTGATACCTATTATTGTATCAGCTTTATAAATGAAGAAATATTTTGAATCATAGAGTAGAAAGGGGATTCCAAGTTACACACACACAAAAAATAATACTACAGAATTCTGCACTGGGGTTCCCTGAGCCTTGCTGACTACTAAGACATGAATAACATGTGTAAGACGAAACTTCACAAATGTGGCAAAGATCGAATAATGAACGGTGAGATCCAGGCCTAGGAATCATACGCCTTTCTACTAGCAGAGTGATGAGTCCATGCTGATCACTCGGGACATGCAGCAGAGTCCAAAGAAGACCATCCAAGAAGAGCGATGACCCACAAGCAAGAACACCACAGCAAGGCAATTCATAATAAAGTATGGGAAAGCCTGCGATGAAGAGAAAATCTTATAATCAGGCAGAATAAGAAGACACACTAGGTAGAGAAGAAAAATGGTAACTTTTAGTGTAGGCTTTTCGTGGGAACTACTGAAGCCAGGAGACAATGGGTTGCATGTTAATGTGCGAACATTGTTCATGTGGGATTCTAAAGCCAACAAACATAACTTTCAAAATGAAAGAGAATGAAGCATTTTCAAAGGGACACTCATTAAGAAAGATCATATGCTGAGCCATAGAATGAGTCTCCAACAAATTTGAAAACATTGAAATCATACAACGTATGTTCTCTGACTACACCATGGCATTCCTCCTAAAATAAATATACAGATTCAATGGAATCCAAACCAAAAAACCTCTCAGCAGGTGATTTCTGTAGAACCTGATAGGCTGATTCTAAAATGTATGTAGAAATACAAAGTATCTGGCCTACTCAAAACAATTTTGGAAAAAAAAAAACTAGAACAAAGTTTAAGCAGTTATCTTACTTACAAGATTTACATACATTTATAGAAATTGAGACAATGTGTCATTGACATAAGTATAGATTAATTAAACATAACAGAGAGTTCAATAATATACCAATGTACATATGGTCAAATGATTTTTTTTATAAACATCTCATGGCAATTCAATGGGGAAAGAATATTATTTTAAAGGAGTGGCACTGTAAAAGCTGGGTGTCCACAAAATTAACAAAAATTACCATGACACTTTGCTCACACCGTGCACAAAAGTATTTCAAAATCCTTCATAGTCTCAAATGTAAATACTAAAAATATAAATTTTCTATATAAATATGTAGGATAAAATGTTTTGACCTGAATGTGATCAAAAGTTCTCAGGACACAAAAAGCATAAAACCTAAAAGAAAAATAAATGACAAAATGGACTTCTTTGAATGGCACTTTACATCTGGGGTTTTCTTCCCCCAAACTCATAACTCCAGTCTAGTCACAAGTAAAACATCAGAGAACTCCCAATTGAAGGACATTCAACAAATGCCTAACCAGTATTCCTCAAGCTGTCAAAGTCATAAAAAACAGAGCGAGTCTGAGAAACGGTCACTGCTAAGGGAAGCCTAAGGAGACATGATGACTAAATGTAACGTGGTACGGGGGATGGGGTCCTGGAACAGGAAAACAGAATAAAGTGTATAATATTGCATCAATATTACTCATTAACTGTGACAAATGTACCATGTAAGATGTGGAAAACTGTCGTGGAAGCTGGCTGTGAGATTTACGATAATTTTCCAGATTATCTTTTCAACTTTCTGTAAACCTAAATCTAATTAAAAATAAAACAGTTAATTTAAAAGTAAAAAAAAGGGCCAGCCGAATGGCGTTGGTTAAGAGCTGGCTTGGGATGCCAGTTCTGAGCAGCAGGGCCCCGGTTCAGATCCCACACGAGGGCCAGTGACACTGCGCCCTCTACAGCTAAGATGCTGAACAACAGCTCGACCTGGAGCTGGGCTGCTGTGAGTCGCCAGGACGGCGTAGGCTGCAGTGGGGCTGGCCGGCAGCGGGCAGGCGCTTTTGTGAGCTGCTATGAGCCACTGTGAGCCACAGTGAGAGGTGGTCCAATGGCCGGAGAGCAACTGCCTCACCCGGAGAAGAGTGCAATGATAACACCAACATGGGCCGGTGATGCGACGTCCTCCACAGCTAGACTGAAGAACAAAAGGACAGCAACTTGTCTGTTCTCCTTCCCTGATTCCCCAATGCTGTTCCCTCCCCCAATTCCCCAATAAAATCTTTAAAAATAAATAAATAAAATAAATAAATAGTAAAAAAAAAAAGAAAATCATCAAAATTAAAGCTTCTGTTCTTCTAAAGATGTCACTGGGGGAATTAAAAGCAAGTAAATACCTGAGGAGGGGGCTCTCCACAACACATGTACCTGACAAGTAACTTCTACCCAGAATGGATCAAAAACATTTACAACCCAATAATCAGAAGATACTCATATATAACCTAATTTACAATATGCAGATGAAAAGATTCTCAGCATTATCAGTCTTAGGAAAATACCATTCTAAGCCATGGTGAGATCCCACAACATGTTCATTAGAGTGAGTAAAATTAGAAAAGACTGACAATGTCAAGTTTTACTGAGGCTGGAGCAGCCACGTATTTGGCAGGGGCAGGAACTGGAACCACTGTGTAAAACAATTGGTTTCTTATAAAGCTAAACACTGACTAACCATGTGATCCAGCAATTCCGCTCCTGGGAAACCACCCGAAGTCTTGTACACAAGTGTTCATGACGACTTTGACTGCAATTGCCAAAAGCTGGAAACGAGTCAGATATCCATCTACAGGTGAGTCAATGTCATGGCATAGCCATATGATGGGCTACTACTCAGTGGTTAAAAGGAAAAACATTACTGATACACACAGCAACATTGATGAGAGGGAGCCAAAAACGTCAGGCAGAAAAGTATAACTCCATGGATACAATGCACAAGCAAAGAAAAAGTTGGCTGAAAGCGACAGACAGTGGTTGCTTTGGGCTAGAGGCAAAGGGTAGGATGGACTGGGAAGGGGCCCTGGGGAACCTTTGGGGTAATGAAAATTTTCCACATCACAAATGGGGTGGTGGATTCACTGATGCACACATTTTTTCATCCCTCATTAAAATGTACACATCATATGTGTGCATTTTGTTGTTTGTAAATTATACCTCAGAGTTGATTAAAAGCACAAAACAAAACTGTCTGTGACTTACGAGGATCAATTCCAGAGGTAAGTGGAGAACACATCTCATCAGAACCTGGGGTAAACCCCAAGCAGGGCTGGGGACTGAGGCCAGCCACACAGTAGCCAGTGGGAGGGAATTAAAGTTTTTGAATGCTGAGACAGCACCCAGTGACTGACTGACTGACTGACTGACGACTGACTGATGCGATGATTTCTTTGGGCTGCAGCTCATACAGGCAGTGTTTTCAAGCTTGAAAGCGATGGGGCAACACAGGGAGCTGTAGGCACATGCAGGAAAGAAAGAATGAGCAGACTGGTGCTACCAGGACAGGACCTCTAGGCATTACCCATCAATGGTCATGCTCTTCAATGACCTTGTCCATTGTTCTTGGGGTGGGGGAATTTGAGACACTCAGAGATCACTGAAAACTTTAAAATGCTGATCTGCTGGGTATTTTTAGAGGCTTTGACTTCATATTAAGGGTAATAAGATCTGAGTTGCTTCAGAAAAATCAAGATGAAATCTCAGAACCAACTGTCAAATAACATAACTCATGCTTGAGGGGCAGCCCTCATGAAAACACACGAGGACCGTGTCAGTAAATACAGAAACATCTGCTTTGTATGTCTCCATATCTAAACAAAAGTTTGAAAAGTTTCCAAAGTTAACATTGGTTACACACACACACACACACACACACACACACACACACACACACACCATGTGCACACACAGAGAGAAGTAAGCGTGGGGTGTGCTCATGTCTCGGTTTCCTATCCCGTTCCAGAGAAATAAAAATAAACTCCGGCCGCGGGATGCTGGTAGGCCTGACTGCAAACAGGAACAAGATGCTGCCTTTCTTTATCTTCGTCTAAAGGTTTTGTGCAGTTTCAGTGAAGTGTTTGAAGCAAAATACAAAAGATGAGCTGTCTGGTGTACAGGTTACATGTCAGGGCAGAGGGAGAAAGACCAAGCACCCAGGCTGGACGTCACGAGTTCTGGGCCACACTTGCCTGGGGCAGGAAGGGCGGGAACCCTGCTGGTCCCAGCCCTGGAGCTGGGGACAGGCACGAGTGCTGGGGCAGGAGACTGTCCTCCACTGGGTTGCCTGTTGGGATTGTCATTGAACCACTATAATATGCTCAACTTGAAAAATATTATGTGTGCTCAAGTAATGCATAGGTCCTGGGAACTGATTTTCGAGAGTAAAACGCAAGGTCGGGAAACTGTAGGAAACCTCGAATACCACTTATTCTACCATTTCATATGACTCATAGGTGATCCGTGGACCAGAGCGGTTCTGGACTCTCCCAGGGAGCACGGCTGGCTCTGACAGAAGCAGGACAGGGCACTGTCTCCAGAGACCGTATCCTTCATGGCTCACCCTGCTTTGGCCTCCTCCGTGCATGGTGGCCCATCCTATCTGAGGGCTCACCAGCAGCATGAAAGCAAATCACGTGCGGGGACCCGCCCTTCCAACTTCTTCACCAACTAAACATGAAACGAGTGTGCATATCTGTGTGAGTGCGTACACACACACACACACACANGTAACTCATCTATCCCAAATGTCCCCATACTCCCTTACCCGGGAAGCCTTTTTCCCCTCTTTTTTTCATTTGCACATTTGTAGGATTCTGTATTTCTCCAAAGCATTGTGCTCTGCTTCCATGGGCAATAATCCTCCTCAGTTTCTACGTCTTCAATGTCTATGTCTTGAGTTTCTACATTCATGAGCTAAAACCAGACTCCAAAGGGGGCAGCAAAGTGAATGGATGTGGGTGGGTGGAGAATGCGGAAGACTTACTTGGACAGGTATTAACCATGGAAGACGGAATAAGGGCATGGAAAGGAAGCACTGAGGGTAGACACCCAGGAGGGGACTGGCTGAAAAAAGGCACAAGGGAATTGGGGTAGGGGGTGATGGAAAAGTTCTATACTATAATTTCACCTAAAATTGGTGAATTTTATTGAGTTTATATTATTCGTCAATGAAGCTAATTTAGATAAAAAGGTGAAATAAAATGCTTTTAGGCAAACATGGAATGAATTCATCCCCAGCAAACCTAATATATAATAAATACTAAAAAATAAAAATGAATTTAAAAAGAAAGAACAAATGATTCTGGAAGGAAGCATCGTACTGCAGAAGGAATGAAGTGACCTGGAAAGCACAAATGTGGGTAAATATAAAAGTGTGTTTAGTGTTTTATACAAAATTAATAATATGTTGTGGGTGACTGATATATATAAAAGTAAAAATATATGATGAAAGTAGAAAAAAGGAGGGTATGGATATATGATGTTAAGTTGTTCAAAGTTTCCATATTATTTAGGATGCTATAAAAACAAAGCTAACTCAGGGGTGTGTATTGAAATTTCTAGGGCACCATCTAAAGAAGGAATATAAGACTGTACAACTTAACAGATAATGAGGAGAATAAATGGAACAAAAATATTTGATCAGTCCCAGAGGAGAAAAAAAAAAAAGGAGGAATGAAGGGACAAACAGGTAGAAAAATTAGAGAACAGACAATGAGATGGTAGATTTAGGTCCAATGATTAATGTTAATATAAATGAACTAAATCTTATTTTAAAGAAGAAAAAAAAATATGGTCAGTTTGAATAAAAAGAAACAGGATGTAGCTATATGTTCTTTACAAAAAATGCATTCTAGACATAAGAACACAGTTATGTTGACATTGAAAAACGGAGGAAGACATGTGTTAAGCAAAATGAATTGATGCAGTGTTGCTAAAAATAGACAAAGGAGATTTCATGAAACTCTTACTAGAGACAAATAGACACATTTCCAGATGGCACTACATCAGGCCAACAGAAAGACAGACAATGTTAAATTTCTACTTTCCTGAAAGCATACCTTCAAATTTTTTAACGCAAAAAGTGATAGAATGAAAAAGAGAGAGAAAAAAACCACATTATTTTGACTGGGGATTTTAGCACACTTTCCTCATTAATTGATACAACAAGGCAACCAAAAAGTCAGGAAAAGGAGATTTGAATAATACAATAAAACAACTTGCCCTAACTCATACTCACTCTCAGCTTAACTATAGGGGGGGAACTCTTTTTAAATACCCAAGGGAGATTTTCCACAACGGATTGTGTTCTGGCCCATAAAGCAAGGGTCTACACGTTTCAAAAACTGAAAGGAGCAGCTCTGCATTTAAAAGAGTGACAATAAATTAGACATCAACAACTAAATCTAACAAAGGTGTTCACAACTATTTAGAAATTAAGTAACAATCTCCTAAATACAGTATGGATCAAAGAAGAAATCACAATGGAAAAACCAAAATAGTTTGAATTGAAATATATTGAATGTGTAACATTATTAAAACTTTTTGGACATGCTAAACTGGCACTTAGAATCTATAGCTTCATATGCCTATATAAGAAAAGAAGAACTGTGTAAAGTTAATGCTACCGACTAAACAATCTAGAATAATATCAATAATTAAATGAAAGATACAAGCAAAAGTCAAGGAAACAGAAAACAAGCATNCCTCTCTTGTCACCAGGCACATCTCGGTCCGACACGAAACGGACCTGCCACTGCCGTCAGGTGGCTGCTTTCTTCCTCGTTGCGGGGCGACCCGGCCCTGTGGCTCCCCCATGGCCGCTGCCAGTGATTCTCCCTGCTGCTGCCTTCAATGCTGCTCCTGCCCAGGCTCCACTTTGAGCCCCCTGGTTGCTCCCCCACGACCTCAGCACTTGCCCCACCCACGGACGTGCAGCCGTCTGCCTCTGACCCATACCTGTCTGACGCTGACCGGATGCTTGCAAACACATTTCTAGTCGATAACTTTAATTTGGATGCCCACGCCATAGGTCGAGCTGGACAAGTCACAGCAATATTCACTCAGCCTCTCTCTCCAAATGTGTTTCTGCCTTGCCCCACGGTCCCTATTTTCGTGAGTGACAATGCACCCACTCAAGCATGCATGTCAGGAACCAGAGCGTCATTTAGACCCTCTCACACCCCTTTGGTAACTAATACTGATGGGTCACGTTTACTGAACACTTACTATGGTCCAGTCCACCCAGTGAGACAGGGCCGAGGGGCTGGGCCCAGCCACAGGAGGTCCCCAGCGGCGGGCTGCAGTTTCTTCTCTGGTATATTCCTGCAGTATGATGCTTTTACTGGATAAGTCAGCAGAACAGGCTTGGCACCTTGCAGGCATATCGTAATTACCTGTGGGATGGTGGAGTAAGTGGAAATCCCTCCATGAACATCTAGATAGAAGCAGAAGAGCTTGCATTATCTATCTAGTTGTCCGTCTAACATATAAATAGACATGATGTGTATATGACAGATAAATACGTGGAATATGTAGGAAGACTTATAGGAGATGTAACTATAGACCCATTTATATTTATTCAACACTCATTTATGCATCAGCTTTGCGTTGAGTGCTAACTAAATGTATATATAAATCCAGCAGGTCCTCAAACAACATTGTTTTGTTCAACATCGTTTGATTATAATGTGGATGAACAAAAACAACTCTGATTCCTGGCCGGAGCCACCATCTGTGTGGACTTGGTGTGCTTTCCTGCGCGTGGCAGGTTTTCTCCAGGGACTCTGATTTCCTCTCACTTCCCAGAGACGTGCACCTTAGGTTAACTGACGTATCTAAATTGACCCACAGATCCATTTCGTTTCCCTTACTGTGTTCAATTTTTTTAATCACACAAAAATTACATTTGCTATCTTGTTCTGAAACCGTGGCAATCCAGCCACGCTGAGCCAACCTTTCCACATGGTGACAACTGGCTGAGAAGACCGCGCTGCGTCATGGGCTGTCGGGATCACTGCAGTCCCTGCCACGACCTGTTGGGAAACACTGACCTTTCACCCGACTTTGACCCCAAATCTATATTCAGAGGCTGGCAAACTGGCTCTGGGTCGGAGCAGCTGGAAAATATTTTAGGCTTTTTGGGCCATATGCTGTCTGTCCCCACTACTCACCCCTGTGTTTAGAGGACAAAGCAATCATACACAATGTGGAAACGAAAGGGTGTGGTTGTGTTCCCAAAGCTTTACTCGTAGACACCAAACATTTCACTTCATATGTCACAATTTTCATATGTCATAAAATCTTCTTTTCTTGATCCTTTTGTTCAACCAATAATAATTTTTTTTAAATGCTAAAAGTATTCTTACCTCCAGCTTCTCAAAGAAACAAGTGTCAGGCCAAATTTGACCTGTAGGCTGTACTTGTCTGACCATTGGACTAGGGCATAGACTTTGAGAATTAGACAGAACTATGCTCAAGTGTTCTATTTGCATAAAATAATCCATGTGCATAAAACATAGCGATGCCAGTGCTGTGCACGCCCAATCCCTACCTATAATGAACTTTATTACAAACCTCAAATTGGCACAGCCCAAAGGAGAATATTATAGCAGCGGACATGTAGTCATTGGTGATCCTGACTGATCAGTTAGTTCCCAGCTCTCGGTTTCCATAATGTGGGTTCAAGCAGATAGAAAGAGCATGATGATGCAAAGGTGAGAACAGGGAGGCCAACGAGGCTTCACGCTCACGCTGGGTCACCAGAGAAACTAAAGCTCATCCTGGGACAGGACAAGGAAGCAGGTTCTTCAATTCAGCCCACACCTTTCCACAGCAATTAGGACAATGGAGCATTATAAGAATGGCTGGCAAATTGTGACAACCTCATTCATCCTGGTCTCTTGTAGCAAGAAAGCAATTAAAAGACAAGCTTTAATGAGCAGTTCTCAAGGAGTGTCCCTGAATTATGTTTCTGGGCCTCGGCAAGTTTAATTGTATGCATTTCTCACTTCTGTTGACCTTAAACATAATGGTCTACTCTGTGAGACTTTTTGGTTTGGGGCATTGGTGGCCCTAACATTTCCAGTGGCAGCATTAGGCCTCCAAACTAGAGTCTATTGACATTATTTGGAAAGGTAAGCAACTGGCGGACAGACTCAGCAATAACAAACCAGCCTTCGGGAGCAGATCTGCTGGTGTCCAGTCCTACAGCCCGGAGACTGTTGCTGCCGTCATGCCTCCCACGTCTGATGCCAGAAATGGCTACGAGTGCTGATGTACCCAAATTTTTGTGTTAATCAGATTTTGCAAACCTCAGTGTAAATCAGATTCTGTTTGCTGATTTTCTAACCAAAAGTTTGAGAGACTAGACACAAGGAAGACAATATTGGTTTGGAAGAAAAATAATTTTACTCTATTTCAGAGGAAAAACAAAGAAAATGCTGGACAGGTATCGTAAGCTACATATTTTTACCTATAAGATACATAGAGAGAGAGAAAGAGAGAAAGAAGATGTTAGTGACAACACGAAGATGAGAGAAAAGCTACCAATGCATCTGGAAACAAAACAAAACAAAAAAACTCTTAGTGTTTACTTCAAAAAATCATGACTTGTTATAAATTAAAACTATAAAAATATTACTTTAGAATTAAAGATGAAAATAAAGGTTAATTGGAAAGTATGATATCTACTTTTTTACAGAAAACTATAGGCAATGATGAATACCAATATTCATCTCTTTTAGACACCAGAGGAAAACCCACACATAGACATTTTATGTATGTATGTGTTTGTACTACCTTGGGAGAGAGCAGGAGTTGAGTAAACTATGTCTTCACATCTAAATGAATTTAAATCAATCCGGATTCTTTTGTTGTACTGATCACTAGGTATTGGTGATCTAAAGTGTCATAAAACCATTGACATAGATGATTGAGATATGGTGCATAGTGGAACTCTACTAAGCATTGCCTTATCCATATGATTTGGGATGTGAATAAGTTATATCCAATGTCACCTTTCCGGGAACAACTCTGCCTCAGGGAGCCATTTTGTGGGACTGAGATTCAAAGATACCAGGGTCCCAATTTCCTGGAACAAGCATTGCGAAGGCTCAGGAAGGGCTGCAGCAAACCCAGCTCTTGGAACTCATCACAGTCGGTGTTATTTTTCTAATCCCACAAATTCAAATAGATGTTTGCACGGCCCATTCCAAAAACGCATCCAATTTTCTTTGGCAATTTTCTTTGCCTATTCTGGTATCCTTTCACTCAACAAGTTCCTCCTGAATTGGTTGGACACATTCTTTCAAGTCTTGATACGAATTCTAAAATAGAAGATGTTTGCACTATTAGCACAAAAAGAGCTCAGAATGTTTTATTTCACAGTGACATTGTTCAGCGCGCTCGTCTTCTGGCTACTCAGCGTTTATTAAACTTCTGAAAGTGAACAGACAAAAATCTCTTCTCTCTCACATGATTTACACTCTACAATATAATAAGATTTCTTATTGAATATTTGAGGATGCAACATTTTTATTTTGTTTTAATTCTCTCTATAGCCTTTATTTTAGGTGTTCAAGTTTAATTAATATTTGCTTTTTGCTTTTTATTATTAGTTTCAGATGAACATGCAACATTTTTAGTAAACAGTTAACTACAGAAACCCAGCCATCACTTTTCAGTAGGGAATATCCAATGTTATTGAAAGTGTACATTACAACATGAAATTTGTCCGATAAGTACTTACATATGAATCCGTTCAAACACTGTACAATTAGCTGATTATATAGCATGCTAATTTAAAACACACCATTCTCATTGACAGTTAGAGCTTAATTGTCAATATTGAACAAGTTAAGTGTTTCTTTAAACCTTTTTGGACATCAAAGTCAGGGTGTGCACGCCGAATGACTTACCACAGTAGAATATACTGATGAAGCACAGAGGACGTTGTGTCATAATCACTGTTATTTTCATTTTTCTTGTCATAGCACCCACATTTTCCAAATTCTGTCCTCAGCTGTCAGGTAGCTTGGAAACGCAGCTTAGCAACAGAAAAGCCTCCATGTTTACTCAGAACAAGTCAGCTCCACCTTCGAACACTCAGAACGGAGCCGGGCTCCTGCGAGACTTTGAATGGCATGAGGACAGCCATGCCAGACTGCAGTGGTCCAGGGCATTTTGATGCTCAGTGTCAGGTCAGGGAGGAAACAGTCATACCCAAAATTGGACATTCTTTCTAAGTTTTACTTAAGTTATACAAAATGAGCTGAACACCTCCGGACCCCAGGTTGGCTTTCTGTCTGGAGCATTGTGTAGTAATAATATTAAAAATTGGCCATTTACTATTTGCATCTACATGACTTGTAATGGTGTCTATATCTACTGTAGGTTTATTTATTTCAAGTGTCCTGATGGTAAATAATAAAGCAAGCCAGAATACTCTACAGGATTGTCCTTCCAGTTGTTTTGGGGATGTGAGTCCACATTACACGTGCCAGCGCGATGCGTTGTAATGCTGCAATGGACAAACATTATCGCCTGGGAAATCAGAGAGTGAGATAACCCTGTGCGGCAGGCATCATTACATCAGGGTTTAAATGGGCAGAGTTGATCCTTTAGTGAGAAGAAATAGATGTATTACTGAATGTGTGTAATAGTACACGGCGTGATTGTAGGTTTCTAGTCTGTCATCCATTCATCCCCATCCGAGGCAAATATAGGTGATGAGTGTGACAGGGACAAATGTGACTGTGACCCATGCCCTCAGCTGGGTGGCAGTATGGTTGGTGCGCTCTGATTAACAAGCATTGCACAACTGTAAAGGAGTAAATAATATTAATAGGTAGGCACAGTGAACAGGTGTGGTGACCCTGCAGAAACAAGGAATGAGGAGCCTGTGAGGTTCCCGGATGTCAGAAGCATGTCAGAGGGAGGGTGTCAGCTGTGGGAGAGGAGATGAGAGAGCTCTGCTCAGCGAGAAGAGCCGGAGTGCAGTCCTGGAGGCAGCTCGCGCCGCACGCACGCGATGACAGCCAGCATGGGGAAAGGTGGAGAAGGGGAGTCCGCAAATGCTTCTTGAGTGACTGGCAGACAGACCGCCAGAGGAAGAGAGGAAGGAAGGGGATGGGAGGGAGGCAGGTGAGCAGGGAACAACGCACTTAGCATGGTAGGAGTGACAGCCCGACGGGCCCCTACCTGCACACGCAGGCAAGGTGCCTGCGAGACACCCGTGTGACCATGGGACCAGGGAGAGCGAGGCTTCCTTTGTTTTGAGGACCGGATGCAGGAGGAAGGAGCAAAGGCTACAGGGTGTGGGTGCCGCTGCTTTCAAGTGGAGTCATTCACGAAAGCACACAGATCGCTAGGCGCTCGTCTGTCTCCATTTTTGAAGGATTTCTCCGCGGATTCAAAAGTACACGGCTGGCGGCTGACTTTTTACATGCCTGTGCTGTCGATGATGCGCCAGGGATAAGTCACGCCGTTTTGCGGTTTTATTATCGTCTAAATTTGTGAAAACTCCACACTGTCTGGAACGTCCTGCTCTCCCTCCACCGAAGACACGGGACGTCACGTGCCCCTTTCATG
>NW_017731543.1:1948832-1951332 GCF_001890085.2 Hipposideros armiger | reverse complement strand
TTTATTTTGGATTTCATCTCTTCTTCTAAATAGTGAGAGACTGCACTTGCTTCTGGATAGAGAGTTTGCAAGTCCTCTGATGCCCAAAGATTCTTCATGGGTGGCTTTGCTCTTTCTCACAAGCCTTAAGTTCTGAGGTTCTTGAAAGTCTATGTTAAAATGCTCCCTATATAATTTTATCACATAGATAGTTAAAAATCACAAATAGAAAAGTTGGTTTGTTTGGTCAGAGGCCCGAAGTCAGAAATTACCTCTTCTGTTGTAAATTGTGTCACTTCGACTCCTGGGATTATATCAAGGTCCAAATCCCAGGTTCTCTTCTTCTCATGGGTAGGATTGCAAGGACCCTGACGCATATGGTCCTGGGTCAAAACTGTGTCCGGTGCTGGTCCTCTTAGTAAAGATGCATGGAACATGCTCATTAGAACCATTTCCCCAAGGGGAGGCCAGGATCCCGAGACCCTCACTCCCGCTCCGTCTCCTCGCATCTTCTTCATTGGCTCTGCTCGTCATAGATGCCTGGTGAGGAAGGTGGAAGAGGAGGGCGTGCCCCAGAGCAGCCAAAGGACTGGGGACCCTCTGAATCATAGGCCCCCTCCGTCAGCGCCCACATAGGGTCAATCTCATACTCGCCCCTTTCGTCTCTCCCGTGTAAAAGAGTAATAGAGTAAAAAATGATCTAAATATACCCCGGGGGGAAAAGGTACAGTGTGTATCATTCTATCCTTCTTCCACAATTTCCAAGTCTTCATTATCACAGAATTTGTACAACAGAAAGAAACCGCCCACAATAATACAGGGCGTGATGGACAGCCACCGGCGAATTCGCCTCTCCGCTCCGGGATGAATACTTAGAATATAAATAGAATAGGAAAGTCCATTAGAATAATTTACTATTCTCCATGAATTATAAATGACATGATGTACCATTCATACATGTCTAATTTAAACTTAAAATTTAGCCCTGTAGATTGGTTATTGAATGATAACGGCGGTGCCATTTTTCTTGGGGCTGGCGTCGGGTTCTGCCTGGGCTATAACCCCTTGTTTTGTTGTTGGGAGCTGGTGAGTGAGCCCCCGCGCCCCACGGCCCCTAACAGCCCAGAGCACGCAGCCGCTGTCAGGCCTGGTGGGGGTTGGCCCAGGCCAGATCCGTCCATGTTCCCTCCTGAATCCAAATTAGTCTCGCAGCTGGAGAGGCATCAGTGGCTGATAATGGCCTCACAACCTCCAGCACTAACAGATATGACCTGGGCGGCAGTGACAGGAATGCGAAATGCAGCGTCCGCGCAGCCCGGCGTGCGGGGCGGGTGGGCGCACGCTGCCCTGGGAGCTGGAGCCACCTGCACGCGAGAAGCGTCCTAGAACGGACAGAAGGCCTGTCGGTCTGGCCTTCTGGTTGCGTGACACCGTCTTAGAAGCACGACAGCCAGTGGTCCTCCAGCCTCCAAGGAAACACGTATGTTTTTAGGGATGCTGCAATAATGGTGAACTTGGCCGTTTAGGCCACTCACGAAAGGAGGAAGTGGGCGTTCAGTGGTCCCTCCATGCGGTTTCATACCTAACTTTCTCGTCTGTGTGCCCCTCGGACACCTGAGTAAAGAGGCCAAGGCGCTTGGCCAACCCTGAAGACCAGGTGGCATTTTCTTTATGTGTTGTTTTTGAAAAGGATTCTTTACCCAAATTGTCCACATTCATGAGTGTTCTGATCTCATTTAGTGAACACTTACTAGGTGTCTACCAAGTGCATGGGGACCCGTGACGAACGCGCATCCCCGAGCCAGAGACTGACACAGGATGGTGCCAGGTAGAGAGGGCTGGGCAGAGGGACGCACTGCAATGGTGTGCTGGATGACACACAGCACTGCCCTGGGCCGGGGAGGGTCCTCTGCTCCAGGTTCAGATAAACTTCACCTCCCCATAGGAAGAAGCTCTAGGTTGCGTCACCTTTACAGGACAGCAACAGACATCATTGTCTTAAACAAATAAATTAGCAGACTATTCCAGCTGCATGTGGACCATCGGTCACTGAGATTAGAGCCATGATTCTGAAAAGCCTCCAGTGTGACCGATCCCTCACAGTCATGTCTGTGCTTCGAGCCTGTGACCTACCCAGCACAGGGCTGACCCACTGACCTCTAGACTCAGGATAATGCACAGCACAGAACAGCCCTTTATAAAGGGACCTTCTAGCGACTGAGATGTGATGCCTAACGCTTGACAATGGGTGGTGCTTTGGGAAATATAAAATAATCAGAGAACAAGTTAATTGTGCTTTTGCGTACATTTCTGTTTTCAAAGGCAGCTCTAGTGGTTTCTACATGGAGTTGTGATATTCGCACATAAAAGATTACAATTTTAACTTCATCATGAAAACACACGAACGCAGAATATACTCATGCAATGCAAACACATTTTATTCACAAAGAGCAGACAGCCACGGGGTCTGTGCTGTGCCAGCACCTGGCCTGGGGAGCAGAGATGCAAAGACAGGGATGAG
>NW_017731543.1:1938942-1942537 GCF_001890085.2 Hipposideros armiger | reverse complement strand
CAATCATCTGAATATGTCAGGAGTCCAACCCGAGAGCCTGGTTTTCCTGGCATACTTCACATGAGGTACCATGTCAGGGTTCCCTGGTGATAACAGCACAACTGGAAATGGTTTGGACCACAGATGTTCTTTTGCTGGAAACCACAAGGCAGAGAGTGGAGAGACTACACAAGCCAGCGGTCAGTGCACTTTGTACCCGCCATTTGTCACTACGGTCCTATAAGGTCACATGTCTTGTCTCTGAGAGCATCACCCAGCCATAGCAGGATACAGTAACGGTGACACATGGCCATGAGTGAAGCACCAAAAAAATTCTAGATTACTGTGGAGTTGGCTATTTTTAAAGAAGCATTAAAAGTATCTAATAAATGTGGGAAGGATTTCACCAAATGGGTTCATTTTCGTTCCTGCTTTGACACTTAGGTAAATGTAGGAGTTACCTATTAATAGAAAATGCAACACCTGCAGGCTCCCCTTCCCTGACTAGGTGAGTAAGATGTCACCATAACTAAAGCCGTGCCCGGCAAGGCTCTTTCTGGGAGAGCTACTGTTGAGTTGGTAGCAGTGGAGTGGATGAGTCCCCAGAGGTGACTCAGAAAGCAGACCTGTGAGGCACTAGCAGGGCTTGGACAGTTTGGTCCCGGGCCCCTTTCTCCCTCTGGCTCGGGGCCTGGCTCCTTTCCTGTAGGAAAGCAGGCCCCTCCCCCTGTCTCCTTCAGCGCCTTCTAGGCAGGCTACGCGTGGGCTTCAAAGCCCCAGCAGGTGCCACAAAACGAACCAATTGACTGATGACACTGGAAATGGAGGAAGATCATGAATGGGCCCTCATCTAGAAGTGTAACTGTGTTCACAGCACTGAGAGTTTTAATTAGTGTTTCAGTTTTATATACTATTTAAGGCAAACACTATGACAATAGAAGTAGAGGGAAACAGAAGAACCCAGACGTGCAGAATTGTGAGGGGGCTGGACGAAGCCCCGTGGAGGCCCATGACACCTGGGAGGAGCAGCAGGCGTGAAGACCAAGGAGCCGTGGGTCCGGGCAACAGCACGTACAGTCACTGTGAAGGCGGCACCCTTTCCTCAGGGGCTTGTGGCGTGTTTAGCATTACAATGATTACGTTAGGAAAATGTTGCAATTGTACCACCTCCATTTAACTCCCACCCTTCTGAAAACTCCCCACTTCCCTTTACAATCAACTAATACGAGCTGCCTCCCAATGATGCGATGTTTGCTCATATCCCATCTGGGAAGCGAATTCTAAACATTAAGTTGAACCACAGGAAATGGCCTGTATTTGGCCCTGTTTGACACTAAAAAACGTCACCTTCCTATGAAATGGATACATACTTGGATGCCTTCATTAGTAAAGAAATAAGCATCCTTTCAAAGATGATGCATCCCTTAGGCCTGGTCATCTTTGGCAAAAACGAGCCACTTCCAAGCCAGCCAGTGACCTGAGCTTGAGCCGCCTAGGGCGTTGTGACATTGTGACAAGCTCATGTCTCCGTACACTGTTTGCAAAAGGTGATGGAAGTGAGGAGACGACAAGACAGGGAGTGTCACGAGATGAAGTCTCGAGAAAACTGGGTGAGAAGTACATTCCTTTTGATTGTTGTCTCTGCTTTTTAATGTTCTCAGAAATGCCTGTATCTTTCAGAGTCTCTCAAGGATTTTTAGATAAAAAGAGAGGTTTTATCTTTGCATGTCTATAAGCAGTGAAAAACTCTGGAGACCAAAACCTACAGGCAATTCAAATAAACTAAATCCGATCAAGGTAATATCAATGCCAGAATTAGAAGAAAACCCAGAGAGAATATCAATAACAACATTAAAACAGCAGGTTTCAACTGGAATCAATAGGCAGAATAAACAGAAAAAATTAAGTCACAAAGTGTTAGTAGATAAAAGCTTCCCACTCATTAAAATTCTGTTTGTCTTTGTGTCTTTTTATCAATGTACCTATATGTCTGTGCAACCGTATCAAAGTTTGTAATGTAAAAGAATGATGAAATAATCTAATTAATTTCCGGTGTCATTTCACATATTTCTTTCAAGTCAAAACTGCAATATTAATAATGGTTTGCAGTTTAATAAAATATCTTTATGTCCTATTAACTCATATATCAGCTTATTATAAAAGCCACTTTCTATCAAATAGCTAAACTTCAAAAGAGTTTTGCTTTGATCAGGAGAAAAAAATCAGGTTCATCCCATTTGTACTGAGTGACCTCTCTCAGTTTTATAGAAAGACAGTGTCTGGAGCAACCGTTCAGTCATGAAAAATATTCCAATGGGCATAAAATAAAAAGACAGCAGATACTGAGGCAGCTGGTGAGCTAAGGGGTGTTTGCTTTTTACGTCAGTAGGCAAGGGGGAGGGCTCTAGAGCATCTCGCTGGGTGTNACACACCTGGAAGCTCCTAATGCGTCACTGATAGTGTGCGTGGTTTATTGCGTGCTGGGTCCATTCATTGCCTCACTGCGAATTTCCTCCACGGAGCTGCGAGGTGCCCGCCGCCATGTTCGTGCAAAACCGTCAGGGAATGACGCTCAGAGACACACAGCCGTTCTCCTCAGTGGGGGCGGAGCCAGGACGCTCCCCAGACGCCAGCCCAGATGCCGCACCCCACGTGTGCTTGGCGCAGGCTGAGCCCTCTGCCATTCCATCACACTTTGCAGCCCAGCCCCCGCTCCACTCTCCTCAGAACTAATTTCCCAAACACCCCAGTCCTCCTCACGGACCCTCTTCTCTGAGCTTCTCCAACCTGGAGAGTTAACATCACATTTTTTATGTAGTCCTATCCAATCACACGTTCTGCTCCAATTATTGCACGGTGGTTGGTAGCATGTTGGCCTAACTCTGAAGGCTGGCCCGTGTTTGTATTCACCATGGAGCCTGGCATGAAACTGGCCTGATAACGCCGAACCAGTGCAGGGGCCAGGAACACCCATAGGTTTCTCTCTCCCCTTTTCACTTATATCACACAGATACCTCATCTCAGGCCGTGCAGCTGGGCATTCATTCATTTATTTAGATTACCCCATGCCTTACCCTCCAGAGAACTTACCTTCAAGATGTACACATACAAAAAAGAAAAAGAAAGAAAGAAAGAAAAGAAAAAGGAAAAGGAAAGAAAGAAGGAGGGAAGGAAGAGAAGGCGGGAGGAAGGGAAGAGGAAGGAAGGAAGTCCTATTACTATCAAGTGGAAATCGGACCTTCGCGTAGGAAGTACAATCTCTGCTCGCCTCATGGGGTAAAAAGCGGGGCTCTTGTCCTCACGTCTGCCTGGTGGCGCAGCCGTGTGTGCTGGGCAGAGCGTGGAGCCGGGAGTGCAGGATGGACGGGATGGGCCCGAGGGCTACAGCAGAAGCAGATCATCTGAACAAGCCCGTGCGAAAGGCCCAGAGAGCCTGGGCGGGACCTGACCTGACTGTGGCGACCCCTGAGGACAAAGGAAGCCCCCACGCACCAGGAAGAGCTCTTGGCGCTCGGGGACATGAGTGACCCTGCACATCTCCGCCATATGTCACCGATGCCCCTCCCAGTGGGCATTTGTCAAGATGCACAGGGGTTGTGGACATAGTGATCTTAAA
>NW_017731543.1:1935036-1936917 GCF_001890085.2 Hipposideros armiger | reverse complement strand
CAAAGTCATTGGCTACATGGGGCCCTCTAATGTCTTAAATGTCCAACCTAACTATTAGCAGCACTCAAAACACTGCCTTCCCTTGATGGTGGAGAAAAGCCACTCTCCATAGGGTCACCCCAAAGTGGCAGCCTCTTGTGCCACCTGATAAAACATTCACGTCATGCTGGGTTTCACAAATGTCACCCAGCTGCTCTGTGGTCCCCATCTTCTGTGACAGTCAATTCTGTAATTATCAGGAATATAAGTTGCTATTTCCAAATCTTTTATCCGAGCAAACTCAGGCACTATCTAGACTTCGTGATTTTTCCCACAATAAAATCACCCAATAGAGACATGTCTGTCCTTCATTGTAGCTATTTTTTAGGGCTTGGTACAAACTCTAGAAAATTCTCTGCTCTGAATTCATGTATTTTATTTAGATGAATCCTTCAACAGCATTGTGGTTTGGATTTCACAGATTTGGAGTTATAAACTGTTGAATGCTGTGGTGAGTTTGTGGGATGCGGGTATGCAGATAAATTTTGTTAAGCATTCCTTCTCCTCTCTCCCCATTTCTTTAAAGAATCAATGTTCACTTTTCTAGAACTCTTTCTGCACATTGTAGCTGTGATCGTTTGTGCAAAATCCCAGAGCTTTGCTCCGTGTAAAGACAGAAGCATAAACCCCGCAGCTCCGCCATGGCTGCCTAGCATCCTGGCTCGCACACCTCATATGCTGCCCTAATCCACGCTGAAAATGCAGCTGGGCATCCACATGACACAACTGGAAGCTGCCGCTTTCAGGCCTGACGCTCACAGCACCCATGCAACTCACCATCAGGCAGAGTGCTGCTCAGGGGACCCTTGAGGTTTGCCCCTGAGCACCTGCTGGGGGCTTGGCTCACCTGTGCACAGGGCCCCAAGCTGCCACCTGGCTGTTTGTCATGATCTGAGTGTCTGGAGAGTTCCACGTTGGTCCCCATGGCCAGTCCTTTGCTCCCACAAGAGTCTATATCCAAAATAAACCCCCACATACACGGGTACACACACATCATCCCGTGAGACTGAGCAGCGTGTGTTTCTCCAAGGCACAATCTAAGCAGAAGGGAGCTTCTCTCACAGTCAGTCTGTCATATGCCAGGTGGCACATGTAAACAGACAAAGAGAGGGAGACAGTGCAGGGCATTTCCTACCTGGGATGGTGTGTTCAGGCTCAGTAAGGCAACAGGTGACCCACAGATGTGCACTCCGGCGCGTGTGGGCAGTGTTTGCCCCTTAGAATTCCATGTAATTGTGGGGTTCATGATGGGGCAGCATTAATTACAGAGGCTCTTGCATTCACTCTGTCTTTTTAAACATTGCATGTCTCATGCACATTTATATTGTATGAGGCTGCTTTTGAATGATACCTTCAGAATGGCTATATTAAACAGCAAACAGCATTTGAAGCAGTGATTTGTCATGAAGGGCACACGCCTATAAATATAACTGATTTGTTGCATTTTGAACATATGGTGTTGATTTTAAGATATAGTATGCAATAAAAATTATGTTATAAGAAGCACGTATCAGTTTAAGATACACTTTACATGCTGATGAAATATGTGCCATACAATATGGGAAAATCAGTTTCCCCACGAGGGGTAACATCACCCATGAACCTGGCCCACCACCCAAGTGAAAAGTCGAGAAGCCGGTCAGTGCTCGGTGCTTCAGACCAGGAACTGCCACCTCATTGACCCCGTCTGCTTAGGACCCTGCTGAAGACTCCGGGCTGGGGAAAAGCAACCGCATGGGCACTGTTAGTCATGACTAACACACACACCTACATTTGTAGTCTGCTTGGTTCAAGCGAAGCCATTTTCCTGAGAACATCCCAAATCACCCAGGGTGTGTACTG
>NW_017731543.1:1926999-1933219 GCF_001890085.2 Hipposideros armiger | reverse complement strand
CTGCAAGTCCAGCCCACGGGCAGGTACTGGCGATGCAACTCGCTTATAGACGAGGCCACAGGTTGGAAGAGTCCCACATACACATGGCCGTGCCACACAGCATGTTGTAAGTGAATGACTGGCATCTGCCTGGCAACTGCGCCATCGCCAGCCCCACTGTCTGATTTCCCTGAAGAAGCATCCCAGGGGAGGAACAATCTACTGGGTAGGCCTACACTTCTGAAGAGAATGTTATTTCCATAAATGTCCTTTTCTGTGTTATTTGGGGCTTCTGATGTGGCAGGAAGTGGGGCCCACGTGGATGCCTGCTGCGAGGTGGTCCGGCCCTGTTATGGTTCCGGGCTACGCCCGGGCGGTGGGGGTGGGGGGGCAGCCCCACATTCGGTCCAGGCGCTGCCATCACTCTGGCTCCGGAAGTCCATTATCATTGCTATGACCTCGACTCTGAGCCTGATGGCCACCCGTCTCTGTCTTCCTGCTCCTCTGAGGGACGGCAACGGGGACTGCTGCCCCATCCCGACCCACTGGACTGGCTTCAGGACAGCGAGGAGCGTTCGCAGGCGTGAGTCCTTGGCAAGGGCTGAGAACGTGCCCTGCCAGCTTTAAGAGGTGAAATTATGAATATCTATTCAGTACTTTTCTAATGGTCGGTTGGAATATGAAATCATCAGATCTCCAAAAGCTTAAATGACGGCTTTTCTCATTGGAAGCCAAATTTGATGGTTTATGTTTAAGAAATCCTTCACAGAACAGTTTATCAACGTTCTCACATCTAAGCTGTAATGAAAAATAAAAACAAAAAACAACAAAAACCAACCTGGACATGAGTCTGAACTTGACCCAGTGCATTTCGCGCAGTGTCACAGCTCAGAAAGGACGTCACTGTCCTCATCTGTTAAGCAGTCACCATTCTTGTGCCTCCCACTATAGTTGGGACTAATTAAATGAGGCAGAAAATCTCAGGAAGAGTAAAGCACGAATAATCATTGCATCATAATGCTATATAGCCACTCCTCACATTCCGCCTTGTCTCAATGCCTAGAGGACACAGGCTCACCAACGCTTAGTGACACTGGGCGCCAGGACCCTTCAGAAACGGTGTGTTTTGTTAAACGCCTGACATGTTAACACAGGCTGTGTTTTAATTTAAAATAGAGACCTGAACATGTCCTGAAGTTATCAAGATCAGNTCCTCCCCTACACTGCATGGCAGCTGGCCTGAGGGAGAGTAGACAACACCCCTCAAACTCTCTAAGGTATTAAGGTGTTTGGCTGTTCATGTTTGGGGAGAGCTCCCAGGAATGGCTCACAGAGAACTTGGCCGGAGAGATCAGGTGCTGGAGGGAAACGCGCACCGTTCAGGGGCCGTTTGAGGAGTGAGGGAAGCACGTCATGGGAATCTGGCTAATCACGTCCGCTCTTTCTCATTGTACAGCTGGTTATGTGATTGAAGGGTTAAGGGCCAAGGCGAGTCCCCTCCAGCGCACTGCATGTAACTTGGCCTGTGCACGCAAATCCCTTGCAGTCTCTACAAATGCCTGTAGCTGCACAATATGACATGAAGATGCCACCCAGAGGGACAGCCTCCTCTGTGCCCTGCACCCATCCCACAGCCGCAAGGGAGGGTGCCCCAGCCTCTGCTGGCTCAGGGGCTGCGTTGGCATCCCTCTCAAGGCTGAGCTCCTTCATCCGATTTTTACCAGGTGGCCCTGTGGCTCTGGGTACCGCCCCTCTGCTCTAGGTGCCAGGGAGTTCCTTCAACGATGAGACATTGTCTCCAAGGACAGAGTCCTGAAGGTCCTCAGAGGAGCCTGGCCTGGTACCCCTCTGGCCATGAGAGCAGGAAGTCAGCCAGAGTCCAGTGCCAGCCACAGAGCCCAACCTGCAGGAGGGCACGGAAGCCAGGCCTCGCCGATGTCCTCACTATGCTCCACACGCACCTGATGCCACGCCGCTGCCAGCCCCGCCCGTGCTAGGAAGCCATTCTGAGCTCCACTCAGAAATCAGGCTCAGGGCCTCACGGCCACGAGCAAGCGTGTCATACTTGAGCTTCCTGGACCCACCGACCACAAGACCGCAGGTGGCCCCCCAGCCTGCCCAGGCTCCAAGAGAAAGCTGCATTTCTTTGGGAGGAGGGGAGTCCGCCTAGGACTGGGGGTACAGACAGGCGAAGGCAAAAGCAGCTGCCCCTGGCCTAGCTGACCTGTGGCATGGCCATATGACGGGGGTCAGCAGCGAGCTGGCCGGCCACCAAGGCCTCTGCAGAAACCCAGCCTGGCCAGACCCCCGCTGGGTCGCCCGTTTTGCCACCCCCGAAGGCAGCTTGTTAACTGTTTCTCTCTGAGGTTTCCCCAGCGCGAGGGTGAAGGAGACGAGGCTGTGCTGGCCTCACGTGACCCCGGCGTCCTCCCGCTGCCCACCCTGCCTTAGAATGCAGAAGCCGGGAAGGTGGTGGCAGTGTCCTCCCAGCTCTGCATCCGGCGTGGCGGAGGGCCCGGCCCGCAGAGGGGCTCGGGCAGCGTCCATCACGCAGCCACGGAGTGCGACAAGGAGCACAGGCAGGGAGGTGACACAGGAAAGACGTGGCGAGCGTCACGTCTGCTGATAAGTGCCAATAAATATGCAAATGATGAATCTAGAAATGTTCTTCTTACTTTCCAATTCAATTCCAGTAACCCAGGGGGTGAATCTCTATAAATTATAGTGGAGTGTGACTTGTAAATAACAATTTTCTGACATCCCAAAAGCATTGCTGTATCTTCAGAGCTTATAAATTGCTGATGTAAATGAGTTTATATAACCATTTCGTGGTTAATAACAATAATAGTCGAAGCAGGATTGGGAATCGGGTGTACTTCCCAACTCATAAGCGTTTTGGATATCCAAGTGGCCGGGTACGGTTCGGTTGCGCCCGCACCACTGGGAGCCAAGCGAGTGAGGTCTGTAGGGAGGACGGGCCTGATGGAGAGAGTGGCGCAGACAACGGCATCACTCCTCCGAGCACCTCCCTTCTCTGCGTCCCCAAGCAGCCCTGGGGCAGAGCCACGGGCCCTCCCTCTCTCCGCCTCGTTCATTAAACACGCAGAGCTCAGGGAGAGGACTATGGAACCACTCCTGACCCGCCTGCGCTCAGAGAGGACAGTCCGGCGGGTGCCCCGCCAGCGCACCAGCACAACGAAAGGAGACGCAGGTGCGCGATAGGGTGCTCGGCCCCCGGGACGGGGCAGGCCCCCACCCAAGGCCAAGGGTGCAGCAAGGAGGCTGGGATGCCAGAGGTCACTGCAGTCAAGGCAAGGGTGTGGCTAGGCAGGGAATAACCTCACGCTGCTGTGAGAACAAGACGCTTCGGCGAGCGCCAAACCCTCAGCGTGGGTGCAGGTTCGGTCCCAGCGTGGGGGGAGAAAGGCCCTGAGTCTGTGCCTCCTGGTGCCCACTCCACACCCACAGATGCGGGGAAGGGTCTCACAGAGAGACGGATTAAAGCATGGGCCTCTTCCCCTTTGCAAACATTTCAAGTGGTCTCCACTAAAAGCAGAGGGGACCTCATCACATCCCCATTCAGGAAACCTGTAGGGAAGCTTGTCAGGTGGGTGCACCTGTGAGCTGGGTGTACGTCTCCATGCGTGGCGCCTTCAGAAATCACGGGAGCAAGTGCTGTTCTGACCTGCCTTCCGGGAAAGTCCTGTACAGACTCGGACAATTGATTCCTGAGGATACCCGGAGCTCAATGTCAAAGCCTCAGGCTGGAAGGTTCAAGACCTGGTCCCCTCACCCTACCTGCGTGCTCCTCAGCGCATCCTGTGGGAACATGGTGATAGGTGGGGCCACCTCTGATTTCTTCCAGGACATGAGCATACACAAAATAAACCCTGACATGCACACATCACACACACATGCACACTCACACACACACGTGCGCGCGCGCACACACACACACACACACACACACACACACACGACACCTAGATCACTCTCCCTTACGAATGTGATACACACACTGCATAGAATATTAGCAACTTAACCTGGCAGTGTTCTAAGAATTATATAGCATGACCAGGTTAGGGTTATTGAAGGGATGCAAAAAATGCATGACACTAGAGTGAAGAGTAAAAACCCTATGGAAACAATAATAGGATTCCATATCCATTCTTGAAATTTAAAATCATTTTTAAAAAGCTGTTGTGAGTTAGGAGGAGGTTTTTTAACTTTATACATATATATATACCTACACCAGTATCTGTATGTACGTACGTGTGCGTGTGCGTTTGTGTGTGTGTGTGTGTGTGTGTGTGTGTGTGTGTGATCAGCATGTCTCATCCTGTGTGCATCCCTGCGTGTACGCATCAGACAATCACAGGAAACATCCCATCTGGTGCAGAAACGCGGCCAGGAGCACCACCAGCCCACCGTTATCACTGGCCACCAGGCAGGGCACCCAGGGGCAGACTCCCCACCCTGGACGGTCCTGTTGACAGTTGTTCCTATGTAAGTCACCCCACCCCTTTCATTCTCAAGAGTGTCCTGGTTATAATAATAAATTATATATCCACCCTACTTAAGACATGAAATAAAACAGATTTATAGTATTGGGAGGAAATATGCCAAGCATATTTATTTCTGATTTTGTAGTAGCTTATTATTAAGAAAATTCAAGGAAGTCAAATTAAAAAAGTGATTAGAATTCTTAAGAAAGTTCAGTATCTAAATATATGTGTAGATGCATAATTTTTCTTTTGTAGGCCAGCAATAATCAGCTTAAAAATACAATGGAATAAAGACCCTAGCCCAAATATGATACAATTATAAAATACAAGAGAATGTTAAGAAATACGAAAGGAGATGAAGAATATCTAAGTAATCAGGGAAAGGTCCATTTTCTTGAATGCAAAGGCTCCATATCAGAATGGTGCCTAAACTAATCTCTAAGTTAGATTTTAGCCCTCTGTCCCCCAAGAAAACCCAAATGTACTTTAAAAATTGATTTTAAATTTCTAGAAGAACAAAAGCAGAGAATACTCATGACAGCTCTACAGAGGTTATTATACACCAAGCCCAGAAAACCTTTTGCACAGGTGGGCACCATGAAGCGGACGCTGTCATTGTTCCCTTTCGTGGATGAGGACACGGAGGCACAGACAGGTTGACAGGTGCTCCACTCCTCAATGTAGCGTTTGTGCACAACACAATCACCACGTCCCTTTTGCCATGAGGGAGCTGAGGCATGGCGACCCCTGGGTCAGCCCAAGGCCACCAGGCCACAGCGTGGCGGAGGTAAGAGCTGTCCCAGCATCTGTGCAGTCCATAAGCCACTGCTGCCCTGCAGACAAACAAAACCAGGGCGAGCATGGCTGCGGTGAGCCCAGGCTGAACTCGTCTCTGCGGCTGTAAAACCCATAACCAGCAATGGGGCAGCGTCCACTCTCGGCTTCACCAGCTCGCGGGTCTGCAGCCCAGCGGCTGGCCAGCACGGGCTGCTCGTCTCGGGCTCTCTCGTGAAAAGCCCACTTCCAAGCTCAGTCCCATCCCTGGCAGAATTCGGTTCTGGTGGCTGCAGGCCGGAAGTCCCCATTTCCCTGCTGGCTGTCCCTAAGGGCCGTGCCCAGTTCCCTTTCCCGAGGCCCCTCCCTCTCAGCAATGGAAGCTTCCGGTGGCCAAACCTCTGTCCAGCAGAATCTCTGACTTCCCGGCCTGTGGGTAGCTGGAGAAAACTCGAACTTCTAAAGGACTCCCGGCAACAGGTCAAGTCCACCCTGACAGCATCTCTCTTAAGTCGATGCTGCCACACAACAATCAAATCATAGGAGGGAAATCCATCAGATCCCCGGGGGAGAAATCGTGGGCTGTGGTGGGAACTCTTGGAGGCCATTGGAGAATTCTGCCTGCTACACAGAGAAGAGGGTAATTCCTAAATAGAGACCATACAGTTATTATTAAATGCTGTCTTAGAAGTGTCACATGTCAAAAAGAGAAAGTGGAGCCAATCATGGGAGGTTTTGAAGGAGTCCCATCAGGGCCCTGAGTCTGGAAGGGGCACACACAGCTGCTCGTCCATGTGTCAAGGCACCGCCACGTCTGAAAACATATGCGCCTGCATGACTGTGGACACACTGGGTGGATCACGGCCCTACACCTGGATTGGACTGGCTGACTCAGGCATGGGCCTGGAAAGCGGCCAGGAGAACCTGCCCGGGGGGAGATGGGTCCCGAACATGGGAAAGGA